>NW_012142857.1:4758358-4781494 GCF_000956105.1 Propithecus coquereli | reverse complement strand
GAATGGAGATGGTACTGCAACCTTGCAGAGATTTTTGAAAGAATTAGAGCTAAAGTTTGAAAAAAAGGCCAGAATAAAATGTGCTCAAGAAATGGTAGTTATTGCTCTTTGGCGTTATGTGGACTTTCATTCATTCATTCAACAAACACTTACTGCGGGCCTTCCTTGAGCCAGGCCCCACTATAGACACTCGGGATGCATCAGTGAACACAGTGGTAAGATCCCGGCCCAAAGGGGCCAACATTCTAGTGGGAGAAGTTAGCCTTTCAGCAATAAACACCATACGTAAGTAGATTGTATGAAGTATTCGAAGGAAGAAATGCCGTAGTGAAAGATACAGTGGAAAGTTTAAATAGGGTGGGAAGGGAAGGCCCAGTTGAGGAGGTGACACGTGAGCCAAGACTTGGAGGAGGAGAGGGAGCGCGTGGTCAGACAGTGGACGAGGAGGACGGCCAGGACAGAGGCCAGGGCGGGGCATGTCTGCAATGAAGAGATTGATGGGGGCGAGGGTGGGGGTGCCAGACCAAGTAGGTCCTTGCAGACCAGCAGTTCTTGAACTTGAGCAAATATGGTCAGAATCGCCGGGAGGGCTCCGCCAGCACAGGGTGCTGCTCCCCCACCCAGAGTCTCCAATTCAGTAGGTCCCGGGTGGGGCCTGAGAATGCGCATTGCTAACAAGTTCCCAGGTGCGGATGCGGGTGGTCTGGGGACCTCCTTTGAGAACCGCTGAAAAGACCACTGTCAGGTCTTTGGTTTTACTCTGGGTGAGTTGGGTGGGAGCCCTTGGGGGTTGAGGGATGGGAGCAGAGGCTCAGTGATACGGTTTGCATTTTAAAAGGAAACTCTGGCTGCTCTGTTGACTGCAGGGGAACAAGGGTGCACACAGGAACATGAGCGAGTAATCGAAATTTTCAGATGAGATTACCGTGGTCATGGAGGTGGTAGATTCTGGCCGTATTTTGAAGGCAGAGACAATGCTATTTCCTGGTGGATTGGACGTGCGGTATGAGAGAAAGAGACAGCTCAAGGATGGCTGCAAGGGTCTTGGCCTCAGTAATAGAAGGATGGAGTTGCCATGAACCCAGCTGGGGAACCCTCCAGGGACAGCAGTTTGGGGAGAAGTTCAGGAGTTCAGGTTTGTCGTGTTGAACGAGATAAGGCCATTGGAGGAGGTCCACGTGGAGAGGCCAGGGAAGCTGCCGGAAATGTGAGCCTGGAGTTCAGGAGAGAGGTCTGGGCGGGAATGGATGTGGGCGTTGCCAGCAGACGGGTGGGACTGGATGAGACCAAGGGAGTGAGGGAGCTGGGGAGAGAGTGGAGCCCAGGGACTGAGCTGTGGTCATCTAACTCAAGAGGGCAGGGAGAGGAGGGGGAGGAGGGGGAGGGGAGCAGGAAGAGGGGCAAGGGGGAGGTTAACATCTGGAAAAGCAGGAGGGTTGTGCCCAGAAATGAGCACAGTGAGTACAGGAGGAGGGGCTGATCCCCAGTGACTGCTGCTGATAGACCAAGGTGAGGACTGAGAGGCGACCATGAGGTTCAGTAGCATGGGGGTCATTTGTGTTCCTGTCATTCCTCCAGGTTCGTACCAGACCCCGTCGTGCATTCCTTCAGGCCTCTGTGGAGCCCCAGCTCTGGGCCAGGCTATGTCCCAGGCCCTGTCCAGGCCCTGGAGAAATGACAGCCCTCTTCCTGCCCTCGAGGCAGGCTTGGGGGTACCCTGGTGTGTAGAATGCACTTCGGCCACTGCAAGACGTTTCCGCAGAAATTCTTCATTCTCCTTCTTCACAAGGGCACATTGGAGGAAGAGAAAATATTGCTAGCCGGGGGGCCCTGTAGCCCAGAGTGGCTCTGGGAGGCCGGGTGGTGGGCTTTTGATCAGAATCTAGTTTTCTGTTTTTTGAGACAGGGTCTCACTGTGTTGCCCGGGCTAGAGTGCCGTGGCGTCATCCTAGCTCACAGCAACCTCAAACTCCTGGGCTCAAGAGATCCTCCTGCCTCAGCCTCCCGAGTAGCTGGGACTACAGGCATGCGCCACCATGCCCGGCTAATTTTTTCTACATGTCTGGTAGAGACAAGTATATTTTTAGTTGTCCAATTAATTTCTTTCTATTTTTAGTAGAGACGGGGGTCTCTCTCTTGCTCAGGCTGGTCTCGAACTCCTGAGCTCAAACAATCCGCCTGCCTTGGCCTCCCAGAGAGCTAGGATTACAGGCGTGAGCCACCGCGCCTGGCCCAGAATCTAGTTTTCTGACTCTCCCATGTGTCAAGGCTGCTTGGAAGAAAGTCTCCGGGTCGTTGAAAGATGCGTGAGCAGTCTGCTCCTTTGTTTTTCTTCAGTTTTATATTTTTTTAAATAAGCAATTATGAATACATTTAAATTGTAAATGATTCAGATGATACAGAAACATATAGCATCAGAGAGGACATCCTTCTCCCAGAGTGACTTGTGTCAAAGGCTTGCCAAGCACCCTCCTGATTTGCCTGTGTGTTGACATGCAGAAACTTAACATGGCGTTGTGGTGTCTTCTGTTATATAAAAGGGTCTTCCTGTGGGTGTGGATCTATAATTTGCTTCTTATTCTCAATATGTCCTGAAGATCCTTTCTTGTCAGAACCAAAAATCTGTCATCGCAGAATCCCATGGCATGGCTGTCATGATGGTGGCGATGACAAGAATGGTGACCAGTGTCGGCAGTGGTCCACCTGCCCCTCTGATCTACAGTCTACCCGGCAGTGCCAGGGAGGCTCCCACCCCTCCTGCTGCCTGTTGGCTTTGGCTGTGGAGAGGCAGCCGGGAGATCAGAGGGCAGAAGAGGAGGTGCAGCTCCTCCCCCCTCTCCCCTCCCTCGCCGAGGCCTGGCCAGGGCTGTGTGCTCCCTCAGCCTGCACGCCCTCCTGCAGAAGCAGCCCTCTCCCTCCTCTCACCTCTCCCTCAGTAGCTGTCCTTCTCTTGCTCCTTCATGCCCCTCCTAACGTGCCCACACCTTTGCAAGTAGCCCCCCACCCCTTGTCTCCCATCTCCCCTTTGAGGTCTGTCTTGGGCTCCCTGCGGGACCGCACCATGCAAGCACCTCCTAGGTCCCGGGCACTGCTCCTGCTCCTTTGCAGGCGTGAACCCATTCAGTCCTCACACCAGTCCCTGCGGCAGGAATAGTCATCCCCACTTCACAGGGGAGGACACTGAAGCCAGCCAGGTTAAGCGCCTCAATCTCACTCTAACATAATGCATTAGCTAGTCCCCTGCGATGAAATTGTGTCCCATGCTTCCCGCATGCCACCTGTGAAAGCTTCGCCCGAGGGCGTTCTCTTACTCCCTCCCTGAAGGCCCAGTGCTCTGCCCAGGCAGGGCACAGACAGTCCAGGAACCTCAGGTCATGGCAAAGGGACTGATAACCCAGGCTGGCCTTATTAGAGAGGTTAGAGCCTGCGGGCGCAAGGGAGAAACTCCAGGCTGGACCTCGGATTTGGGGGCTCTGAGGGCTGTGGACAACCCAGCCACCATGCCCGGCTGCCCTCGACCCAGCCCATACCCCATTCACTGGGCCAATTTGGATGATCATGTGTGACAACAGCCTTCCGGATTACAGGGAAAGGACTGAAGCACTGCCCCCTCTCCCCGCCACCTCCACCTTCCCTTGTCCCTCATCCCAGGACCTCCCTTGTTTCTCAAGAGCTTCATTTTTCCAGGGTCCTTTTCCATCAAAGACTAGTGACCAGGACGTGGTGCTTGCAAACTCCGCCATGCTGTTTCACCGTGGAAAAGAGCGGGGGACCCTTGTGCCGCGTGGGAAACCTGCCAAGATACGGTGTTAAGCGAGGAAAGGAAATCACAGAACAAGCTAAAGAAACATCAGCCAAACAGATACCTGTGAACAGGGACGTGGGTACAGAGATGTCTGCAAGCGCGAGGAAGGGTGGCCTGGCTGCCAGGCTGGAAAAGGAAGACGAGGACTCACTAGGGCTGAATGTTTTATAACCAACAGTTAAAAATGGGCCAAAGAAATTTCTATATTGAAGTGGTGAGTTAGATGAAAGAAGGGTCATTATTCCTACTTTGTGGATGGGGAAACTGAGGCCCAGGGCAGCTGAGCAACTTAATGAACAGGGAGGGCTGGGCCCAGAACTCTGTGCCCCTTTCCAGAGCAAAGCTCAGGAACATGCGTGGGCTCTGGGCCCCCCAGCCTTGAGTTTGACTATTGCAGGAACAGTTACCAAGTGTTGACTAAGTCCCCGCCCAGGGCCTGTGTCCCCCAGATCACCTGTGGCACTTGGCTCAGGGCTGTGGCATCTGGGTCTCTGGAGCCAGACAGGGCAGGGGAGTCCCCCACTCCACAGAAGTGGAAGCTGAGGCCCAGAGAGGTGAAGTGCCCTGCCGAGGTCTTGGACTCTGGTCTGGAGCCTGTACCTTCACATTTCCCCAAGGGCGTTTCCCCAAATCACTGTGATCCAAGCTGGCCCAATTGGCAGGACCCAAAAGGCCTCAGGAAGGTAAAAAATTACAAAGAAGAAAGGGCAGTGGGAGGACCTGGGTGGGACCCAAGGTAGGTTCAGTTCTGCTAATGAGACTTCAGGTAGGCTGAGGAACTGGGGTGGGGGGTGGCACAGGGCGAAGAAGGTCCCCAGTGGACAGTGGCCTGTGGAGGGCCATAGGTGTCTGACAGCTGTGTCACCCAGCCCTGCCCAAGGAGCCCTGTGTGCCCTGTGTGCTCACGCCTGTAATCCTAGCACTCTGGGAGGCCAAGGTGGGAGAATCGCTTGAGGTCGGGAGTTTGAGACCAGCCTGAGCAAGGGTAGGACCCCGTCTCTACTAAAAATAGAAAAATTAGCTGGGCGTGGTGGTGCACACCTGTTGTCCCAGCTACTCAGGAGGCTGAGGCAGGAGGATCCCTTGAGTCCAGGAGTTTGAGGTTACTGTAAGCTAGGCTGATGCCACAGCACTCTAGCCCAGGTGACAGAGTGAGACTCCATCTCAAAAAAAAAAAAAAAAAAACTGACCAATGATCTGCACGTTAAAGGAAATAACAGAGTGAAAGGCAACCTATGGAATGGGAGAAAATAATTGCAAATCATATATCTGATAAGAGTTAATAACCAAAATATATAAAGAACTCCTACAACTCAACAACAAAAAAACATGTAACCAGATTTTTTAAATGGGCAAAGGACCTGGAATAGACATTTTTCCAAAGAAGATATGCAAGTGGCCAACAAGCACCTGAGAAAATGTTCGACTTCACTAATCATTAAGGAAATGCAAATCAAACTACAGTGACCTATCACCTCACGTCTATTAGGATGGCTAGGATAAAAAAATAAAAGAAAGTAAGTGTTGACAAGGCCGTGGAGAACCTGGAACTCTTGTGCGCTGCTGGTAGGAATGTAAAATGGCGCAGGGCTGTGGAAAACTGTATTGAGGTTCCTCAAAAAATTAATGATAGTTAGTGATCCAGCACTCCCACTTCTGGGTATCTATCCAAATGAGTTGAAATAAGATCTTGAAGAAGTATCTGCACACCGTGTACCTTGCGGCATTATTCACAATAGCCAAAAGTGGAAGCTACCACGTGTCTGTTGATGGATAGATGGATAAAGAATGTCTGGTATATGCATAAAATGGAATATTTGGAATATTATTAGCCTTAAAAAAGAAGGAAATCCTGTCACATGCTGCAAGATGGATGAACCTTGAGGACATGACGTGGAGTGAAATAAGTCAGTCGCAGAATGACACGCACAGAATGATCCTACTTGTGTGAGGTATCTAGAGAAGTCCAAGTCATGGAAACAGAAAGGAGCGTGGTGGCTGCCAGGGCAGCCAAGGGAGGAGGAGAGAGGGGCGTTGTTCTTTAGTAGACACAGAGCTCCAGTTCTGCGGGATGATGCTACACAACAGTGTGAATATGGTTAACCCTAACGCACTGCACACTCAAAACTGGTTATGAGGCCGGGCACGGTGGCTCACGCCTGTAATCCTAGCACTCTGGGAGGCCGAGGTGGGTGGATCGCTCAAGGTCAGGAGTTCAAGACCAGCCTGAGCAAGAGTGAGACCCCGTCGCTACTAAAAAATAGAAAGAAATGATCTGGACAACTAAAAAATATATATATACATATATAAAAATTAGCCGGGTACTTGGAAGGCTGAGGCAGAAGGATCGCTTGAGCCCAGGAGTTTGAGGTTGCTGTGAGCTAGGCTGACGCCATGGCACTCTAGCCTGAGCAACAGAGCAAGACTCTGTCTCAAAAAAAAAAAAAAAATACTGGTTATGAGGGTAAATTTTATTTTATGTTTTTTACCACAATTAAAAATAAAAAATAAAAAAATAACTGACCAATGAACAAATTATAAAATCTTATTTTAGTGGCTAGCCGGTGTTTGTTTGCGAGCTCGGTCCTCTGTTTTTACCAATACACACACTGCCTTTATTGTACTTCCAAAGCCCAGCAACCAGCTGACCTCTATTCTCCTCCCGCCCTAGCCCCAGGCCAGCCTCCCACAGCCTCTGGAGGAGTGTCGCCTCTCCCCCGCCCCCCGCACCCTAGAGGGGCCCTGTCCAAGGGTGCCTGGCCCTGGGCAAGGCACACAGTAGGCCCACGGCTGAGACCTGGTGCCGGAGGAAGGTTGGCCCCCGGCGGGAGGGGCAGCTCTGCTCAAGTCAGGAAAGGAATGTCAGAACCCAGAGGGTGCTCGGGGCCCCAGAGACGCTTGCCAAAAGGGAAAAGCTCAGCAGCTGGTCGGGAGGGGACACTGGGCAGAAGTCCCTTGGCTCCCAACCCTGGCTGCACATTAGAATCTCACGGTTACATCAGAATCTGTATCTTTTAAAGCACCCTAGGTGATTCGAGCGTGGAGCCGAGATTGAGAATCGCTGCTCTAGAGACAGATGTGCCGTCCCTAGGGGGCCAAGGAGAGGCCAGGACGCCCTCCCAGCCTCCACTCCTGGGGCTGGTGAGCCCAGCTCTCAGCCGCACCTGACCTTGGTCAGGAACTGGCAGGCCTGCACCAAGGGTCCCGCCTGGAATTCCAAGGCTGTCACATGTCCCCTTCCCCCAGCCCGGGAGCCAGGGCTGTTACATCATGTTCAGGGCCCTGAGTCACCGCGGATGTCTCCCGTGATGGCCACAGAAAGGCAAGCACCCAGCAGGAGGGCGGAAGCCGTGAGCACAGCCAGGCTCCCACGTACCCTCTCGGAACGGCCCCATAAACAGGACCAGGCTATTTTAGTGGATTAAGATCAAATGTGGGGATCAGTTCCCCCAGCTACTTTTGACTCAGTGCTTCGGGCTATTTCTGTGAGGGCGCAGGCTGGTGACACCCCGCGTCACCAAGCACTCTGGGCCTGAAATGAAATGTGTCTGCCTGGAAGAAGGAGTGTGAATTCCTATAGGATAGATGGTTGCTTAGCAACTCAGTGTCAAGGCCAAAACATGGGCCAGGGCGGGATGGGCGCGGGAGACACTCAGGTTTGCAAAGTGCCAACACAAGCCTGTGACAGTCTCAAGGGTCTCGGATACTCCAGGAGCTGATATTTGCCCAGGACGCCTGTTGGCCTTTGTCACACACAAAGGAAGAGGATAGAGCGTGCAGCTAAGAGCCCTGCGCATCGGGACGCATCATAGCCTGGGCCCCTGCCAGGACTTTGCACCTAATTTTGATCAGTAGTTCTGTATTCTTCTTTGTAAGGAGACTCTCTGGCAAAGGCGATAAGCTTCAGGGCCCCTCAAAACCTGGAGCAGCTTTTGACCCGGTCCCATACCAAAAGAAAAAGTTCTACATGTGAGTATCGAGGTCAAGTTCACGGACAATAAACACCACTGCAAGGTGGACCAAAGCTTTAGTCAAACACCCAGTTAAAATCAGTCCCTTAAAGCCCACCCAGCTCAGCCCATTTCTAAGATGGGGAAATCAGGCTCCGGAAGGTGAGGCGACTGTCGCCCTCCCTGCTCCCACCCCCACCCCACCCCCGAGTGATCCCCAGAGCCTCCTGTCTGTCCGCAGGCGCCTTCCCTGCTCCCACCCCGGCCCCTGGAGCTGGTAAGAAGGAGAATTGACCCATGATTATTTTTGAAAATGTGCCTCAGAGGTGAAAGACACGGAGTGCAAAGTGTCATTTTTATTATTCTTGTGATGTCATCACTTTGAAAAGCTTATCTATACACACATCTCCCCACCCCAACAACAAAGTCAGCTTCAAAAAAGAAAGCCCTGAAGCAAACTGTTTGTTTCATGAGTTGCTTAGCAAGGAGAGGCATCTGCTCTCCAGATTCTAAAACTGTAGGTGTCGTGGGCAGCAAAGGCTCCCAGGTCTCGCTGGCCCCGGCCTGCCCTTCTCGGGCCAGCAGGGCCTCGGCAGTGTCTGCGGGGGAGGGGGGGTAGTGCCCAGGAGGAGCAGGCTGAAGCTGAGACAAGCCTCAGAGCCTCCTCTTCTCTGACTCTGCCCCTGCCCCAGTGGCTTCCAGAATCCTCTGCCAGCCTCCCTACCTTTGCCCACAAGTCCACTTCCTGAAATGCCACCCCCCTCCTACCAACGCACCCATCCTCTGGAAAAGGAGACCAGAAAGGGTAGGAGAGTCGTCTAGTCCGGAGGCTTTTTGACCCTTGGGCCATGTGCTGCTGACAGCTCAGGCTCCCTGCTGTGTTTCTGCACCCCAGTCTTTTCTTTTTAAAAGCCACTTCCCTGGGTCCTGTTCCTGTGGGGATTGGCCCCTAGACCAGCAGCATCAGCCTCACGGGGAAACCTTTTAGACAAGAAAATTCTCAGGTCCCACTTCAGACACCTACCACATCTGAATTCTGGGGCTGGGGCCCAGCGTTGCTAACACGCTCCCAGGTGATTCCGATGCCCCTGAAGTTTGGGCACCTTTATGTTAGACCATAAGCTCTGTGAAAGCGGGGATCCACCTGCTTTGTCTCTGCCGGTTAAGCCGACCTCCTGGAGGAGAGTAGCTGCTTAATACATGTTTGCTGAATGATGCCATTAATTTGCGCTGGAGTTTGAACAGCTGGCAATAGGCCAGTGGGTCTCTCTATGAACCCATGCACTGTATCAGGCCTTCCAGGGAAGTGGGCGATGAAGGGGCTGCAAACACCATGGAGGGGCGGTTTCTCTGGTTGTGGGGTTTGCTGGGATCGCTGTCCGCCCGTGCTGTCTTTCCAGCCTGTGCACCAGCTCTGAGAAATAGTGGTGGATTCCAAAAGGGAGGCCATGCCTGTGAGGTCTGACGGCTTCTCCCTGCCGTCCTCATGCTGGGCCTGGCAGCAAGGGGGTGTCCAGGAAGGGCCCTCGGTCGACAACCCCACAGACAGCTTTTGGGTTCCTGAGCTGTGCCGGGTTAAGGCAGACCACAGAGTGGAGCCACATGTTCGCGTTGTCACCACCTGCTCCCTGTGGGTCCCTACCCTGTTTATAGGGAATATGGGGACACTGCAGAGGCTCAAGACACAGGACCCGTACCCCTAAAAGGGTCAGAGTCTGACTGCAGAGGGCAAGCACACTCCTGCAAAGTGGTCTGAAAGCATTTAGCGGGAGGTGGCCGAGGGCTCTGGAGGGCCAGTCCAAGGGCGGACAGACAGGGAGGGCGGCGAGGCGGGGAGTGGGTTGGAGCTGGGACTCCTGCGGGAAGGCTATGGTAGGATGCTACAGGGGACTGTGGTGGGCCAGGGGGGTTGGCTCACTTTGGGGAGGCATGGCAGTTGTCCCTGCTTCCTGCCTGCTTTCAAACTCCCTGGGATTAACTGGAGAGCTCGGAGCACAATAGCGCGCCCCCGAAGACCTCCAAATCACCTAGCATCTCCAAGTCCAGCTACTGGCCACGTTTTACAAATAACACTCAGCACAACTCTTCCCTCTGGGTTTGTCGCAGCAGGGCTGTCCCTGAGTGTTCTGTAGAGTCATTACGGGGGCAGGGGGACAGCGAAGGGTTAGAGAGAAGGGAGAGAAGTGCCCTGGGAATGATTCGTACATAAATAACTTGCTATTTTAGATTCACTACTGGACTAAATGCCAAGTATCAATTAAATATTTTTCGAAGAAAAAAATAGATGTCATTAGTCCCCGCTTCCTCCCTTTGTTGGCGTGTCTGCCCGGTGCCGTGGGTGAGGCTGCACGTGGGCGCGAATGTCTGTGTGTGCCGGACACGCGCTCTACACACAGACACATCCATGTCCAAATGATGCAGGGCCCTTCGAAAACGAGAAAACCGCTTCACGAACCCAACCTCCGAAATGACTGGATTTAGCATTTTTATGGAGTGGGATGGTGAGGCACGTCCCCTCCACATGCCATCTCCCATGAGGACAGAAAAGAGCATCATACTTTATTTTATGACCAACAGGTCATTCGTCTATATCTGCTCTTGAAAGCCTCTGAGGACATTTTGCCAATCGCTAGGAGAAACTAAATAAACAGAACCAAACAGTGTCAGCTCTCCGCGGCTGAGTAATTATGAGGAATTCCTCTTTAAATAGAAGTTTAAGTAAATATAGAAAGCTCACTTTACAGAAGGCAGCTCGGGAAGAGATGGGGGCGTGGGGACACGGGCGACCCCTTCCAAGTCAGGCAGGGGGTGGTGGAGGCTGGGAGAACCAGGGAGAACCAGAGCGGGGGACGCTGCTGCCACCGTCGCCTTCTCCCCTGGAGGGCCGGGGAGCAGTGTGTGGCGCTGCTCTGTCCTCGTCTTGGCAGCTTTCAATTTCAGACGCTTCATTCATAAAACTGGCTTCTCTTCTGGGCCTGGGCTGAAACCCCGGCCCTTGCTGTCAGCCAGCTCGCCGGGGGTCTGCCCTGGTGGCCACTGTGCATGCTCTGGGGGAAGGAGGGGGTGTGGACAACAGGTAGACCTTGGGCGGTCAGCTGCACACACCGCAAGAAGCCACTGGTAGTGGGTAGCGAGTGGTTCATGACAGTGTGGGTAGGTGCTGGGTGAGCAGAAAAGCCAACGGTTGGTAGACAAGAGGAAGATGATTGTTGCCCTGGCGGGAGGCACAGGGCCTCCCACGAAAGTCTGACAAGTCCCCACCAGTAATTCCCACCAGCACAGGCTGCCCACCACATTCCATTAATGCAAGGGCTGTGTGACAATCTCTCCCGTCGACTGCACATGCTGTGGGCCCCTGCAGGGCTGTGAATTCCCCGTGGTCGTGGCAATAGCAAGAGTCGTCACCTTGAAAGCCAAAGCAGAAGTTGTGCTCCACACTGTCAAACACCAAGACGTACTCCAAGTCACTGCCACACACAGACTGAGAGGTTCCTGGAAGGCTTCCCAGGGGAGGTTTTGAGGAATGGATAGGAGTTTGCTGGAGAAAGGGGGAAAGTCATTCTAGAGCAGGTGTGACATCTCAGAGGTGTCAACCCCAGTATGTTGGGAAACTCTAAGGAGACAAAAAACCTGGAAGGTGGGTGGAAGGAGTGGAAGGAGGAGATGAGGGCAGAAGGGGTGAGGATGAAGGGTCAACCTCTCTAAAGAGGACTTTGTCCTAAGAGAAGTGGGGAGGCATGGGAGGTGTTAGGCAGAGAGGCAGCATGTCCAGGCTGCCATGTTTCAAAATTCCCAACAGTTGCCATGAGGAGAAAGGTTTGAAGGGCACAAGACGGGGAACAGGACATTCTGTTAAGAGTGGTCTGGGTGACAAATGATGTGGCCTGGACCAGGCTGGTGGAGGGAGGTGGAAAGGAGAGAGAGTGGAGATGTGGGTGCTGGGATCAACTGGGGAGCTTAGTAGGGGGAGAGGGGAGGAAGGAGTCAAGGACAAGGTTGGGGCTATTCTTTAGATGAATCTGTCATTTCTGTGATGGGGAAAATCAGTGGGGTGTGGCCAGGCTGTCAGGTGTGCCTGTGGGACATCTTTCTGCTCACCCCAGGGAGAGGTTCAGGAAGCAGCCAGGTGCAGGGGTCTGGAATTCAGAAGGGCAGTCCAGGCTGGGGCTAAGAGACAGGGCCTTGGGCAGGGGTAGCATTAAAGCTGTGGTTTGGATAAAGTCACTCCTGGGAGAATGTGGAGTGAGGACAGGGCTGAGGGCAGCTCCCAGAGGATCTACATTTGGGGCAAGTGGCAGGGGAGACTGAGGGGCCCACCGAGAGGAGAATCGGGGGAGTGAGTGGGTGTTCTAGAAGCCAAGGCAGGAGCCAGAGGAGGGGACGGTCCATGGCATGGACATCACCCTGGGAGGGCCTGAAATGTGGCCACTGGTGGCAGTAAGGTGAGGCTGGAGGCCACGGTGAGGCCCATTCAGGAGAGAAGGGGACACCCAGGCTGGCCTGGCTCACAGAACTGGCCCCTTCCAGCAGCTGCCAGGAACATGGTTGGCTGGATAGTGCTGGGTAGGGGACACCGTCCAGCCAGTGCTCGACAGGAGGCATGGGGACCAGACCTATGACTCCCCTCCATGTCCGACCTGAGCTGGCGGCTGTGGGGCACGGGTGTGGTGAGCCTCCACTCGCACCTGAGCAGACGCTGCCACTTTACTGTGGACCTGCCAGGTAAGGTGGCTGCCCCTCACCTGCAGGAGAGACCAGGAATGTCTTCCTGGGTAAGCCAGCGGGAGGAAGAAGAACCCTCAGGTACTGGCAGCCAGAGGGAGGTGTGTTGGAGAAGGTGCCCTTGACCTGGAGACAGGTTGGGCCCTAAGGCAGAGGTCTCAACCTGGCTGCACCCCAGACCAGTTAAATCCGAGTCTCTGCTGTGGGTCCTGGGCACCAGTGTTTGTCAAAGCTCCCCAGGCGATTCAACCCCTCTAGAGCTGAAAACTATCGGTCTGTGGAGAGGAGAACCCACGGGTGGGGCTCTGTGAACGTTTTAGGTCTGAGCAGGGCAGCGGCATTGAAACAACAGGACCCCAAGTAGAGGGTGGACCAGAGGGGCAGAGGCGGCTGTGCGACAAGGCCACCTCCCTTCCCGAGGGGTTTCTTTCCTTTTCCTTCCTGCTCTCATGGCCCTGGGTGTTGTTCTCCTCCAGTAAGGGTTATCCCCGCTCCACCCCTAGCCCAGCATTTTAGCCCACTGGGGCTCCTCCCTCCCTGCCACTGGGAAGGCCCCTAGGCAGCCCAGCGCTTCTAGGAAACCGCCCAGGTTGGGGTCCTGAGTGGCTATGCCCAAGCGCTCTGTGCTGGCAAAGGTCACGGCGCGTGGTCCTCAACCCGAAGCCCCTCTCCAGTGTCACAGAGGTGGAGGACCATCTGAGGCCCCTCAGCCTAAATCTGTCCTTGGGTTAGATCAGAGCTCAGAGAGAGGACAGCCCACTGGCATCACTGAGTTCAGAGCCTGGACTTTTGCTCTGAGGGGGAGGTCCTGGCTTGGAAGGGTTGGGTCTTGGGAGAAGGTGGGGGAGCGTCCGAGTCAGCCTTCCTTGGGGAGAGATTAGGGGAGGCCAGAGGGACGCTCTTCTGCTGGGAATGAGGAATGAAGCGGTCCTGTCTGGAGACTGGATCAGAATCCTGTCCAGCCTCAGGGCAGGGTGGCCCAGCACCCCTCCCCGAGATGACTCGACCCTGGTGTGACCTGCTGAGCTCCCCCTGGCCTCGGTCATAACAGGTTCTGCAGAGATAGGCTACCCTAATCTCCTCGTGAAGGAGGAAATGAGAATGATGCAGGCAGGGCCGAGGCTCACACCTGTAATCCTAGCGCTCTGGGAGGCCGAGGTGGAAGGATCTCTTGAGCTCAGGAGTTCGAGACCAGCCTGAGCCCTGAGCAAGAGCGAGGCCCCATCTCTACTAAAATTAGAAAAAATTAGCCGGGCGTGGTGGCATATGCCTGTAGTCCCAGCTACCGGGAGGCTGAGGCAGGAGGATGGCTTGAAGCTACCGTGAGCTATGATGACGCCACTGCACTCTACCCGAGCAGACTGAGCGAGACTCTGTCTCAAAAAAGAAAAAACCAGAATGATGCAGACCCAGAGGTGAGGTGACTTTCACAAGGTCACAGGGCAGCCTGGTGGTCGGGTCAGTTGTAGAATCCAGGGCTCCCGTGGCATTTGAATTGCACCACGATGTATCATTTAACAGTCGACAAACACTGAGCATGGACTGTGCGCCCTGCCCTCCCTCTTGGAGGCTCCTTGAGGGGAGGGATGTGCGTGAAGTTGAGGCCCTTTGCCGCCTGGGAGGCAGCAGCAGGCTCGTGGAGACCCCTCCTGCACATCCCTGCCAAAGCCAAGTGCCTCGAGGCAGCAGGTCTCTGCCAAGCCTCATGGCTCAGACTAGACCTGGTGTGGGCACAGGTCGGGATTGGGTGGGCAGCGAGACAGGCAGAGGGTGTGTGGGGGTTAGGGGAGCCAACGGGTATGGACGGGCAGGGAGGTGGCCAGTCACGAGGCTGAGCCCCACCAGGCCAGAGGGAGGGTCCGGCTCTTGGGATGTGGTTTGGATGGAGCAGGGACAGGGAGGGCCTCTCAGGCTGGGTCCAGGCCTGGCTGTCCTGTGCCTTTCTCCTTCCTGCCCGTGGCTGTAAGGCTGGACACCCAGCCATTCACTTTTAGAATTATCTTTAGGATTGTGGGGCCAGAAATGGGCAGGAGGCAGGAGTCTCTGCAGAGCGGTGCCAAGGATCCAGGAATCAAGTCACCTCTGAATGGCGGCTTCTCCCCGGCCCTGTCCAGGCCCCCACTGGGGTCTTAAGCTCCCAGCCCTTGGAGGCCAGCTCCGCCCCCATCCTAGTTAAAGGAGGCTGGAGCTGGATAAGAATTTGAGGCCAGGACCTTTGGGAAGTAGAAACCGCTAATCTTATCCACTGGGCTCTGAGGAATTTGGCAGGGCCAGGAGGAAGGGGCTCTAGGGACTGGGCTGGTGGCCCCAGCCTATCTCCCCCACCCTGGCGCAGGGGGCGCGCTCATTATTAATAGCCCCACAATAAACCCTGGTGATAAGGCAGCTCCTCCTCCCGCAACACAGACAGTCCCTCGAGTTCAGGACAGGGAGACGGATGAACAAACTGCCAGACCCAGTGCGGCTGCGTTTTGTCCATAGAACCCATCTTTGGATTCATGCCACAGCCCGAGTCCCAGAAGGTCTCCCACTTGCGGGTCTGCCTGAGCTGTCCCTCTCTCCAGAGGGGCCGTCCCTCTCCCTGCCAGCTGAAAGCTAACCCAGTCCTGCCAGCCAGCTCCAATCACGTTCCCCTGGTACCCCCACAGTCTGAGTCCCACCCCACGCGGGGGCAGGGACACGCATTTGGGTGGTGGTCTCATTCTCTCCCCTGGTGCCTCCTGTCTCCAGTTTGAGAGAGCCCAGGAGAGTAAGAGCCAGACACTCCCCTCTGGGACCCCAAAACACTGGTCTTCTTGGAGCTATTTTATTTATTTGCATTGTTTGTTGAGTGAATAAGTGAATGAGTGGGTCACAGAGCAAATGGGCTGGGGGCACAGCCGGTGGCTGGGGTATCACCGGCCATGGCACCTCAGCACCTTGGATCAGGGCCTGGCATCCTTTGTGGGCTGCAGGGTGGCAGTGGATAAGATGCCCCTCAGTGTTCCTGGGCTGCATCCAATGCCATCCACAGCCCCTGAGCAGCCCCAGAGGTGCCGTGAGAAGCCCCCTCAGGATACTGTGACCTGCGCCAGGCCAGGCCACAGCCTCAGGGTGCAGCCCATTTCCAGGGTCAGCTTAGCAGCCCCGAGGCACTCAGCAGCCTACATCCCAGGGCCCCACGGGAGCACCCAGCGCCCCATCAGGGGAGCCCAGTCTGCCTGACCCTGACCTTGGCCCTGCCTGACAAGGCCTGTGACCAGCGGAAGGCCCTCAACAACCCCCTCCGCTGTCAGCTCCGGGAGGGAGGCTGCCTTCCCTGGGCCGAGGTCCCAAGCCTTGGGCCTGGCAATGACCCTGCCGCCCGCCCTCAGGGCCTCGAGGCCTGGCAGGCTGCGCAGAGGCCAGGCCTTCTGGGGGTGCAGCAGGTATAAAGCAGGCCGCCTCCTCCCCGCTTGGGGGTGGCAGGGCGCTCCCGAGACCGACGCCAGCCACAGGTCCAGAGGGGCCGGGATGGGCGTGTTGGGCTTTTCAGAAAAACATGACTCTCTTCCTCAGTACGAGCAAATTTTGGAAAACTTTTAAACAAGGAAACCAACGTGGGGAGGGTGGAAAAGGGGGAAAGAAGAGGAGGGCAGGAGAGGGCAACTTTTTTTTTCCCTGAGAACACTTATTTCTCTCTGAGTAGCCAAGCAAGTCCTAATCCCAGCAGTTTTGGGGCCAGATTCAATAAAAACTCTGTCTGCTGAGGCCTGAGCAAAGCCACAGAAAATAAATACTTCGTGGCTTGTCCGGTCTCCTGCCGCCTGGAGCCCGAGGGCCGTTCTATTGACTCTGGGCCCAGTGGGATATGGACCAAGGGTGGAATTCTCTCCCCGGCCAATCGACTTCCTCCTCCTAGTTAGGGCCATTTAAAAAATCATAAGTAGAGTTTCCGGTGTGGAGGGGGAAAAACAGAAGAGAGCATATTTGGTCGAAGGAAGAAAAAAAGGACTGCAGAAAGGCCAATTTATTTTCAATCAGAGCCAGAAGCTGTTGGATTGTCTTGTTTGTGAAAAATAACATTCGGGGTTAGGACCTTCCCTGAGCTCTCACACCTCCACCTCACACCCTCGTCCCCAAGTTCCAGTCTCTGCGGCAGGAAAGCCACGTCCTCCTGCAGCTGGGGGTGTTGTGGGCTGGGTCTTCCAGGTGTTAAGGAGCCGAAGCCTCCTGCCCCGGGCGTGGTGTAGGCCCGGCTGGGGTATGGCTGGGAAAAGGAGCTGGGAAAAGGAGCGCTCGGAAACCAGGGTAGAGAAATGCTCCGGGCCGTAAACAAGCAGTGGGGAGTTGAGCTGAGCTGAGCCAACTTTTACCTACAAAATCTGGGGGCAGGAGGGGAAGGTACAGGATTTGGTGCTGTGGGCTGGGGGCTTTTCCAGAAACCCAGGAGGAAAGAAAGGGTAAGGTACCACCCGATGAGTGGGTGGGTGGTCCAACAGAAACAGGAGACTGCCAGGAGAGCACAGTAACCTCCACTGGGGCCCAGGAACTGAAAATCCTCAGCTTTTTCCAGGGTTACAGGTCAAAGTGTTTGGACAGCCATCTTGGGGTGTGAACAGTCCTAACCCAATCTGGGCCTCAAGAATGTGACCTGTTTCCCCTTCCTATTCATTGTCCAGACCCTCTCTCTGTAGCGGGGCTGCTACACTCCAGTGAGTGTGTATATGTTGGGAAGGGGGGATTAATGTTTCTTCCCCTCTCCCACATGTCCAGGAAGAAAACAGTGGTGGGTTCTTGTCTTCCAAGGCAAGAACAAAGCACCAGGCTGCAGGGCTCTGGGCTGTGTTCTGCCTGGAGTGGCCGCTGACTCAGTCTATTTTGCACAGTGCCCTCTCAGTACCCCGGCATGACACTCCACCCTCAGAGAGTCGCTCTGTGAAGTTCAACACTGTCCCCCCGCACCACCCGCCAAGTTCTTATTTTAAAATGCAGATAGTCTTGAGAGGGCTGATTCTAGAATGTGTCTTACCGACTGACCTCCTCAGGGAATTAGAGGATGGGAGCGTCCTCCTGGCCCAACTCTCATGGGGTTGGGGTTAGCTGTTCATCTTTCTGGTAGAGGCAACTGTTCCCCAAAGCTCTCCCCAGTGGCCTCTGAGTCAAGATTGGTGGCTCCTTGCATAGAAGGAGAAAAAGCCCTTGTTTGGGGGAGAAAGAAAAGAAGAAAAGGAGGAGTAGAAGGTGCTGCAGACAGTCTTAGGCTGGTCCTCGCTTTCAAACACAGGGTAGTCATGGGTGATTTAAAATACACGTCTGGGGGCAAGAACCTAACCTCTTTAGTAACTGTATTTACAATGAGCAGTGACATGTCAACTTGTCAAAAATCCATGTATCTAAAATACCCCCAACAGGATCAGGATTTAAATAGAAAAGACTTCTGAGCAGCCAAAATAGATGCCAACCACCCCTGCTCTCAAACACAAGCTCTTTGTTTACTGGTGAGCCTTTAGTATAAACTTTTGAACTCGTGCTTTATGCACAGTTGTAACTGTCTGGGTGGGAGTATTTGGTACAGGGATGGGGTGGAAAGGGCTCACCTGCATGGTGCTCTGAAGTCGTGGGGTATCAAAGCCCGAGGAAATAACAGGATTCATGTCGGGGCCGCAAGTCACCAAGGAGGTATTCACCTCTGCTCAGGGGAATATGTAATAGATTCAAGAAAGATTTATATTCAAAATTGAATGCAACTCTGACTCTTAAAGGGACAAACACTCCTTTATTGGAGTACCAGGTTTCTCTTCCCGCTGAGCTGGGGGTGGAGATTTTACTGCACACAGCTCCGCATCCAGCAGGTTCTTCAGGTCTCCTGAACCACTGCTGGAGCTGAGAAGAGAACTGGGTCCCATCCGGGTGAGCCTGCATCAGTGACCCACACAGACCAGTGGCCCATCATTGCCCCTTCACTCTCCTACCTCAGTCCCTGGGCCCTTCTTTTCTCTATATTGTCCCTTCCCGTCTTCTCTCTACTCCTTCCCGGTTCTGCTCTCCATTCTACCCGCACGCACCCATCTGCCGTCGTCCCATAGATCTGTCTGCACTGGTGGAAATGTTCTGTATCTGTGTTGACCAACACAGTGGCAACTAGCCACATGTGGCCACTGAGCACTTGAAATGCGGCTGGGGCAACTGAGGAACTCGATCTTTAATTTTCATTCGTTTTAAGTAGCCACATGTGGCTAGTGGCTATGGCTTCTGGACAGCACAGCGACTCTGGGGGGGCTCTACAAGTCCTCTCAGGCTGCACAGAGAAGCTGCTCACTGCCCCGTTGTCCTAGACTACCATAGGCATTCATTCACTGCACATGCAACAGTTATTAAGCACCTACTGTGTCCCAGGCAGGAAAAGGTTATCTTGTGAAATACTCTGGGGAGCTCTCGGTCCCTTCCTTCCGTGTTTTTCCTTCCTTTCATCAGCAAATCCTGGTCACCTACTAAGTGCTCAGTGCTGTGTGGCAATGGTCCTTAAATTCCAGCGAGCATCAGAATCACTTCAGACACTTGTTAGAAATGCAGAACCCCCATCCCCACCCATGAGATCGCCAGGCTGTCAGCCCAGCATCAGAGGCTTCCACAAGGAATACAAAACCAATGGCAGATGCTTTTCTACCAAAAGCTTCTAATTTAGAAGGTGCAATTAAAAAGAAAAGGCCAGTAAATAGTGAGCTCTTTTCACGAACAGCTACTCCCCAAGAACTCTCTGCACATATCCCAGAGAGGACTAATACCATTAGCCTTTTTATGGTGACATCTTTAGGGAATTCCTTCGGCAGATGTTTTTCCTGCCACGGAGGCAAACAGCAGAGTGGTTAAGAACCAGGGCTGCAGAGATAGATCTGGCCTCAAGTCCCGCCTGTGCCTGTGCGACCTTGACAGGGGCGTTCCCTATCTGTCAAAGGGAGATAATCTCCCTGGCTTCCCCTGCCGCAGCAGCTCATTGTGAGTAAATCACACAGAGATCAGGACAAGCCTCAGGGAGCTGAGAACTTTGAGGTTCTCAGGGTCCCCAGGGCCAGGAGGGGCTCTAACCTACAAGAAGGGGCAAGAAAGGGGAGTCCCCAAAACAAAGGGCATTTAGGCCCTTCGAGTCTTCACTTTGGGAAACTTTCAGCTTGAAAAACATTGTTCTAATTTTATTCCAGTTCAACTGGAACACACTTAGCAAACGCGTAGATTTGGTTCCAATTCAAACTGGTTCATTGGGTACTTCTTGGGTTAAAAAAGGGAACTTAAGTAAGGCATCAGTAAAAAATAATAATAACATCTGAGTTCAGGGTTGAACATTTCAGATGGAAAGGTTTAACTCCTTGCTTTAGTTCGCAGACCTGTTGCTCAACTCAACAAGTATTTACTGAGCGCCTAGTTTGCTCCAAGAATAAAGCAGGTGAGACAGTAGCAAGGAAATTCTGCTCAGCTGGGGGAGTAGACAACTAAACCACCATAATTCCCGTAACAACTAAACAAGCCAAACCCAGAAAACACCAAGAGGAAGCAAGGTGTTCTGGGTGAGGCTACCAAGAGAGACAAAATGGAGAGGTGACGTATGAGCCGGGTACTGAGCAGGGAGGGATGGGGGTTCCCAGGCAGGTGTTGGGCATCAGGTAGGCTGTGACACGCACACAGGCACAGAAGGGAAGGGGACAGTCTGGCCTGTGGGTGGCCCATGGCTTGGACAGGTGCTGGGTGGAGACCAGGAGGACTCCACGCTCAGCCTCTGCACTCGCCACTCTGTCCCCATCCCAAAGAGAGGACCAGGTATGGTGTGGGTGCCACATCAGTAGGATAAATCTCCAGGAGGAAAGAACCACATTTGTCTTCACTCGTGTATTTGTTTAATTGCTTTATCGAAATATAATTCACATACAATTCAAAGTGTATAACTGAATGGTTTTTAGTATATTCACAGACGTGTGCCACCATCGCCAATTTTCAGCCCAGAGCAATCATTAGTCTACTTTCTGTCTGCATAGATTTCCCCATTCTAGACATTACATGTAAATGGAATCTTATAGTATGTAGCTTTTCGCATCTGGCTTCTTTCACTTAGCATGTTTTCATCCATGTTGGGGTCCATCCATGTTGTAGCATGCATCTACATGCCACTCCTTTTTATGGCTGAATAATATTTCACTGTGTGCATATACCACATTCTGTTTATCCATTCATCTGTGGAGGGGCATTGGGGTGGTTACCACCTACTGGCCATTATGAATAATGCTGCTGCGAACATTTGCGTACAAGTTTCTGTATAAGTCATTACTGTTATGACTCCCATGTTACAGATGAGGATGTGTTTTCATTTCTCCTAGGTTTAAACGTAGGAGTGGAAGCACTGGATCATAGGGTAACTCTGTTTTAACTCCACAAGGAATGGCCAGACTGTTTTGTATTTATATATTTACTTTGAGGAGAAGGAAATGAATAAGATAGCAGTAATAACGAAAATCTGATTGAAGCCAAGGCGAGGTTGTGTTCAGGGAAGGGAGAGGTTAGGACAGCAATCAGATCATTACATCTTCCCAGGGACAGTGCCAACTGGGAGGAGACGGGCACAAGGCCAGCACCTCCGGCCACCCACCTATTGACCGAAGACAGCTCCCTGTCACCGCTCCACCCCTCCACAAACCAAGGCCCAGGTTGGCTGTGAGTCTCCGTGGAGCTTAGCAAACACATCTCCGCCCCAGTCTGGCATCTCAGAGACAGTTAAAGATTCCAAGGTCTAGAGGGACGAAGAGACATATCCAAGGTCATGTTCATTCTGGCCCATCTGGTGAGCCCCACTACGTACCAGGGACTGCTGAGCATGTCCATACAGTCTGTATACATAGTGCTAGCCTCCCCAAGGTCGAACAGTTCATAGAGATGAGGCTGAGACTTGAAGGCTGTCTGTCTGGCTCCAGCACCCACCTCACTATGTCACCTCAACTGTGCTCTTGCAAGGACTATGTTGAAATTCTCATTTCACAGACAAGGACATTGAGGCTGAGTCTGACACCCTTTTCCAAGGCTGGGACTCAAGCCCAGTCTCTGGTTAACACCAAGGCCTCCCTTTATGATGAGAGGGGAAGAACTCAGCATGCAGTGAGTCACAGCCTTTAGAGGGGCAGGTGTGGGCCTTCACTTAGTGCCACCTCTTCCAGGAAGCTCTCCTGACTGCTCCTCCAGTCAGGGTTACAGGACCCCCTTCTGCCTCCAAGCACCAGGCACCCTCATCTGCTGGTACCCTCTTCATCTTACATAGGGGAGAACTCAGACTCAGATTGAGAGACCTCCTCCAAATTTCCTGACTTCTGACACCCTAATGGCTCAGTCAACTTTATTGAGGTATAATCTACAACAATAAAATGCACCGTTTTAAGTTTAGTGTTTGATGAGTTTTGACAAGTGTACACACACATCCGCATACCACTTCCATCAAGATATGGGACATTTCCATCAACCCCAAAGAATTCCCTTGACCCCATCCCAGTCATGGCCCCCACCCCACCAATGCTTCTGGTGGACTAACGATTAGATTCCCCTTTTCTAGGGTTTTACATAAATGGGGTCACACCCTACGTATTCTTTTGTCTGGCTTTTCGCTCAGTATAATGCATGTGAGATCTACCCACCATTTTGTGTGTCAGCAGTTTGATCCTTTTACTCCTGCGTGAGGACAGAACCCCTGAGCGGTGGCTTCAACGTGTCTCCTTCAACAGCTGGGCCCCCCAGGAACCGCCCCTGTCTTCTGCTCAGCTGCATCTCCCTGCTAACCGCATAGGCCCGACCCACGGTAAGTGCTCAAGTTTGTTGCAAGCAAATTGATTGAACAGGCACTATTTGTGAAAACACAAATTGCCAAACGGAGGTGGTGAGTCATTTCATTGCTTTTCAAGCAGCCCCAGCAGAGTGGAGGGGAAGGGGTGAAATTTAAATATGATGAAGTGGAAAGGAGGGTTTAAAATAAAGAGCTAAACCGACTTGGGAATAGTCCCTGTGTTCAATTATCCAGCGTAGCTCGGCCTTCCCCGCCCCCACCAGGGATAATTAAAAGCTGGATGCCTCGGTCCCTTCCCTGGGGAGGCGGCGGTGCTCTCCGTGTGAATGGGCTCTCAGGAATGAATAACGACACAGTGGCCTCACTGTTCCGCAGCCGGGGAAACTGAGGCCAGAGGGCGGGAGGCCGCCGGGTGACTGGAGGCTGGGTCACCGCGTGAGTCAGCGGCGCAGACAGGCAAGATTGCTGTCATTAAGGTTTACAGGTCCGCCGCCGCCACCGCGGCTGTGCGGCCTGCGCCCCGCCCGGCCCGAGTCCCCGCGCCCCACTCGGGCCACCACGCCTCGGCGCCTGGCAGGGGTGCCCCCTCTCCCCCAAGCTGCGCCCAGAGCGCAGCCGCTGGAGCTCGGCCGCCGCGGGGGCTCTGGGGAGGGGGCTCGAGACCGTCGCGGCCCCGCCCCGCAGCCCTCCTCCGTCAGCTCCCCGGGGCCCGCCCGCCGGCAGCGCGAAGCTTCGGGCCAAGCCGGCGGCTGGAACCTGAGCCCTGGGGTGGCCCCCGCCCCGGCCTCTACCTGCACCACCCGCGCGACGCCCCGGGAGGCGGCGCGGGCGCTCGCAGCGCGGCGCCGGGCAGACTGCGCACGGCCCGGCCCACGTCTCAGCCC
>NW_012142857.1:4750021-4758248 GCF_000956105.1 Propithecus coquereli | reverse complement strand
CCGCCGCCGCCACCGCCGCCGCCACCACCCGGCTGAGTCACGGACCGCGCACACCCGGCGTCTGACTCGGCACGGGCAGCTCTGGCCTGGACCCCCGCGGCCCGGAAAGGGGCGGAAGCCCCACTTCCCCATCCCCGCCCTGGAAGTCCTTTGCAGCTATGACAGAGGAACTGCGAGCATTCCCCGCCCCTCCGTAGGTCGGATTCCCACCCCCAGCCCCAAAGTTCTCTGGGAGAACCCCCTCCTTCGCCTCCTCTGAACCCCTTGTGGATAATGTTTCCCTTCCTTTCCACCCCCACCCCCGTCTCCTCTCCCGGCCGCCCAGTCTCCTAACCGGGCCCCCTGGCCAGCCCCGGGCAATGGCGGGACCCTGTGTCCCCATCCCTGGGTCCCTCCCCCGCTGCCCTCGAGCGGGACGCGGGATGGGGGAGGGGACAGTTTGGGGGTGGCGGCGAGTAGGCCGCGCCGTGCCCGCCGCCCTGTGCCCTGCGGGTGGGGGCCGCGAGGACGGCGGGGTCACCCGGGCGGAGCCCGCGCCCTGTCCAACCTGCGGGGGCGTATGGGGGTGTGGACCGCTGGACTGGAATACGTCCTTAAAAATAAGTTCGTTGTATGGAGAAGAACACTGGAACCTTTAAGTTCCCCATCCCCTCGCTTGATTCGGGCTCGGCTTAGCCCTGAGTGTAACTCCAAACGTACTTATTAAGAAGCTGTTGCTTTATTTTGATTCGTTTACATAAATTTTCCACTTTTAGGGGGGGATGGTGGTGGGCTTGTGGAATCCCTAAAATAACTTTTAATGGAGCGAAGCCTTCCATTATGGGAAGCGCCTAGACGCACAGAGGCGTCTGGAGGCCTAGGTTGCCGTCACAGCCCTGCCACCAACTGGCTGAGCGACTGGGGCACAGCGCTGCCCTCCCTGCCAGCATCGGGAGAGCTCCCCCACCCCGAAAGGAGGGACTGGACGAGCTGTCCTGGGATTAAGGGGGGAGAGGCTGGGTTTCCCTTTCTTCAAAAGCTTTGATACTATAGAGATGCAAAATGGAGGGGAGATTAAAAATAAAGAAGATGAAAGCAGTTTTCTTTCATCTGTGAATGGTTTGCTTTCTGCCGAACTCCAGTTATATTTATCCCTCAGACAAGGTCAAGGCAACCTTCACGGTCTGGCCAGTTTCATTAATTATAGAATGTGCTATCACCACGAGGAGACCTCCCCTGAGAACTTGATTTGCCACCTCACTTGGGAGCCTTCAGGCCTTTGTAAGATCCTACCCCAAAGGGACTGAGAGGGGACTTTTGGTAGAGGGAGAGAGAGAAGAATGAAGGTGAACAGGTGATGTCAACTTGATGAGTCACATTTTGGGGAGTCATAAGCGGTTTATGGTCCTGTCCCAGGGAGGCCCTGCTGGCCCCACCACCATGGCTCCCAGGGGCTGAGTAATGTGGACACCCCGGGGCAGTGCAGCCCGAGACTTAACTACCTGGTCCTGTGCTCTGGTACCTGTCTGGCTCCTTTTCTCCCTCTGCTCTGGGGGGGCCCAGGGGTGAGTGGGACAGAGCCCACTCTGTGATTCTGTGTTTCGAAAAACAAGTGCCAGGGTCCCCTGCCACTGCCCCCCAGCAGCAAGATGTATTAGCATTTCTGTGATGGGTGAGAGGCAGCTGCGGGGGAGAGAAGGAAGGGGTTTAATTTAAGATGATGGAATGGTGGGAAGAATGAAAGAAGGCAATTAGTGCTCAACTTTGAAAGAGGGCAGGGGAACAATTACTTTAAAAGGTTTTAATTGGTCCTGTTCTGAAGAACTCACTCCTCCTTTGCTAAAACCCCAGGCCAGCTCAGACCTGCATTTCTGGATTGCCCAAGTGCCTCCCTGTTTTTCCCCTTTGAACAGTAACTCTCAGAGTGAATGTCTCCATTGCCCTCTGTCTGTAGCCTTCTCACTTTTGTATATGGCTGTGTGTGTGCGCGTGTGCGTGTGTGTGTGTGTGTGTGTGTGTGTATGCACCTAGCTGGCTACTGACCTATCTTTATATAGCAGTTTTCCAGGCTGGCAGGTCAGAAGACTTGCAGGACGAGGGCCTCTCTGAATTATTCCTCAGCTCCTCGGCCTGACTCACTTGGGGCGGGTCTACGTAGCAGTCTAAGTGAAGTTAGGGAGGAAAGTGGCTTCAAGCAAACTGAAAACCCCTTGGGAGAAGGGACCACAGGCATGAAGGCAAGGACCCAGCTATGTTAACCATGGAAACAACCCAAAAATCTCATCTCAGGGGGAACCCCCACAAAACACCAAAGTAGATTGAAAGTTGTTAGCAAATGATGGGCTTGAGCCAGATAATAAGATTGGGTTATTTCCCCCCCACGGGGACTGCTTGCATCTTAATGGGAAAAGATGGGTCAAAACCGGCCAGTCTACCCTTTGAACAAATGGCTGATTCTAGGGCTGGGGCAGGAAACGCTCAGATGAGCCCCGAGCATCTTGTAGGGCCAGGAAGTGCTCAAGGATCAAACGGATGTGAGTATGTCAAAGGGACACAGGAACCAACCTGAAAGAGCTCCTGGGAGCCAAAGCTGGAACAATTCGAACAAAAATAAATAGCGTGGTATTGGATTTAAATCCAACATATAAAATACCCATGAATGAATCCATGCTGATACAAAGAAATGATTGAATGAGTAAATCAATGGAAGAGAACAATCTCCCATACAGATGATTCCAAATAATTTACGTAGATATTCTGCCCTGAAGGGGCAATTTACTTCCCCCTCCCTTGAGGGTGGGCTGCACCTAGTGACTTGCTTCCGTTCCGAAGCTTGTGACCTGGAAAGGGGTGGTGGGAGAGAGTGACTTTTCAGTGGAGAGACCTGGCAAACGCCACCTCAGCCAGCACTCAAGGTCCACGTCATCAGTGCCGTGACAGTGGGTAAGTTGATAGCGTGCAGCTCTGACATGACGGGACGAGAGTGGCCCTTCGCCTCTGTGGACTTCCTCCCCCAAACCCATAACCCCAGTCTGACCACGAGAAAAACGTCAGACAAACCCAACTCGGGGACATTCTACAAAATACCCAACCAGTACTTCTCAAACTGTCAAGGTCATTGAAAACAAGGAAAATCTGAGAAACTGTCACAGCCCAGAGGAGCCTAAGCAGACAAGAGGATTAAGCTAGTGTGGAATCCCAAATGGGTTCTGCAAGAGCAAAGGGGTGTTAGGGAAAAATGAGTCGAACTGGAATAATGTACGGAATTTAGTTAATAGTGGTATTCCAATGTTAGTTTCTGGGTTGTGACAAACATTACCAGAGTAATTTAAGAGGGAAATTGAATGTGGGGTAATATAGGAACTGTTTTTGCAACTTTCCTGTACACCTAAAACTAGTCTAAAAGAAAAAGTTAAAAAAAAATAAAATCTGTTCTTGCTTGGGTCTTAGAATCACAGGATTTAGGTGTTCTAAGAAGAGGAAGGTCTAGCAATGGTGCTCAAGGGACCCTGAGAGAGAAACTGCTGAGATTGAGTTGGCAAGTTGATCAGGCACAGGAAAATCATTTGGTTCTTAAATCACTTCATGGTCCATTCTGTTACAGAGAGTGTTACAGCAAGTGGTCCCGAGGACAAACCCAGTGGCACACAGGGAGTCGGAGAATCAAAGTTTATTCGCCAGCGAGCTCAGAGGGGCTCGCCACCAAATTCTGAGCACCGTCTACCTGATTTTTTCCACTTTTATTAAGTTGTGGTGGTCTGGGGGGTCAGGTGTCAGGTAGTAGATTTAGTGTTATGCTGATGTGCCAGGTAATAGATTAGTTGATGGGCCAGGTAACAGGTTAGTATTATGCTAATGCGGGTCTTCCGTGAGGGGTGGGGGTCTCAGGTGGCTGATGTGCCAGGTAATAGATTAGTTGATGGGCCAGGTAACAGGTTAGTATTATGCTAATGCGGGTCTTCCGTGAGGGGTGGGGGTCTCAGGTGGCTGATGTGCCAGGTAATAGATTAGTTAATGGGCCAGGTAACAGGTTAGTATTATGCTGATGCGGGTCTTCTGTGAGGGGTGGGGGTCTCAGGTGGCTGATGTGCCAATAACAGATGGGGGTTTTCCTTATCAATTCTAGTATGACTTTAAAGCAGCTCACAGTTACCCAAACCAAAAACAGCTCCATCCTGAAATTCTTCTCTGTGTAAACTTAAATTTTTAGTTGCTTAAAACGAAAGTGCGTTAAAAAATGTGGACATCCCATTCATATAAAATTCAAAAGCAGGCACATGTAATCTCAGGTGTGAGGAGTTAGAATCACAGTCACAGAGTGACTGGGAGGACAGAGGAAGGGAGATTCTGGGTGCTGGTGCTGTCCGGCTCTTTGACCTGGGAGCTGGTTATTTGGGTGTATTCAGTTCGTGAAATTCAGCAAGCTGTATTATGATCCATGCACTTTTCTGTAAGTTTGTATGTTGGTAAAAAACTTTATAAATCATATAAAGTAAGTTGATTTCAAGCATTAAACTTTCAGCTGGGAGAAACCAACACCCCTCTCTCCTCTCCCTGGAGCCAAAGAAATTTAGAGAGTCAAATAGTTTGCCTAAGTGCACGAAGCAGGTGCAGCAGACAGCAAGAGCCCTAGAGTCCCCCTCTCTGTCAAACTAGGGCTTTCCCACTGGACCACTCTGTGGAACAGTAAAACCCCTTAACCAGCCTACAGGTCTGGGCATGGGCACATCTTTGGGGAGGGAACTGCAAGGAAGGGCAGTACCAGCACCAACCTAGTGACCTTCGACCAAACTTTTATTCATCTGTGCCTCAGTTTACCTGCTGTTACAGAGGATCTCCAATTACTGTACTATGTCGGTAGGTCAGCCAAAAATGTCGCACTCTCATTAAGTTAGATTTGTCTTGGTCTGTTTGATTCCTCAGATTCCACTGTGGAGTTTTGTGCATGGAGAGTGGGGAAATGCTAGTGACTAGCTCTGTAACAGGGTGACAAGGGAAGAGAGACTGAACCAAAGCTGGAAGGAAAGAGGATCTGTCTCGTACTCCTACCTCCAAGGGCCATTCAGAGATTCAGAGGATGTGTGGCCCAGCCAAGGGGACCCTACGACCCAGAGGGACAAAGTGACTTTCCCAGTGTCCCCCAGATAATGGGCTCTAACAGTTTTGTCCTCTAACAGTCCAAACCAGACAAGCTGCCACTGGGGATCATGACTTTTGTTTCCTTAAGTAAAGTTGCTTTTTTCTTTTTCACAAATTTTTATTAAAACACAACAACCAGAGTTTACTTGTCTTTCTAGCACCAAAAATGCAACTGAGAGTTTTTACATTGTGAAAGAACACCTATCAGGACGTATTTTAAAAATAATTTTGATATTTAATTTTTGTAGCTGATTTAAGTAACATGGGAACTCTTGGTTTGCCATCGCTGGGGGTTGATTAGATTGCCAGGGACTTCTCCAGAGGTCTGGGGATGGGTGGGGTTGAGTCTGGCTGAGGGAAGAGGAATGAGAGATGCGGCCAACTTGCCCCACACCCAGAAAACCCCATGGAGATTTCTGGAGGAATTTCTCTCCTGAAGAATGATGCCATCAAACTCACAAACCAGTGCTTTGAGAACTGGGTTCAACTTTAAGGGTGTCTTTTTTTATTTTAACTTATTTTTTAAAGCTTTTTATTTATTGTTTTTTAGAGCATTGTAGATTCATATGCAGTTGTGAGAAATACTGCAGAGAGGTCCTGTGGACCCCGGGTTCCCCAATATCATCTTGCATAAAGGTCATCTAACCAAATCCTCTTCTTGTAGGAATGTGAAAGCTGGAGGCCTGTGGTGGCCAAGTGACTTTCCCAGGATCACATCTGGCAGGGTCTGGACCTCTCTCTGGCCTCCCGTGGCTTCATCTACATGATGTTTCATGTAAATGTTTCATTTTCTGTTCCCCAAGACGTCGGTTTGACAGGTAGAGGTAGACATATCCACCTCCTTTTTCCCCCAGTGGTACAGCAACAAAGGTTCATTTGCCACTCATGCTCTGTGTCCATTGTGGGTTGGCTGGAGGGCTCTGTACTGGTCGTCCCCGCGGAGGGAGGTCCCATCTCTGCGTGGGCATGACTGCCAAAGCCAGGTGAAAGGAGCAAGGTGGTAGTGGGCTGGCTCTGCCACTCACATTTCGTTGGCTGAAGCAAGTCACACGGCTACCCTAACTCCAAGGGGGTGGCAACGTGCATTTCTGAAACCTATCGCCTGAGAATGGAACCAGAAATATTAGTTGAGCATCACTAATGAACACTCCAATAGCTCTCCGTCTGTCAGGAGAGATAGGACCTTTTGAGTCAGTCACTGGCAAGCTTCTTTCTTTGTATGATTAGAGCACTTGTTTCTGATTTCAGCTTTTCTGTTGTACGACCTTCTTTTTGGCAGGCTCGCAGGGCAGATGGGCATAAGTCAGTGGGTCCTACAGCCTTATCTCCCTAGGAAGGGAGGAGATCTGGGGAGGTATGCCTGCATCCCCAAGCCAATGAGCTCTGGAAGCTCCTCTTGGAAAAGTTAATATAATCTGAGACTGTATTAAGAAAAACACAAAGGAGATGATGGTTCTCATATATTATGGTGTCCATTGGACTGTTTTCATCCTTCCGTTTCTCCCTCCCTCCCTTCTTTCCTTCCTTCCTCTTTCCTTCTTTCCTTCCTACTTCCTTCCCTCCTTTTCCTTACTCATGGCTAGAACATTCCAGATTCAAATACAACAGAAATGTTGACCAATTAAGGTTCAACATTAAGGGTGACCATGTTGATCAACAAATAAGGGTGACCATAATGGCAGGGGAATCTGGGAATCCTGTCCTGGGACGATCACTTGCCAGAACAGGACATGTCTAGTTTGTAGGAGAGAAGGTGAAGGAGGATGTAGGAAGAGTTTTCAAGAAGGGCTGGCAGGTGGAGGTAGATTACATGTTACGTAGCTGCTGAAGGCAGGAGCTGCATCAGTAGGTGGAAGTTATCCACAGGCAAATTTCAGCTCAATTTGGAGTCAGCCTTTTAACTAGAAAGGCCAGCAGGGGAAGAATAGGTTTCCTTGAAAGCAGAGAATTCACAGTCCCTGGAAAAGTCTTCAAACAGGCTGAATGACCTCTCTTATTGATTATTTCTAATGTTATTCCCACAATTGTGTCCACAATTCCTGAGGAAAGAGACTTTTCAGCATCTCTTATTTCAGGACCTAAAATTTCATCTTTAACTCTAAATGAAGTCCTCTACATCCTAGCATAAGAGTTGGTCTTTTCCACGTACAGGTCAATTTCACTAATAATAATATTGATTGTTATTTTTACAGCTAACATTGATAGAGCACTACTATGTGTTAGGTACTTTTCTACATGCCTTATATATTTTGATCAAATTATTAATGAATTCTCAGAACAATCCTACAATGAAGGTGCCTAATCCCTCCATTTTATAGATGTGAGTATTGAGGCACAACACTAGTAAGGGGCAGGGCCAAGATTTGAATCTAGGTAGTCTGGCTCCAAAGTTTGTGCTTCTAACCACTGGCTCTCTTGACACCCCTTTTGATGGTACCCAGTGGGGTTTAGTGATGTATCCAAGGTCACTGGGCAGGTTGAATGGTGGTACTTGGTCTGGATGGAACCTAGTCTCCTGGAACACACACCCCAGATCTTCCAGCAAGCTGAGGACAGAGCTATGATAATCCAAAGGCTTTTCTAACAGGCAAGGCACTTGGCTCTGTCCATTTCCTAGGACTTGAAACATTTTCCCTACTTCTTCTCTATCTACTAGTTGCACTGATCATTCAGGACCCAGTTCTTGGGCATGAAACGTCCTGAGATCCGCCCTCCTAGACTCTGACAGTGCGTAGTTTCTGTATACACTCGTCCCTAGATGTGCCCTCTCATCTAACCTCTATGAGCCAATTCATGGGGGTTTAGGCCATGCAAAGCTTAGGGTATTTTATGTGGGCTAAATTTATTAATCTTTTAAGGTTTCTGGGTTGAGAGAAGTTTCTCTACTCTGAAATTTTAAAAGAATTTCCTGTGTTCTTCTAATATTTTTATGGCTTTAGTTTTTACATTTAAATCTAGATCTATCTGGAATTTCCTTTGCTATATGGATGAAGTGGATAACCACTTTTCTTTTTTTCTAGGTCCCAACCAGTGCCACTCATTGCATATCCAGTTTCTTCCAATTGATTTGAAATACTATCTTTATATAAAACTAACTTCCATATATATT
>NW_012142857.1:4736644-4738281 GCF_000956105.1 Propithecus coquereli | reverse complement strand
TTTTTTTTTAATTCTGTAGAGATGAGGTCTCACTATGTTGCCCAGGCTGGTCTTGAACTCCTGGCCTCAAGTGATCCTGCCACCTCAGCCTCCCAAAGTGCTGGGATTACAGGCATGGGCCACCGCGCCTGGGGCCTGTATTGTTTGAATTGTGTACCATTATGCAAGTATTACCTATTTGAAGATCAATAGTATATAAAAAGCAAACTAAAAACACCAAATAGTGTAGCTTTTGGAAACATACACCACAGTGTACAAACTTGACCATGGGCGACAGGGTCTGGTGTCTGCAGTGGAGATGGGGAATCTCCAGGCTATGTAACCTTTACAATCCCTGCTAGTCCAAGCTCACTTTACTGCATTTATCCCATTTTTCTCTTATTGGTCTACCACACTCTAGCAATGCTAAGTAACACCATATTCCACCACCTTGAAAGCCTGCAAAATAAACGTCTGTGGGGTGGAGAAGGGATCGAGACCGAGCTGGGCGGTGCAGAATCCTGCTCACTGGGTACCTCCTTCCCCGTAAGGATGAACCCTCTTCCCACCTTTTTGCTTGTCATAATTACCAGGGGAGATATTTCTAGGAAACTGGAAAATATTTATGACTCATAGAAATACTGTAAACACTTTTATCGTTTTCTCACTTTCCCTCTTTTATTATGACAGGGAAAAAGATTTTCCCAGGTTTGTTGGTTTTTACACTCAGATGCCGGCCTTACTACCTCTTTGACAGAGTTCTAACCGGTCCTTGTAAAACCCACAGGAACACAATCCTGGCTGCTAGAAAATGTGGCTTCCTTCTTCATTACCCTATCACTTGGACAATTAGCTCCTGTAAAAATTCATTTCCTAGGCATGGAAGATTAGGCAAAATTAGCTCGTTGGGCAGCTCAGACCTCACAATCCATGATAATAATGCTAATTAGCATCTGTATACCACTTGGTTTACATAGCACTTGGGTTCTCGGGATGTCAACGCCCCCCTCCCAGCAACCCCATGGTGAGGACTTTGTTCTTTGAGCCTCACATTGAGTCTGGCATGCACAAGACATTGCTAATTCAGTGTTAGCAAAGAGAAATGTAGACAGACTTCGGAAATGGACTTTCCTTAGGCCTTGAAGCTAGTAATGGCAGAAAAGTCTATTGAACCCTAAAACTAGGCTGAGGGTCTTTTCTGCTCTCCTAGGTCTTCACCTGAAGAAATGCCTTGGCCATCACTCATGGGCTGGGCTCCTCTGGTGGGTCCCAGGATGTGCCAGAGGCAGCATGTGCGGTCATCTATGACCCGTTTGCTCTTGTAGTAATTCCCTGCTACAGACAAAACATCCTTCACCTCTCTGCAGCCTGCCAGTTCTGATTCACCATTACCAGAATGTCTCATGTCTCATCCTAACCAGCACTTACTAGGCAGAACTCAGCACCAAAGTCACCCGTTAATGACTTTTGGCAGGGGAATGGGAAAGATAAAAATAGAAAGAAAAAAAATCAGAAAACAGAAAAGGTTAATTTGGTAGCCCAATATGACCAGGAACTCGGAGTCCATTTGAGTGTGGCTTGAGGTTGGAATGAGGCACCTGCCTGCAGCAAGGACAGTGAGACATAACACCAGGGCTCATCAGGCTACATCTGGGTTA
>NW_012142857.1:4731571-4736594 GCF_000956105.1 Propithecus coquereli | reverse complement strand
CTTCAATTCTATGGGCATTTCTATTGGGATTAAGTTAAATTATACATTCATTTGAGGAGGGTTAACATCTTTATAACATTGATTCTTCCTACCCAAGAACATAGTATTTGACTCTTCTTTAAAATCTGAAAGTTTTCTTCATATAGATCATGCACATTTTTGGAATGTTTTCCCTAAGTATTTTATCTTTTTGGTTGCCATTGAAAATGGGAACTTTTCTTCAATTAGAGTTATCAGTTGGTCAACTTCTAATGTCTCTATTTAACATGTAATGAAGATTGTGTTTTGGACATTTTGACTAAACCCATATGAATCATACTTGTCAACCACATCCTCTTTAAATGTGAAATTCACATCAGATCTTATGTTTCTTTAGTACTTCTGACATGTAATCTTTAGGCAACTGCTGTATATACCCCAAAGTTTCAACAAAACTGCTGCAGAGACTCCAAAGCAGTATAAAGTATTTTAGGCCACAGTTACCTAATCACAAATATTTATCACGAGCGTTCACGTTGTGCCCCGGGTGCTTTGCAGACAACCAACGTACATCGTAGATCTGATTCATCCGCAGGAGAGCTGATTGGAAGCATGTGCTGTGGAACCCTGCCTGGGTGCTAACCACTTCCTGAACATACTCAGATCCAGCTGGGATCAGGAGACACTTTCGCAAGCTTGACAGCCTTTTTAAAATTGATTTACCATTTTTTTTCCGGTCTAAAGGTAATTAATACATGCTCATCATAGAACATTAGGATACAGATGAAAAAGAACATAAAAATGCATTATAATCCCTACCATCCAGAAATAACCACTGGTTTGTTTTCTTCTGATCGTTATTTCTTGCAGATATACAAGTATGCATGTATCCAAAATCCCAAAATCGAGAGCGCTCTGGACAGGTGGTTTTGAATTCTGCTTATCATGAATATTTTGCCATGTCATTATATAGTGTTCAAAAGCAAGCTTTTTAGTGGTTGCATGGTGTTTCCTAACACAGATATCTTTTATCCCCCTCTGTTTCATCCATGTTGAGAACCTAACACAGATATTCTATCATCTGTTTACTCATTCCACTATTATTTTGTCCTGGGTTGTTTGTTCACAGTTTTTCCAAAATAAGACTTAAATTAACACCCTTATGCAGACATATTTGTCCCCTTCATAATCCTTTGATTAAGCCCCTTGAGTAGATTACTGGGTTGGAGATTAGGAACATTTATTTAAATTGTGGTAAAATGTATATGACATAAACTTTACCATTTTAGCCATTTTAAAATGCATAGTTTAGCAGCATTAAGTTCATTCACGTTGTAGAGCAACCATCACCACTTTCCATCTCTAAAACTCTTTCATCTTCCAAAACTGAAACTCTATATCCGTTAAACAATAACTCCCCAGTCCGCTTTCTGCCCAGCCCCCAGTAACCTCTATTCTACTTTTTGTTCAATGAATTTGACTACCTCATATAAGTGGAATAATATTTCTGCTTTTGTGACTGGCTTATTACACTTAGCATAATGTCTTCAAGCTTCATCCATGTTGAAGCATGTGTCAGAATTTCTTTCTTTTTTTTTTTTTTTGAGACAGAGTCTCAACTGTGTTGCCCGGGCTAGAGCACTGTGGCATCAGCCTAGCTCACAGCAACCTCAGACTCCTGGGCTCAAGCGATCCTCCTGCCTCAGCCTCCCGAGTAGCTGGGACTACAGGCACACGTCACCATGCCCAGCCAATTTTTTTTCTATTTTTAGTTGTTTGGCTAATTTCTTTCTATTTATGGTAGAGATGGGGTCTCGCTCTTGCTCAGGCTGGTTTCGAACTCCTGTGCTCAAACAATCCGCCCGCCTTGGCCTCCCAGAGTGCTAGGATTACAGGCGTGAGCCACCGCACCCGGCCAAATTTCTTTCTTTTTTAAGGTTGAATAATATTCCCTTGTATGTATATGCCATATTTTGTTTATCCATGGGAACATTAATACGGCTCTCGATACAAATTGTCTACTGCTGTCCGGAAAGATCACATCAATTTACATGTCCACCAATAACATATGAAATTAAAATTCTGAAGTTTGTGCACCTAACTCTGTACTTGTGGTAACGCCTAGTCTAATGTATTCATATTGCACATGCATAGCGTTTACTGCATTTGCAGATATGCGGCACCAAGTCATTGCAAAGGGGCCCCACCCAACAGGACTCCTCTCCCTCCTAATGTGTGTGTGCACACGTGTGTATGTGTATATAACATACATATACACACATATAATTGAAGATGAGCATATTTATTATGTAGCAAAGGGTAAAGCAGCTTGTCTACAGGTTGGATCAGAACTTCAGAATCTATACTCATGCCACAACTAGCATTTTTCAGATTTTGACTTTCCAGGATCCCGTTCTTTTAAACCTGATCCAATTTTTGTGCCTACCAAAAAAGACACCAAAGATTTTATTGGGGAGGAAACATCTGGCATTCTTATTAAACTTTTCAAAGGGCATCACTTACATGATCTCACTTGGTTTCTACAACATTCCCAGCCCCGGGAGGCAGAAATAGTGATATTGTCAATCACATTTGTATAGACACAGGCTCAGAGAAGTGACGTTACCTGCTGGAGCTTGAGTCTGTGACCCAGGACTCAAGCACCTACCCCTGGGTCCTGCATAGGGCCTCTGTCCTCCAGCAAACTCCCAACTCTTGCTGCTGCTGGAGTGTGTTGCTGCTTTACTCGGAGTGTCAACGTTTCGGGGTTGTCCAGGAATGTGCATTCTTGGAGAGGAAGAGGAATAGATATTTTAGCCACATACAACACGCTGCGCCTGCCAGACACCTAATAGGGACACTCAATAAATATTAATTAAAGAGTGCAGCCACGTTGGCTTACATGCTGGCCAGATCCTTTAAAGTGTCAAGAATATTCCATGAGAGATTGAGTGTTGGGTTGAAAGGCTGTGTGGAGGCAGAGAGGATAGAAAAGTCCTGGAATAATGGATCGCATTCTCTTGGAAGATGAAAATACACTCCCCCCAGGGGGTCCCTATCTGTCACTGTCACCAGGAAAGAAGGAGGAAGGGAACACACATTTGTTGAGTATTTTCTGGGACCTGGATTTTTCTAGCTGGAGTGGGATTTACTCCACTCCTTCTCTGCTTCTACATCTCCCAGGCCAGTGCAGGACACTGGGGGACAGCTGCCTGGGGTTAACGGCCAGTGTGATTCCTGGCATGCGTGCATGTGTGTGTGTGCGTGCATGCGTGGGAGAAATGGAATGGGTGTGCCCACCCTCTCCTGCTCACAGATCTGAAACAGCCATTCTCAGCCCCACACCCCACACCAAAAACCCCAGCCCCTCACTCTACTGAATGTTTTCCAAAGCTCTTCAGCATTGATCCTTGAGTGCGGCCTTTTATTAAAAGGATTTGTTCTGTAAAATTTGGATTTGGTCGAGGGACCACACTTGGAGATCCAGGGGGCCACATGTGGCCTTGAGGCTGCAGGTTCCCTACCCAGCCCTTCATTCATTCACAGAGCAGCTACCATGTGAAAACATCGGGCCAGCCAGGAGGAGCAGGACTGTTTCTTCTGTTTCTTTTTATCTCTACATTTGCTGTGTTATCTTTTAGATATGTGGGCCAACTGTGCATTATGTAGACAGGTGTAGCAATAGGTAGACAGAGGGATAGGTGAGTTCTGGACTGTAAGGTGCCACTAACCTTGGAGAATTCTCAGTCTCTCAGGGTCTCCTTTGTCACCCCATCTTCATAGAGCCGCAGATGAGAGGGTGCTCCTGAGACCCGCAGACAGGAAAGGAAGAGAGGAGAGAGGGAAGGAGGGAACCAAGTGGGAAGTGATTGGGACAGTTTTAATCAAGTCCCCTCGACTTTGGAGCACCTTATTCCTCATCAGCATATTTGAAGTCCTCCAGGGTCTCTCTCGACTCTGAGATTCTATCCTTGGGCTTTAAATAGCTTTGAATTGAAGGATCCCTCTATTCGATAGCTAACATTTAATTTCGCTAAGTAGATCCGTAAATAAACACCGCCTCTTAACATCATCATTTCATAAAAGATAGGACATGTTGATTCCTAAAACTAGGAAGGACATCATCTCTGAATAAATGACTTATTCCTTCATTATCGGTCATTTACTCAGCAAACACTGGTTGAATACCACTCTAAGCCAGTCACAGAGCTTGAGGTACTGGTCCCTGCCCTACAGGAGTTTACAGTTGGGGGGTGGGGGAGGGACAGATGTTAATCAAGGAATCAATCCGAATTAGATGTAAGATTTTAAGGGATGTAAATGCTACAAAAGGCAGAGGCACCTGGCACTCTGGGGGTGCATGATCACGGGGCGGGCGGGGGGTGACCTAATCTTGGGAGCCTGGAGGAGGCTTAGGAGAGGAGAGAGCAGCATTTCAGGGTGAGAGACAGCACATGTGCCCTGGGACCCTGGGACAGAAAGAAGAATACTGAGGTGACCAGGGAGGTGGAGGGAGAGGGCTCTAGCCACTGGGGGCGTTCAGAAGCCCGTTGGGTGGTACTGCAATCAGATCACCACAGAGACCAAGGCCTGGCAGCAGAGGGGCACTACATGGATTCGAGTGAGGCAAGAATAGAAGTGAGGAAGACAAGGAGGCCAAGACGTGGCCCAGCCAGAGATGCAAGGGGCTGGCACCCTGGGTGGCTGTGGTGGGTGGGCCTGGATAAATGCAGATGGGTTGAGAGGCACTTTGAAGGTAACAGGGTTGACAGGGTTGGGGGACTGATTTGGATAAGAGGTGAGGGAGAGGTTTGCTGTCCTTGGTTTCTGGTTCTGATCACTAGCTGGAGGCAGGTGAGCTTTCTGCAGGAGAAGCCAGGCTGGGAGGAAGATGACCTGTTTGGGACCTGATGGGCCTAGGGTGCCTTTGAGATGTCAGCTAGGCAGGAGGATGTGTGGGACTGGAGTTCTAGGCAGAGGCCTGCTCTTTAACTTGAATCAGTTTCTGTGTCTTTGGCTGTAAGGGTGGCTGCCTCAGAGATGA
>NW_012142857.1:4724056-4729046 GCF_000956105.1 Propithecus coquereli | reverse complement strand
TCCAATTAATTTCTTTCTATTTTTGGTAGAGACGGGGTCTCTCTCTTGCTCAGGCTGGTCTCGAACTCCTGAGCTCAAACAATCCGCCCACCTAGGCCTCCCAGAGTGCTAGGATTACAGGCGTGAGCCACCGCGCCGGCCTAGAGATGTTATATTCTTAAGTGATAAGCATGGCCTGGGTTTTGAAGAGTTAGCTCAAAGCAAATGAAACTTTTTTCTTTTATTTTATGTTTTTCCTTTTTAATAAGACCATTAGTACTAGAAGCACCTCTGCCTGGCTACTCCACTCAGCCAATCTAATCTAAATTATTTCTTGCTTTGGAAAACCTTTTGAAGCCCCTTCCAGACAGAATACATATCTTGATTTTCTGTTTTCCTGAGCTGGTGCCTCCGTTCTTGCTGCTGGGGTAGCCCTGATCACATTTTGTGGGAGTTTGTTGTTTTCCTATTTCTAGCCCTCTCCTAGACTGTGCACTTCTTGAGGGCAGAGGCTGTTTAATATTCACATTACTATCCCTCAGATGTCTCTCCTGGTGCCTGGCACCACATCGGCTCTGAATCAGTGCCGGCTAAATGGACTGAGAATCATGTGAACACATTTCTGTTCCAAAAAGCAAAGCTCTCGTTTTCTCAGATTGGGCAGGCTCCTTCCTGTGCCTCTGTCGCCGCGACATCAGTATTTACTAGGCTGTCTGTCCCGGGTTAGGACTTGCACCTGACCGATATCTGGAATGACTTTTGATTAGGACTGGCGTGTTTCCTCGCTGACTCCTGCCAGGGTCATGATGAGGCAGCCTCCAACCTCGTCGTCTGGGATGAGACATCAGCCTCTGTTGTCACCCGCCTTCCTGTAGTAACTGCCCCACAGAGAGAGAAGCTGTCTACACCATCGCTTCCACATGGGATCCCACCAACTTGCCCTTTTCTATACAGACATCAGAACAGTGAATTTCAGGATATGAGAAAAGCAAATTTTAAATCTGTTTATTTTAGAATAAGTTACACAGTCGCATGGTTCGGAATTCAAAAGGTACAAAAAGTTATGTACAGTGAAATTCCCCTCCCAGCTCTGTTCTTCATCTATCCACCGCCCCCTCTTTGGAGGAAACTGCATCTATATGTGACTCTATATGGGAATGTCTCTGTTGTCCTCACTCCTTATTTCTCTAGGTGTTTCTCTTGTCTCCTCCAAACAACATTCATGTCATCCTGTCCCCACCTCAACTCCGGGTGCCTAGTTGAGTGCTCTGAATAGGCACCTTGCAAATGCTATGGGTCAGTTCACAGTGTGTCTATAATACAAGAATATTTGAGGAGTCAGGGCTTATAGCATCTTTATTTGATAGTGAGTTAGATGCATTTTCATTCACTTATGTTCTTGTTATTCCAAGAGAAGCCAAGAAAAGTACTCATTGTCCCACGGGCCTTACTTGTGTTATCTTCCTTTCATAAACCATTGCTTCCCCTTGTACGGTCGCCCGTGAAGCATGGTTTAGGGCTCACTCACACATTTTTCAGGGCATGATTGTGCAAGAAATGTTGACATTTTCCAATAATGTTCTGGCCTCTTCAGTTGTTTCTCCTTTTGGCTTGTGCAAGAAAAAAGTCTTCATCCCTGCTGTTGCCCCCACCAACACACACCCATGCGTGCTTTGGGGCTTCTCTCTGCCCTTCTTTTCCAGAAAGCACTGAAAATGAGCAGAGAACTGAAAGGCAGAATCCAGTCTTCCCTAGACGGGAGTTTTTCAGGTTTTGCTTAGAGTTGTTGTGAGGTGCTGAGAGTTTTGCAGATGTTCCCTGTTCTACCCTCCGTCAAGTCAGGCCCTTCTGACAGCCGCCTCTTGCCTTGGCAGGTACGGAGGAGGATTCACCTGGCTTCTCCCACCACTTGCTGTGCGCTGTGCTGCTCCCCTTCCTCCTTCATTCTGGGCTTCCCCAGCAGCTCAGAGACCACAAGCCTCGGCTTCCTCCTGCCCCGGCAGTCCGTCAAGCCCCCACAGTCCTCTGGGCGTCAGGGGCCAGTGATTAAGGAGCCATGTCTTTAGCTGACTCCATCCTTGTTTGTCATAACTCTGCTGCAAGTTATTTTGGTCTTTGTGACTTGTGGCTACACCATGATTAGGGTTTGATTACTATCACCAAAGCGACTAAAAGATGAAAATAGAAGCCACAACAGGAAATAAACAACTGCAAATGAGATATTTTATTCCATATTCCCTTGCCAGCAAATGATTAGAATCAAACTCATTCACAATAGTTCGGTGAACTCCTAAACTTTTTTTTTTAAAGGGTCAGAAGAGTCAGAAACGGTGTGCTTGTCGGTCTCGCTTGGGCCCGCGGAAGGAAAAGAAAGGAACTCCCTTTGTAGGCATACCAGCCAGCCAGGAGTTCCTCCACCACCGGGCTTCTGGCTGGGCTTCTTTCTTGGAAAGGAAAGGAGTAAGAATGTGATGGGTGCGGCTGACTGTCAGGAAGGTTGGGATGTTAACTGATTCAGGGGATGCCAGAGAGCTATAAAGCAGCACCATCATTGGAGCTACTCCTCAGCATCCCCTCACCTTCTGCCCAGGGTAGCAAAATGGAGGAGGGGAGCCCTGTAGGGAGGGCAAGATAGGGGTGACGCCTGAATGAAAACACCTATGATTACACTATATGGGAACATATCTCTGCAAGTATATGCATGTTCCACCCAGAGAAGCTATGACGTCACAGTCAACTTCTGAAACACCCACTAAGCCTACCTGTCCTGTGTGTGCTCCGGCCTCTCATTACAGAGGTTAGCACCATTGGCCAGATTTCTAAAAGATTCTTCAGATTCTCCCTTTAGCCAAGAAGTGTAATTAGAATTATGATATTTGCTTTCTCTGTTTATTTAAGTCCTTCCTGTCACTATGTAGCCTGGCCTGGTCACTGTCAAAAAGAGAAGATCTTCTAGTGAGACCCAGAACAGAGAGAGGGAATGGGACCCAGAGGGCAGGAAGCTTGTCCCAAAAGCCTTATGAACCCTGGGGAGCGCCCCGCCTAACATGAGGATCACTGTTGATTAGCACAAGTTGTTTAACCAGGGAGTGGCAAAGCCCCAGCCTGGAATCAGGTTTTTGACCTCTAGTCTGGGACTCTTTCTAAGGTGAGCATATTATACATTCCCCAGACCCCTCAAAATCTCATTTGTCTCTTCTGTCTTTCCCTGCCTGTGGGTATGGGATCACCCCTTTTCCATTCCCTCCTGGGCTTTCTTGGCTGCTGTCTTTGCAGATTGCTTCTTTAGGATGTTTGATACACACACACACACACACACACACAGTTTTGGTGCCCTTTTCAATAAGCAATGTTTTAATTTATAACAAAATCATGTTTGTACAATTGCAGCCTACGTGGCCTTACTGTTCAGAATGCCAGCTTCCCTCCTGTTTTCCGGGGTCTGCATTGCTTGGCACCCCGCTGTCCTAAGGACCCCCAGGACAGATGGATGGTCATGTAACCAGTGTTGCTGATTTCCTCTCACAGTTATGTCACCAAGGGTACTCTTGGTGGAGTGGGAAAGTGGATCAAATGCTCCTTTAAGTCCTACCCAATTCTAAGTGTTGAGTAGTAAATATTTAGTAAGCATCCACTATTGTATGTTGAAAACCTTTTAAATTGTTGGAGGGGAGAGAGCTTGGGAGCTCTAAAGGCAGCTAAGACACATGCTTGCCTTTTCCTTTTAAGAACAAATAATTTAGCTGGAGAGATGAAAAGAGTACATTTCACCTTTTCTAAAGATTCTTTAAAATTCTCAATGAGTTTCATTGCTGTCCTGAACTTAAAATTCTAAATGACTTCTCAAAAAAATCGTATTTCACTGAATATTAGGTGGTTAGATCACCATGCCAACTAGTGGCCTAGTCAATATTGATGTGTATATATTTAAATGATTACGTTTCTCAGTACCACCGGTTTTCACACTGCAACCGCGTTCAGGTCTTCTGCCCTACCAATGCCTTGCTCATTTCCACGCGATAACCTGCCACCTGGGTATGTCTCTCCGGAACCTGGGGTAAAGGGATAAACTCTCTGACCCTAAGCACCCTGAAAAGCTACAAGGCCCAGAAGAGCGCAGAAATAGGCCCCGCATGCAAATACATGCCCCAGGCAGGTCTGCTCGCTGGGTAACCTTCCCGCGCCGGGAGGCAGGGTGGCGGGTGGCAGAGGTCTTCCGGGCCGGGAAGGAAACCTGCCGGCGGCGCGCAGGCGAGCCCCCCCACCGCCCCCCTTCCCCCGCCAGGATGCTGCCCCTCGCAGCTCGTCAGCCGGCCAAATGCATTCCAGAGCTATGCACAAGACACACTTCTCCAGGCAGTCCTAGAAACCGGAGCCCGGAGCGGAGAGGGCGGGAGGGAGCGCGCGGCCGCCGCTGAGGTCATATTCGCGCCGCCTCCCCGCCCTCGGCGGCCCTGCTGTTCCCTCCTGCGCACACTTCCCAGGGCCTCAGTCCAGTCCGGTGTAAATGTCTTTTAAAGCGGAGACGGCGCTCTCCTCCCCTTTCCCTCAGGCGCAGCCAAGGGATCTGCCGCCAGGGCCTTTAAAACAAAACGAATGAATGAAGCGCTGGGGCGAGCGCGCGCGGGATGGCCACTGCAGCGGAGCTCCGCTGGGTCTAAATCGGGCCACTGACCCGCTCGTTCAGCTCCAAAACTCAGCGACCAAGCCTGCTCGCTGTTCCCGGCTCTCTCAGTTTCTCCACTGCTCCAGCCGGGTCTCAGTCGACTCTGGGAGCTTCTCTGCTCCCCACCTTTCTCTCCCCCCCAATGGTACCCCCTCTACAGACTTGGGAGGGGGTGGCGGTGGCTGTGGGGGGGCGGAGAAATAGCTTTTAGAAACCCGATCTGTTGTTTGCGAAACACAATCGCTTTTTTTTTTTTTTAAAGCGACAGGGTGTCTAGACGGCCACGTGATGAGGCCGGAGCCGGGCGCGCCACTGCGCAGTGGAACCAGCCGAGCAGAGGGCCGG
>NW_012142857.1:4647414-4724006 GCF_000956105.1 Propithecus coquereli | reverse complement strand
GGGGGAGGAAGGAGGAGGGAAGGGGGCGGGGGCGGGAGGCCTTGCGGGAGGCGGCGAGCCCCGGGCACACTCGCTTGCTGCTCGGCGCACGGAGGAGCCTGTTCCCAAGCCGCGCCAGCCGAGCCAGCCGGGCGCCGTGCTCGGTCCGCTCGCCGCGCGGGAGAGAGCTGCTCCAGACAGAGCCAGCCTGCCGGCGCCGAGCCGCCGAGCGCCCGGCCCCGGAGCCCTTGAGTGCGGCGCGGCTAGCCCCTGGCGGCGGCAGAAGGACCCGAGCGCCAGGAGAGGGCGGACGGGGGACAAGGAGGCTTCCAGGCGCGACGAGGACAGTCTCGGAGGAGGAGGCGGCGAGAGGACACCGGGGCCTTCTGCCGCCGCAGCAGGGTCAGGGCGAGCAGCCCATGCCGGGAGCCCCGGCGGCCAGCCGCGGCCAGGGGAAGGGGCACCGGCGGCCCCCGCACTAGCCAGCAGCTTGTGCCCAGGGGGGCGAGAACGCGCGACCCGCCAGGGGCCCGCCGCCGCCGCGCCGCCCTCCCCCGCGCTGTCAGCCCCGCTGGGCGCAGCCGTCGCCGCAGCATCTTCTGCCCCTGCGCCCCCGCCAGCCCCGAGGAAGTCCCCGCCGAGGACCTGGGCCCCCGGGAGCAGAGGAAAGACCAGAGACTCCCCTAAACCACCCAGATGCGCAGGATTGAAGCAGTCTAGCCAAAGCTTTCTGTGGATTAAAAAAATATACGATTTTTTGGGGGGCAGAAGAAAAGGAGAGAAAGACCAGCGGGGCTCTGCAAGGAAAAAAGGGGGATGTAACTCGTGGATACGGTTTTCCACCCCTCAAACATCTTGTTCTACTTTGTAAACATTTTCTTTTTTTAAACCTCAGCTCCAGCCGGACGCCCCCAGACCGCCAAGGTTTGAGGAGGTGGTGTTTTTCATTTGGGGCTTTGCATATTTAGTTCTTAGGTTTTGAGAGAACCTCCTTATTTCGCCAGACATCTCATGCGGGGTGAAGTCCACTCAGCCCCCTCCCCCGAGTCTTCGTGTGCACGGAATTCGAGGAGATCCGGTTACTAAGGATATAGAGGAAAAAAATAAATCGCGTGCCTGCTTTTTTTTTTTAATTGCCTGCTTTTCCCCACCCCCAAATTAAGTTGCTTAGCAAGGGGGAAAGAGGCTTTTTCCTCCCTCCAGCAGCCCAGCCGAACGCCTTTCATTTTTTGCCCCCGCGGATCTTCCATGTAGGAAGCCGAGGCTGGCGAGCCCGACATTCGGGAGCCACTGCGGGGGGGCCTCTTTTTGGGGAGGCGCCGACGGGGGCAGGCTCGCCCGTCCCCAGGGAAGCGGCGGCCGCGTTCCTCCGGGGCGCGCCGGGGCCCGAGAGCCGCGCAGGGCGCGGGCCGCGCGGGGTGGGGCAGCCGGAGCGCAGGCCCCCGAGCCCCGGCGGGCGCCCCCGGGCCCCCGCGCGCGCCCCGGCCTCCGGGAGACTGGCGCATGCCACGGAGCGCCCCTCGGGCCGTCGCCGCTTCTGCCCGGGCTCCTGCTGTTGCTGCTGTCGCCTGCGCCTGCTGCCCCAACTCGGCGCCCGACTTCTTCATGGTGTGCGGAGGTCATGTTCGCTCCTTAGCCGGCAAACGACTTTTCTCCTCGCCTCCTCGCCCCGCATGTTCAGGACCAAACGATCTGCGCTCGTCCGGCGTCTCTGGAGGAGTCGTGCGCCCGGCGGCGAGGACGAGGAGGAGGGCGCGGGGGGAGGCGGAGGAGGCGAGCTGCGGGGTGAGGGGGCGACGGACGGCCGGGCGCATGGGGCCGGTGGAGGCGGCGCGGGCAGGGCTGGCTGCTGCCTGGGTAAGGCGGTCCGAGGTGCCAAAGGTCACCACCATCCCCACCCCGCAGCCGCGGGCGCCGGCGCGGCCGGGGGCGCCGAGGCGGATCTGAAGGCGCTCACGCATTCGGTGCTCAAGAAACTGAAGGAGCGGCAGCTGGAGCTGCTGCTCCAGGCCGTGGAGTCCCGCGGCGGTACGCGCACCGCATGCCTCCTGCTGCCCGGCCGCCTAGACTGCAGGCTGGGCCCGGGGGCGCCCGCCAGCGCGCAGCCCGCGCAGCCGCCCTCGTCCTACTCGCTCCCCCTCCTGCTGTGCAAAGTGTTCAGGTGGCCGGATCTCAGGCATTCCTCGGAAGTCAAGAGGCTGTGTTGCTGTGAATCTTACGGGAAGATCAACCCGGAGCTGGTGTGCTGCAACCCCCATCACCTTAGCCGACTCTGCGAACTAGGTAAGAAGTTGCTCTGTGCTCATCCCTCCCCCGCGGCGCGCAAGGACGAGAAGAAAAGCCCCCTCGGGCTGTGTGTGTGCAGCATCCTCTCCAGGGGAGTGCACATCTCCTCTTGGGAGGAGACCTGGGGGACGAAAGTCGAAAAGGGACAAGGCGAAACTCGAAGGGCATTCCCTGGGGGTTCCCTTCTAGGTTTTTCCTCCTGTGTTGCCCGAGGGGGTCTATGGGCACTATTCCTGCACACACTGCAGACGTGCGGTTAAGAATTAGACGCCCTCATTTCCGGACTTGCACGGGGGTGCAGAGACGTGGGGGTCACGCCTCCCCCGCACTCGGAAAGGCGTTGAGGTGTGTGGCCGAGTTGGATTCGGTCCAAGCCCGCCAAGGGAGGCTGGGAGATTCGAGCTATAAAGGCCGGAAAGTCTCCGCTCCTTTAGTAAATAAGGGAGTCACGTCGAACACAAGTGGCTCAGATGCTGCCCTGGCCTCTCGGCTTTGGAGTTTTGGGGCAGAGAGGGTCAGGATGGGAGGCCGAACTGGGTATCTGCTCTCAGCTCTGCCAGCCCCAGGGTGAAAAGGAACAAACCACCAGGAGAAGCTGGGTGCCCCCTACTTTTCCCCTTTCTTCCGCCCAGAGAAGCACAGACCTGTCTATAGAATGTCCGGGCCTCAGCCGTTGTCCCTTATTGCACTGGGGCCTGGGCTTCTCGGCTGGGACCCCGAGCCTCCTTCCTTTTTATCCTCTCGGCTTCTTCCATTCTTTCCCTTTTCTCTACTTCTACTTGCACGGGGTGAGGGGTGCACTCCGGGCGCATCCCCCGAGTTCACCGGCACTCTTGGGGCGCGTCTCCGGGGTGGGCTGGGAAGGGGGTGCCCGGTGTCCCCCGCGCGGCGGGGGCGGGGGCGAATTGCACCCCTGCGGGGCGGGCGCGGGAGAGGAGGCGGGGTGGTCGGAGCGGGGTCCGGTGTGCGGGGACTGGAAGGGGACCCCCGCCCCGTTAACTGTGAAGTGCGCGGCCCCGGCCGAGCCGGTGGTTTCCAGCGCGGCCCGCCGAGCGAGGCGGCAGCGGCCGCAGACGTCGAGGAGCTGAGCGCCGAGGCTGGCGCCAGGCGGCCTCTTTTGTTTATCTGACAGCTAAATATCAAGGCAATCACCGCCTCGCGGCCCTGCCTCCAGCCCCCACAGCTAAGACAAACAGTTGGGCTAAAAGAATGCCTCTGTTATCATAAGTTTCTATCTCTCTTTCTCATGGCTGGGCCTTTATTTTCTCTTACTTTTTTAATTCCAGAGTCTCCCCCCCCTCCTTACTCCAGATACCCGATGGATTTTCTCAAACCAACTGGTGAGTAGATAATTTTAAAAATATCCTAAATATAAAAAATATCTTAAGTTAGAAACCTTTAGAACCTGGAGCCTTTAGAACGCACGTTTTTATGTCTAGGCAGCGGCCTGGGGAGGTGCTAGGCTTGCTTCAAGTTGGTTGTAGGTTTCCTCTACTGGAAGTTTGGTGAATTTTTTTTGTTGTTGTGGCTGGAGGTTTTTTTTTTTTCAAAGACGTTTCCTAGATAGGCTTTACATTTTGTTCCTTTTTCATGTGTTTGCACTCTGTGTCCGAAGTTGGCTCAGCTGTGATACGTGGAAGCTTTAGTCTTGGGAGCCAAATAGGACAGGTTGATGGGAAAACTCGGAGACTTTGTAAGTGCCAGAAGAATCAGTGGGAAGACTGGAAAGGATGATCAGACAGCCAGGAAGGCAGTTTAAAAAGGTGCAGAGATGTTGGTTTGGAGTAGACACCAGAACATTCAAGAAGTATAGACCGCAAGTAAAAGGAGAGTGGGTTCTCCCTGCCCCAGTCACCTACAAGTCAACCCTCTTCTGGGATTTTCTCAGAATTCTTGGTAGGAGCCATCAAAGTTTTGAGCATAGCTCTGCCTGCCTGTTGCTTTGTCACTGGCTGGCGTGCGGCCAGGGCAGAAGCCCATTGGAGACTGGCACCAGCCCTGTTGCAGTTGTCTGCATTCAACTTCTGGCCGGCAGCACAGGGGCCCATCCTCTGGACCCGGCAGTGCCAGGGGACAGGGTCAGCAAAACGAACCTAAGGATGCCAAAGGGACAAATCCTTCCTACAGTGGGAGACCTGTTTGCTAAAAGCACAAATTCTCAAGTTGGTTTTTGTGCCTGTATACTGGTGCCTGAAACAATGACACACTTGTGACAGTTGTATTTTGCCAAGGTTCTGGGAGAAGAAAAAGTGAAGAGTTGGGCACCATTTAGCTCCTGGAATTATCCAGGTCCTTCCGCCACATGAGTTTTGGCTGTTGGGCCTTTCCCCCCACTAATTAAAAGTTTTGCTGGGGCGTTGTCATAAATTAAATACTTTAATGAACGTGTAACCGAAGCCCATACTCTGCAGCCAGCCCTCCTGGGACTCCACCAGCTCCCTCAAGTTGGGAAGGCGTTCCTGCTTGCCTGGTGCCCTGCTAATAAGTGGCCTGCAAAGCATGTGATATTTTGCTTTCGATTTACAAAACACCAGATAAATGGTCATTAATGAAGAGATAACCAGCTCTCTGTATTTGTAACAAACGTTAACTGGAACTACCAAGCTCTGTTTTCCCAAAGAATGTAACTTGACTGGGTTTGTGGCTTAAAGAATCGAGAATACTTTCATGAGGTTAGTTCTCCAAGGGGCCACCTCTGCCCTGTTGTTTTGCCTTTCAGATTCTTAAAATTTGGAGGTTTCCCTTAAAAGAGAGAATGGTGACCTTGGTCCCAGGGGTAAAGACTATCAGGGGGTAAACATTCTTCGAAACTTCCAAACCCTTGGAAAGGAGGGGTTTTTTTCCTTGGGTTTCCTGCAAAGATACTGGGATAAATCTCTTAAGCAGTCATTCTGCCGGCCGGGACCTCATTTTCAGTGAGTGGAGTGATATATTTGTTCATTAGCAAGTGTTGACATTAGGTAGCAAAATGTGTGTAAACAGAGAAGCCACAAAGACAGGAATGTGCCATTTCCAAGGGGGAGAAACATTCTCCAGATCAGCCAATAGGAAGTGATTAACCTGCCAATCGGAAACTCAAACGGCTGGTTACTCACCCAAAACGTTTTGTTTAAAACAGAACAAAAAAAGGAACGAATAAAGGCACTGTTGTGTAAGAACATGGGAGCTGTAACAGGCGAAGAAGCCCCCATGAGGGGAATTGCCCTGACACATTGGAGGGCAGCCAGGTCTGGGCTGGAAGGGCCTGGGACAGGTGTGGGGCTGGTTGTGGCCAGAGGTGTTGAGGTCAGACATACAGACGGGATGCTGCCCTGGGTCTCCCCACCTTGTGCAGGGGAGGATGTTTAGCCTGGGAATTTAGATCTATTGCTTACATTCTTATGTTTCTAAGCCCTAGGTTGAATTTTTGGTCTTGGGTTACTAGGTAGAACAGGCATAAGGTTTTACAGTTGGCAGTTGTTAAAATCTTAAGCAGTTGCAGGACTAGGGGAATCCCTCCTGTGAAGTCTCCAGCTTGGGAAGCGGTATGGGATGGAGTTGGGACCTGGTACCCCCCTGCAGCTGTTGGAGGAACTTGAGGGCTAAAAGCTGGGAGCTCCATTTGGCTGTGGTTTAAGCCACTCCACTGCAGCCTCTGGGAGGGCCTGGACTTTGTACAGCTGGGTACTGTGTGGTCCCGAACCAGCAGAGTCATCTGCAAAGGAGTGTTCACTTTGGCTGAACCTAGGGGCAAGGTGGTTGTGATTTGTGGCTTTCAGAAGTGGGAAGACACCCTCCTCCCCCTCCCACAAGGAGTAAGAATTTGCTGTTTGAAACAAGATCTCAGTTTATGGAGTGGGGACGCTGGTGGGGTAGCTGTGTGGGCTGTGCTTCCTATGTCCTCTCTGTCTGATGGTTTGAAAGGTTTGAAGAATGGCTGGGCTGGGGTAGGGGTGTTGCTGGGTGAGCTCTTCATGCTTGGGCTGGGGAACCCCGGGGGCCAATGCCCACTGGCAGATTCCCACCTCCACGGCCTAGCTGGGAAGTCTGGCATCTTGATGTGAGATCTAGGCTTGCCTTCGCCTTTTAACTCTGGTCCAACTTTTCCAGGCCTCTTTTTAAGTCCAGATGATGGAAGAGTTAGATTAGATTATTCATGCTTTCATTCATTTGTTCATTCATTCATTCTACAGGCATGATAATGTGCTTGCCTAAAAGTTTGAGGATTCCAAGACAGTGCAGTGTTCTTCCATAAGCAGGGTCCGTTTGAGTTCTGGGTCAGGTGAACTACGGGAGGCAGAGCTGGGACACTTGGGTATAGTGGTGGTAGGTGGGGGGTGGGGGGACACCCCAGGCTTGGATTTTTCATAGACTCTGTTGGAGCTGCTGGGAAAAAGGAGTGAGTCTTTTTCTCCCACAGAACGTAGCACTTACTGAGTGCTTGATAATATTTAGTGTTGGATGAGAGCCAGGAATGGCCTAGAGCTTCTGACTGTCAGTCACCCTGAGCTTTGGGGAGCAGGAGACGCAGGCAGAGGTGAGCTCGTGACTTTAGAAATCTACCTTTGTGCAGCTTTTCTGTGGGTGAGAGATGGAGGGATGGCCCCTTTCGCCTTGCAAGCCAGGCAGGAGCTTGAGGCCAGTCTGGATGCAGAAGCCTGTCTCAGCCTGGACACTGCCAGGGAGGAGGGGTAGGACTCCATGGCCTGCCTGGGGAGCAGGAGCCATGGGATAGGTGCTGGACTCCTGGGTATAGCCCAGCTCACTGGGTGGCCCCTTGAGCTAGTCAATGACGCCTCAGTTTACCTGGGTGCATGTCAAACAGGTATACTTTGCTACTTCACAGAGGTGGTAGGGAGGCCTAATTAATGTTTGTAAATCCCTCCTGAGATCAAAGGCACTGCAGAAGGGCGGAGCACCATTTCATAAAAAAACGCTTATTGCCAGTGTGTAGCTGACTTACCTTTGATCTGAGACAGGCTGACACCCTCAATGTGGTCCCAGCTCTGCTCTGAGATGCCAGGCTTTTCCTTTGAAACACACTTTGCCTCTGGGATTCTGCCAGCCAAAGCTGGGGGGAGTGGCCGTGGATAAGTCATCGTGTTTAATGTGGGAGTGTCTTCCGTTTGGGGGGGTGGGTGGAGGAGAGGGTTGGGAAGGCTATCTCTAGAAAACGGTGAAGGCCATCAGAGTAGTTTAGAAAGTGCAGGGTATACACCATTTAACAAGTAACTCCATTTCCTGCCTCCCCCTATTGTTTTCCATTTGATTAAGTGTATCCTGTAAAACTGTATATTCCTGTTAGGAATTATACTTTACCCTGATAAAGTGAGATTACACACACAGTCTTCTCTCTCTTCCCTGCCTGTCGCCTGCCACTCCTCCCCCTCTTGCCCCTCTGTTTATGAGAGATCTGGAATAGTTATTCTTCTAGCCTGGAGAATGTGGGAGAGGAAGGGACCCTGGATTAGAGAAGCTCAGCATTAAAGGGGGCAGACCGCAGAAACCCAGAGATGATTTGGGGCTACTATGTGTAGGCCCCTCAAGAACTCTCACGGGCCACTTGCCTCTGGGCTGCTCTTTGGTTTGGATTCCTCCTTGCCAGCATGGCCAAGTGGTTCCAGTTGGAAGCTGGTAGTGCACACCCTGGGGACATGGTCCTAGTGGCCAGGGACGGGAGGACTGGCACCTGCACCATCCAACCTGGTGTGTTTGCTGCGGAGCTGGGAAGGACCTTTCCTGAGCTGGGCTTTCTACAAGGACCTCAGGAAGTTTGGCATTGGCAGTGGTGCATGAGAAGCTTACAGGGTCTTGTGTACTTGTGTTTCATGGGACTAATTAGTTGTGGTTCATGGACATTATTTTTTGTTTTAATTGCTTGGAGGGCGGTTGTAGAGTCTATTTCTCAGCTGGGATTGTCATTATCCTCATTAACATTGAGGTCACTGCACTGAGCACCTAGGGTGACGGAGACATTGAAGAGAAACTTACAGTCTAGTTAAGGCAGATAGAATCTGAAGGTAAAAGATCAGTAAAGACAGCAAAAGGAAACTCCAAGTACTGGGTGCCAGAAAGATTTTATAGGAACTGAGGCCAGGGAGTCTTGCAGGTCTGGGGTTGCCCGGGAAGGTTTCCAGAGATGGGGGGTTTGGACTAGCCTGGGAGAGGTGGAACATTTCCCCTCCGGCTCAGAGCCTTGCTGAGAATGTTCTCTGTCTTGATCTGGTGGTGGTTACACAGGTGTGTACATGAGTAAAATTCATTGAGTCTACTGGAGATCTTGTATACTTTGCTATACTTAAGTTATTCCTCAATTAGAAAGAAAAAAGAATCCTCCAGCCCAACACCAATCTTGAGAAAGTTCTCAAGAACTAGAGAGTCTGTCTTTAAAAAGATGAGAGGAAGACCCTCGCCTGTGGGCATGGCAGAGAGAGGCCACGGCACCCAAGCAAGGGGCTTTCGCCCTTGATGGGGGAAGACAGAGCCACCAGGGTTGAGAAAGTCCAACCAGAACCTCCTTTGACCTTGGCAACTACCTGGTTTCCTCAATGGGAGACTTGTAATACAAGAGAAATTCCAGCTGGTCTGATTGAGCCTGACTTGCCTAATGATTAACTGGCTGCCCGGAGCCCAGACGGGTGACAAGGTGCTGTGGTCTGTCTTATGATGGGCAGTGAAGCCTGAGCAGACCATTAATAATCAGCATCGCGGCCGCGAGTCAGCCTTTTGGAATGTGTGGTTAGTCTTTCATGCTGTTGAGGATGTGCTTAAAGATGAATCTCAGTGTTTTTATTTGTGTATTTATTTCTTTCTCCCCCCTTTTCCAATCCACAGCAGACTGTCCAGATGCTGTGCCTTCCTCCGCTGAAACAGGGGGAACGAATTATCTGGCCCCTGGGGGGCTTTCAGGTAAGATGCCATCTCTTACTTTCCTGGCAGTTCCAAGATTTCTTGAAATTACTGGGGACTGGAGGAAGGGGGGTGGCCTCCTGCCACCCCAGTTACTCTGGACTTCATTCTCATTTTTATGTGCCTTAAGCTGGGTACATCCATGGTGACACTCTGGTGCCCGTCAGCTCCTCATCCTGTCCTGCAGTCCTTACACCCTCATGATACTGCATCTGTCCCATGGGTGGGAAATGGAAGCCAGCTGGGGACTGGTTTTTTTTTTTTTTTTTTTGAGACAGAGTCTTGCTTTTGTTGCCCAGGCTAGAGTGAGTGCTGTGGCGTCAGCCTGGCTCACAGCGACCTCAAACTCCTGGGCTCAAGCAATCCTTCTGCCTCAGCCTCCCTAGTAGCTGGGACTACAGGCATGTGCCACCATGCCCGGCTAATTCTTTTTTTCTATATATTTTTAGTTGTCCAATTAATTTCTTTCTATTTTTGGTAGAGACAGGGTCTCGCTCTTGCTCAGGCTGGTTTCAAACTCCTGAGCTCAAACAATCCGCCTGCCTCGGCCTCCCAGAGTGCTAGGATTACAGGCGTGAGCCACCGCGCCCGGCTGGGGACTGGTTTTGTGTGTGAAGAGTTATATTTAAGCAGCTCCAGGCTCAGCTTGGTGACTTTGGTGTCGTTCACTTATGCATTTAAGCTCTTTTTTGCTCTTCTCCTTTGTGCATGGGGTGCCTTGAAAGGGGATGGATGCATCTTTAGGGAACTTGTTGGAGACAGATCCCAAACCATAGGATGGGATTGCAGAGTAGGTCTGGAAGGTTCCCAGTCCAGCTTAGTGCAGGATTCTGTAGCGTGTCTCTGGGGTCAGGAGCACTGCAGACAGCGGGTGCTGTGTCTGTTCCCCAGCAGGGCAGGTTTTCCTCAGGGCCCGAGGGCAGGCATGAGGACCTGGAATGCCAGTGCTGGAGGATCTCGGGACTGGCAGAGGTGCGTTGGGTAGCCAGAGCATCATTGTGCCTGAGGACATGAGAAGAGGGTGACACTTAGAGAAACGCATTGGCAATGTATGTGGGACACATTTCATGTTTTTCTAAAGACATCCCATTTCTACCTATTTTTCCCACCCGCCATGTCCACACTAGATTTTTGAAGAACTAGTGGAAGCGAGAGGGAAAGCAAGAGAAAAAAGAAAGAAAAAAGAGAGAAATTCCCGCAGAGTTTTGGGCTTTTGGCAATTCTTGCCTTTGGGACATTGGCATAGGATCACAGTATAGCAGCTCTAGTGGTAGCTGTCATAGTTGTCGTGTACCCTCTTTTGTGGGGTGACCTCTTTGACTAATTGGTCAAGTGCTGCTCAGGTGCAGTTCATTCTGGATGGTTCCTGTGTAGGCTGGCCTCTCCAGGAATTGAGCTTGCTGAGAATGTCTTTAGGGAGACCTTTGTTTGTTTTTATTTCAGTGCAGTATATACTCTGGCTGTTATCTGAGACAGAGGGTATTGTTTACTCAAAGCTTCTAATGAGAATTGAGCAGGAAAAAGAGGACCCAGAGAGAGGAGGGGGCTTCGGGCAGGAGGGTGGGAGTGGAGAGAGAAAAGGCAGCAATGTGTGAACTGTGCATCTTTCTGCTTTCTAAGGCTGGGAGAAGAGAGAAGGTGAAGGAGAGGCAGGGGCCTAAGCAAAATAACACACTCAGGATGTTGTTAGCTGGTTTTATTTTTTAAACCCTGAGTGTGCAGGGAGGAGCCCTGGCCCCTCCAAACCACATGAAATAAGCAAGGGAAGTGGTAGCTTTTGAAAGGGGCTTTTCAGAAGGTTTGTCTTATTGATAACATCTTGTCTGTCTCCTCTGCTGGAGGAAATGACGACACCAGGCTGAGGTACCAGCCTGAGCACCCGGCCCTGCGGTGTGACAGTGCAGCCGTCCCGAGACGGGTGGGTTTTTTCCCCAGAGCTCCTCCAGTCCTAGAAAGAAACTAGGAGTAAAACAATCATTAACCACCTCCCCCCAGGTAATTGCAGCCACTTCGATTATGATTACGGAGGAGACTCTCGGTGTCGCTGGAGGGATGGCGGGGTCTAACAAAACTGCAAAAAGAAAGAACAGGGGGCCTCCACATGAAAGAGCATTTGTTTTGAATTTTAGCTCTTGATTTACTAATTCCCAAGGCTTCAGAGTTTGAGCTCTTTCTTCTTTCCGTCCTGAGTTGGAGTGATGTATTAATAATGTACTATGCAGAGATGTTCTAGAAACTGCCTTTTGGGTTGATGTCACTGGTTTGGGGTGTCTGGAGGGAAGAGAAAACTTAGGGCCGCACTCTTTTGTAATGAGAATCCTTCCAAAAGGTGATTTTATTGGCCCCAATCCAGGGCAGAGGGTTTTGTAAATGGAGAAAGCGCAAACCTCCTTCTTGAGAAGTTGATGGGGCCATGAAGGGTGGCCTGGGTGTGTCTGCCTTGCTAGAGGATGAGGCCATTGGGGGTGCGGTGGCTGCATGAGGCAGAGCCCCCTTGGGGGAAGGGGTTAGCATAGGGTGCTGGTGGGGGGCATGCCTGTTTTGTGGGGTGGGGGAGAGCCAGGCGTCAAGGTGGGGAGCAGTGAAAATGCCCACAAGGGATTTCTCCCTCCTCCCCCTTGAAATCACCTCTCTGAGTCTCTTTCACAGGCCCTGTGTGCTGTTTTCCTTCCTGTCCTGCCCTGGCTGAGAGCGGGCTTAATGAATGGGGCTCAGTTTAGGGTGGGAGGAAGGTCGGCAGCGGGAGCCAGGGCTTGATTCTCTTGGCAAGGGAAGAAGGGAAAGAAAAAACAGCCAAATGTGAAAATGTGGTGGCTTGGAGGTGGGGGTGGGGGTGTGCTCAAAGGCCCGCCCCCTCCTGAAATGCAGAGGTGATTCCAAGGCTGGCCCTTCCCTTTCCTGCACAGAGGAAGGGGCTGCAAGTTGGAATTCCAGCATTGTAGCTTTGTTGGGGGGAGCGGGGGTGGCAACACAACAGACCTGGTCCTTTGGGACTTGCAGTGAAACACACTCCACCCCTGCAAGTTTCCTCGGTCTGGGAAAACGGGACATTTTTAGAAGGCAGTGACTTTGTTCCAGGAGATTGTACTTTCATTTCTGACAGCTGGCTCTCCCAGACAGATGGATTGCTGGGTGCAGGCTTGTGCGTGTGTGTGCGCGGGGGTGTTGTTGCAGACGTACAGATAGACAATCCCATGCGCAGACACCTGAGAGCACGCAGATGCCCACAGGTGGGCTCTGGGATAGGCTGGGGTCCCTCTCATAGGGGTTGGTTGACATCAGGGTAGCCTCTCCAAGACAGTATGAACTTGGGGCGGGAGTGGTGGATTGGTTCTGAATTGTGATTTGGCAGCCTAAGTTCAGCTCTTGGGGTATGGGTGTCTTTTGAAAGGCATGCTGCATCGGAACAGGCCCTCGGTGCTGCTTGGACACAAATGTGTCACGGCTCAGAAAGATCCACCTTGGAGAGGTCCGACGTGGCTGGAGAGCCTATAGGCTCAGCTCCGTGGTGGAAATGGAAAGGATTTTTCTTCCAGGGGCTTTCCCTGTATCATTGGTAATGCAAAGCATGTGTTAGGAGGTGTCATCTTTCCAGCCTCCATCTGGAGTTTTTGGGGGCTTTCAATTCACCTTTCCGCCGTCCCGCTTTGGGTGGGTTGAAGGAGCAGCACCTCCCTTGTGAATTCTAGGCTGTTTGGCTGCAGACCCATCCTCTAGCCTCCTCCTTTATATATTAGTGTCTGGTGCTGGCTGGGCCTCAGCCGTGTGGACCTCCCCAGTTAGGGCAGGGCTTGGAAGCCAGCAACCACTTGCAGTTACTTGAACTTCAAAAGCAGCGCTCCCACGGATTTTGAGGAGGGAGGTGGGAGGTAGTGGAGACAGAAGTGTTCACGTGTCTTGGGAAACTCCATCTCTTGGCTGTGCAAAGTCATGCTTTATTGGAGAGACACGACACCATCCCTCCAACCCTCAAGGGTGGCCAACTCCTTTGCTAAGGTCTTAAGATTCACATGAGTCCGAGGGATGGGAGCGTCCTTGAGTCAGCATCCACTCCAAGAGTATTCCTCTCTCCTCCTCTTTTATCCCTACTGCCATCTGTCTTAGCCTCAGAGGAGAGCCTTCAAAAATACCTATATAATCTGAAAATGCGGCCCTGGCTCATTCCACAATCAACTTGGGCTCAAACCAAGTAGCTTAGGAAAGATTGCTCCATACTGTTTTAAGGAAAGTTATTCAGCTGCACGTGAACAATTATGTATTGTGTGCTTGGAATTGTGATATCGAACTGCGAACCTGGGCCTGGGTGCCTGTTGCTATACTTCTAACGTCTCTTCCCCCGCCTGGGAACAAGCAGTTTATGGTTTCACGAGGTCTCTAATGCCTTTGTGGGGTGGCGGGTAGGGAGGATTGAGCTCACAGCCTCCCTGGCCTTTCATCCAAGCTGTTGTGTGCATGGGCTCTGGGGGGAGTCAGAGGGACAGGCACACCTGACCGTGCCTGTGCTCCTTCCTCCAGGCCACTGTGAGAAAAGACAGTCTGGAACTCAAGGGACACCTCTGCATCTCCTTAAACACCAGCCAGGAGAATGACTCAGGGCTAGGGCGGGCTCACCTGGTGCACATCCACACCCTGGTGAAGACCAGTCCTGGACCGGCCTCTTCTTCAGTGCCCGAGGTCACGCACTCATCCCTGGAGAAGGGCTTACTGATAAAACCTCTTTTGTCTTGGAAAGAATGAGGCAGTTAGGCAGGGGTTAAATACAGGGTGACAGCATTTAAAGTCTCTGGAGCAAATTTGGGCTGCTCTGCCGGCCAGACTAGATGGGCTGCTGCCTCATGCATCCTGTCCCCAGGCAGAACTGGGCCGACCAGTGAGTGGGGAGGGGGCCAGGTGAAGTCCAGGGTCTGGGTGGTGGAGCTTTTGGCTACAGTCTGGCATGTTGATCCCCCCACCCCAACTTGAGCCTTTTCTTAGCAAAGCCTCGCTGTAGCTGGATAGACGGATAGACGTCTAGACCTATGGGAGCTCCATGGCAAGTGCAGAGCAGTGGGGCAGTGAAAAGGGAGGAAAGGCCAAAGGATTCATGATCAAGTTTGGCTTCCTTTGCTTCTTTATTATTGCTGTTACTGTTCCATAATATTGTTCCTTGCAGAGTTACGATGGCCAGACTGGTCTTTGTTCCCTACAGAGTAGGCCCTGAACCTGGAGCAGCACCTTCAAAGCAGGTGCCTTCACCTGGCAGAAGAACAAAAGGTGTAGGGTGCTGGTTCCTACACTTGCTTGTGTATTAGAATCCCTTGGGATTGAGCCTCTTTTCAAATGAGATTTTTGCTTAATAGTAGAAATATTTGAGGGAAAACTATTTTTAACTGCGCACCTTCCTCTGTTTTGCTTTGCTGTTTGAATGGCATTGTAAAAGTGACCTGTGGGACCGGGTTTCCTTTTGGGGTGATGAAAATGTTCTGGAACTAGATAGTGGTGACAGTTGCACAGTTTTGTGAATGTACTCAGTGTCACTGGTGGCACGTTTTATGCCAAGTGTATTTTACCACGACTTTTAAAAAAGTGGCTCGTGGTAGCTGTTAAATACATGGTATGTGGATAACCAATCAAGAACAAGGATTGTGGAGACTAGAACTGGAGAGACTTCTGTTAGGTGCTTGGGACCTGCTGATGCTAGACCCTTGTTTCCCTAGCTGCCCTGAGGTCTCCTGGGGCGTGGGGACACATTGATACCAGGGGAGCTGGGCTGGGAGCCTGTCTCTCTGACATGTTACCTAAACAGGCAGGCACATCTCATTGTTGATCTTTTGACCTTCCCTTTTCCACCTGGGTTGCAGAAGTGAGAGGCAGGTCATTTTCCAAGGCTCACCCTTCTGCCGGGGGACGTGAGTGTGCTTGTTCCCCCCCTCTGCTGTGTCCTCTTGGCCTGCCCAGCCCAGTGGCTGTGAGCCAGTGCGGTGCAAGGGCTAGCCCCCAAAGCCAGGTGATTCCAGACCTTTCCTGGGCCGCTGAAGTCCCTGGTCCGTGGGACATCCGCGCCGAGGTTCTAGGGCTGCAAAGACAGCGAGTGACTGGCCCGGGCACCCTCCCTTTGCGAGAGCCTTGTGAAAGGATACTGTAAGCACAGCCACTGGGAGGTCACCGCTGGCCCTACCATCTCTCGCCTGGTATTGAATGGCTAGCTCTGGGGCTGGCTGCCTGCCTACTGTCACACAGAGGCTTCCTCTCGGGCTATTTTCAGCAGGAAGATATTATTAACTGCTGAGGCACAGTTCTCAATTTAGTGGTTAACACACCAAGAAAGCAACATTCACTTGATCGCAGCCACTCTGCCCAAACACGTTGGCTCCTCTGGGGGACTGGGCTGCCCTCAGCCCCTCTGCTTCTCCCCGTGGGGTCACCTTGGGGATCTGGGCCACTAGCTCAGCGCCTGTGGAAGCTGCCCTTGTAGATCCAATATCTGGTATAGAGAGAACCAGGCTCTTTGTGAAGCCAACTCTTGAAGGTGTAGAAAATGATAGTATTTATATTCTAAGATGGGGCTATTTTGTGGTAGGCATGGGCACTGGCTGGGAAAAGGAACTTTCGATGCAGTTTAGGACAGTTATTTAAAACAGGGTGATAACTTTCACCTTGTACGTTAACAGGAAATATTGGGACAAGACAGGAAATTGCATCATCCCTTTTTTGAGAAGAACTCCAGAAAAAAGTTGTTCGTGAAAGGTAGTGGCCGAGAAACAGCTAGCCCGTTTTTTCTTTTTTTTTTTCTTTTTCTTCATTTCCACTCCCACGAGAACTTTTAGGCCATTTTCTTTAAGAAAGAGGCTGTTTGTGAACTTTATGTTATTTTTATTATTTAAAAAAACATTTTACCAGCAGGGTCACCTTCAGTTGAAATGTTAACTGCAGCCTTATTTCCCAGTTTACTAAAGAATCTTTCATGACTTTTTCAGCTTCCTTCCCCAAATGGTGGGGCCAAGCAGCTCTTGGCTGGAAGCTAATTTTGGTTTGGCTGCGTCCTCCTTAACACTGCGCCCCACCCAGTGTCATTAGCTCAGTTTTAACTTGCAAAAAAAAAAAAAAAAGATTGTATTTTTTTGGTAGGGGGTAGGCAGGAATTACTCATGCCCCTGGCCTTTTCACCCCTGCTGCTGCCCTCCCCTAACACAGGTGCCTGGCGTTTGGCAGCTTGAAACTCACGCTGCCTTTGTTTTCAAGCCACTCTGTCTCCCTCCGCCCCACCAGGAGTTCCTTAATTTTCCCGAGACTGTTTCTAGGGTGCTAGTGAGGAGTGGAGAGGAAACGGGCCACAGAGCTCCCCTGGCACAGCCGCGTCCAGTGACCGTGCTGTGCCTCAGAGGGAGGGGTAACGTGGCCCACCCTTACCCGGAAGCATCTCCCAGAAAGGGGGCTTGCCACAGCCCCTCAGTGGGGTGGAGAAGAAGGGCCGCTCCCCTTTACTCATCTCTGGGTTTCCAAGTCCCCTCTTTGGCGATGTCCATGTTCTAATGACACAGGACACGGGACAGTGCCCCGACCCGTGCTGCCAAGGAGCCATCTTCAGGTGAAGACCAGAAAGAAAGAGACCCATGTGTGGCTGGCGTGCTCTCCACCCCGCCCCCCCAACCTTTTCCCTTAGCGTGCTTTGTTTTGTTTTCATAACACAACAAGGGCCCTGGGGTGTGTAAAAGCATTGTTGAACACTTGGTGAGGGTAACTTGTCCAAACAGAGCAGGACGCCAAAGCAGAATGCTGTGGGCAGGTGGTGTGCCCACAGAGGTTGGCGGGCCGGCGCCTGCCTTGGAAACACCTCTCAGCGGCATCCAGCCCAGGCGCCCAGCCCAGGACAGGGGCTTCTCCCGTCCCACCTCCGTAGGGAGTGCAGAAGAGGGCTTGGAAGGCATGCTCCCCTCTCGGGTGTGAAGCTGGGTGGGCCAGCTGCTTTGGAAGAAGCCAGTGTGTCCCTACAGCTTGTTCATTTAGTACATGCAAGTATTAAACACCTACTATGTGCCAGGCTCTGTGCTGCATGGAGGAGCAGTTCCTGGGCCTTGATGGAATTAAGGTTGGCAGATGGAGTGGAGGGGGTGGGTTTGAACAGGAGTTGCCCCCATCTGGAGGCAGGCAGGGGCAGCTTCTGCAGGACAGAAGGAGCCTGGGCCCTGCGTGGGGAGGTGTTGTGTGACCCAGAGGAGGTACTTTCGCTTTTGTTTTGGTTGTGTGGTCTCTTGGGAGTTGAGATAAAGCAAGGCTTGTGGATAAACAGAGGTCAGTCTCCCAGGTCCTGGTTCCAGCCCCCTGCCCTGCCTTTCCGTGTTGATTGTAAGATAACAGCAGTAAGAACAGATCTGTGGTTATAATCCACCCTGCAGACCCTGGTAGTACCTGGGGGCATAATGCTGAGTAGAAGTGACCAACTCAGGCCGGGCTCCACAGCAAGCGGGTGGGGAAACATCTGGAATGACAGTATCTAATGTCTTGACAGCCAGAGGGGGAGCTGGGGTGTTGTTTAAAGCCCAGGAGTTTGACTTTCCCTTTGTAACCGCCGTGGGCTTGGTTCTCATGAAGACTATCTGGGGGAATGAAACTCTTGCATTTTAATTTTAAATCTGAAGGTCAAGCCCATTTCTGAGCCCCACTGGCCTGCCTGGGGTTCTGAGATGCAATTACCGGGGTGTTTCATTTTTATGCTCATCCTGCCGTGTCTGTTGCCTGGGGGCTAACTGATGGCTCCCAGCCCCGTGGAGTTCACTAATTTAATTACTCTCTTGCTCCTCTGAGGAGCCCCACCAGGAAGAAAAAGGGGCAGGAGAGCTGGTTTTGCTTGGGGTTTGATCCCCGGGGCACAGAGGGAAAAACTGGTCTCAACTCCAATTTCATCCTGCGAAGTTGGGAGTTACTGCCTCTCAGCCAGGAGACGACACAGATAACCAGGACTGTTGGGGGCTCCTGTGCTTGCTCATTTCTGTGTTGCCTTTTTACTTTTTGATCTGGGACTGTCGCTCAATAGGAACAAAATAAGACGCCAAGATGTGACTTGTTGGCAGACTCGCCTGGTGGCTCCCTGGGAGGTTAAGTGGTGGTCCCTGGGGCTTTCCCTGTTGTCCCTTGAGTCCCTCGCTTCCAGTCGCCTAGGCCTAGGGAGGGTTGCCATGCTCAGCCAGCACCGCCCCTCCCTCGCTGATCAGTAACCAAGAGGGAAAAGCAAAAGGTTGAGCTCTCACTGTGGTCTGGGTGCAGAGTACAGCCCCTAAAAGTAGATGGCCCCATCTCCAGCTCAGTGGGGCAAGATGAATGCCTGGTGGGGGGTATTTCCTGGGGAAGAGCCCTGGAGTTTGGGGCCTGCAAAGATTCAATGCTTCCCCACCCCAGGGTTTGCAGGATGCCACATTACACTGGGAGGACGAGCATCCTTCAGTCTTCTGTCCCTGGAGCTGGCCTGTCCCTCGGCCGAGGGTGGGGTCTCAGCCACCAGCTGGTCTCACGGCCTTGCAGGAGCCGCCATTTTTGAATTCTGGGCCTCAGTTTTCTCATCTGTAAAATAAGGGCTTGGACTTGGCTGCCAAGTCCCTTCTGTGATCTGTGATCTTTGGTTCTTGGATTTGAGGGGGTGTGAGAATGGAGGTCCCTATTGTTGAGGTGGTGGGGTATGGGGTAGCCAATGGCCTCTTCCATTCTAAAGTAAAATGATTATAGTTCTTCACATTGCATGGCTTGCAGACTCTTCCAAGAATGAGTGAAAGCTGAGGACTCTTTCCCCAGAAAAATGCCTGTAAATATATATCTCTCCCTCTCTCTCTACCACAATTTGTATACATTTCCAGAGGCCTATAGCCTTGTTGCAGCCCACCTCACCCGTGGAATCCCCAGTTCAGAAACCCTATACTCAGGAGGGCAGGGTTATGGGGGCAGGCAGCAGAACATTAAGAGACTGGAGCTTTCTTTTTCTTTTCTTTTCTTTTCTTTTCTTTTCTTTTCTTTTCGTAAAATAAGCATAACATAAAGTTCACCATATTAATAATTTTTAAGTGTACAGTTCTGTGGCATTAAGCACCTTCATACTGTTGTGCTATTATCACACCATCCCTCTCCAGAACTTTTTCTTCTTGCCAAACTGAAATTCTGCCCCATTAAACACTAACTTCTCCCCTCCCCCTCCCCTGGCCACCACTGTTCTACTTTCTGCCTATAAATTTGGCTACTCTAAGTACTTTATGCAAGTGGACTCGTACAGTATTTGCCCTTTTGTGACTGCCTTATTTCACTTCGCAGAATGGCCTCAAGGTTCATTATGTTGTAGCAGGTGTCAGAATTTCCTTCCTTTTTCAGGCTGAATAATATTCCATTCTCTGGATATTCCACATTTTGTTGATTCATTCGTCACTCCATGCACATTTGGTTTGCTGCTGCATTTTTGGCTATTGTGATTAATGCTGCTGTGAACATGGATGTACAAATTATCTCTTGGGAGTCTTTGCTTTCAGTTCTTCAGGGTATATACCCAGAAGTGGAATTGCTAGATCAGATGGTAATTTTGTGTTTAATTTTTTGAGGCACTACCAACAGCAGGGCCTTCTGGACTTGTGTGTCTGCACAGACTGATCACATGGGCAGGGGAGCCCTACCCACTTCAAGTGGGCTTGTGTGAGTCCTGGGGTAGGGGGAGTGAGAGAAGGGTGGGAGGGGGACAGAGTCTGTCCCTGTGCCATGGGGGTCGCACCCGGGTGGAGCTCCCAGATTGGAGCCCATGTCTATGCAAGGCCTGGAATACTCTGAAATGTGGGGCATATAGTGCAGAACAGCTGGCCATATGTGTTGGACTCCAGGACCTTGTGACCACAGCCCTGCGGAGGGGTGGGGGAGGAGAAGCGGCAGAGGGAGGGCGGGCTCAGGTCTAGGAGGTCCTGGGTGCTTTGGGGGTGAAAGGGCTGGGATGGCTGAACAGTGAGTGTGTGTCCAAGCGGGAGAGATTAGATTACAGAGGCAGACAGAAGTAATGATTAACTTTTCCAGTCTGCACACTGTCTCCAGGCTGGCGTACTGTTGTTTTTCCCTGTAAGTACAGTGCGGCCCTGGCCTGGCCAGGCCCTGGTGTTGGGTTGTAAAGCAAGAGATGGAATGAGGGCTGGGAGTGCACAGGGAGGGGAGCCAGGGAGGGAGCTCACTGCAGAAGAGGGAGGCTTTTCCATCAGATCCCGCGTTGGAATTTATTGGCCAGAATGCAGTAAATGTTCAAAATGCCATCTCATCCAACAGTTTTCATAATTGTTATGGAACAAGGGGAGCTGGGGGAGGGGAGGCATGAAAAGGACTTTTGTTTCTCACTGTATTTTTCCACGTCTTCGGACAGTTTTCCTGCCCTCTAGAAAAACTGGAGTTGAGTTGGACCTGCAGGGGATGGGGTGGGGCCAGGCCGGCCTGCCTTTGGGTCCTGTAATACCTTTCAGGGATTGGGGGTCCTTATAGCCTGGGGCTTTATTAAAATGAGGCCCACAGCAAAAGCAGCTCAATTTCTTGCACACATAGAGCCCCTAGACCTGGAAAACCAGGCAAAACCATCCTGTACTTCTGAGGTTTTTGTCCTTTTGGAAAATTGGCTTATGGTGCATCTGTTTGTATTAAGATTTTTATCAAGCTTTAATATGTAGCCAACATACTTACAAATGGTCAATAAAAAGAAGAAAAAGAGGGACCTTTTGGTGGTTTATGAGAAGGTTCTTTTGTTGGAGTTTATGTGTATGTGTGTGTGTGTGTGTGTGAGAGAGAGAGAGAGAGAGAGAAAATCAGTGTTTGGTGCTGGCTCCCCAGTTGGGAATCCAGATATGGAATTTGGGGATCTCCAGCCTTTCAAGTCAGCAGGCGGGTAGGTGGGTGAGGTTAGAATTTAGACTTTGGTGTCCCTCTTGGATACGGATGGATTTTTCTGTTGCCCGGTTGTCCCACCTCTTCCCGTGTCTCCCTGGGGGGTGGCCAGGGTCATTCCTAGAGAGAAGGCAGGTGAGCAGATAATACTGGGCAGGTCTGGGTGCGCTGTGTGTGCAAGTATGTGAACCCCTTTTCAGAAGAGGGCTGCTGAGTTGGTTGGGGGGTAACGTTGGGAACTTGGTTGGTGCATCGTGGAGGGGAAGAGCCTGGAAATTAAACCTGAGAAATAATTAGGCTGGATGAACACTAAACAACAGGCAGAGAGGCCCATTTACTGTAAATATTATGAATGGAGTTGGCTGAGTTGGGAGTCCCCACCCTTCCTCTGGGCAGAGCTGGCCTCCTCAGAGGGCAGTGCCTGCAGGCAGCCGGGTACATGCTATAATTTGCATGGCTGAGCGCTGGGGCACAGGAAGCCGCGTCAGCCCGGCTGGCGAGACAGACAGGAGCTTTTGATTTGTGTAGCTTCCCCCCCAACAACCCCCGCCACCCCATGCTACCCTCAATTACATTCTCTGATGGCTCTTAGATACTGATACTGCTCTTAGAGGGACCCCCGGGCTGGGGGCTTTAGACTTGGATGTTTGGGGGGCTTTGGGAGGTGGGGTGGACCAGCTTGGGGAGCAGGGGAGTACATTTTAGCTCTGGCAATTGACTATTCTTCATAGTTTGTCTGTAAGGACAGGCACTTGGGCAGTGTTCTAGACCAGCAGGATCTGCCAGCTGTGTAAGCTTGGGGGTTTGTGGGAGGGCGGTCGTGGGGAGAAAGTTGAGTGCACGATAAAGTATGATGGTGATGAGACCCTCTTAGGGACTCATCCTCTTCCTGATAGTGATAAATGACAAGACAGAAAGATTGTAACTCTGAAATTAAAAAAAGAACAAGTTGGTTTGGGGCTGGACAGAGCAAAACCTGACTCAAGCCTCCTTTCCCTTTTGATTTTGTTTTGTTTTGTTTTATTGTTGGAAATTAAATGCAAAAATGTGCCCTGATCCTCAAAGTGGTTTTCTTACTCTCTGGAAGGTAGTAAAAATAAATGGAACCAGCGTTGTTTAATACTGATCGGGCACATTGGCGAACCACAGAGTGCAGCCAGAGACCAGCAGGCCCGGAAGGAGGCCCGTGGGGCCGTTTTCCCTCAGCCCCTTCACGTTATTTATGGACAGGGCAAACTGAGACTTCGAGAAGGGGAACCATTTGGCCAAGATCACAGAACAACTTGCTGGCGAAGATACCGTTTCACTCCTCACTTCTTGCTGCGAGGGAGCTAGGACCTGTCCTCAGCTCTGAGGACGGGACAGCATTTCCAGAGTGTGTTCAGAAGGCCACAGGGTTTTCCCTTGAGCGTTTAGAGAGGGCCACCGGGGACAGGTGGCTTTAGAGGCTGGGGATGGCTCTAACTCACACCAGGCAGTTTTCTGGGCTTGAATCGTAGCTCTGCCCTTGGGCAAGTGACTTGCTCCTCATTCTCCCCCTCTTTAAGATAGAGTATAATAGTACGCAACCTCAGAGGATTGGCATGAGCCACTTAGAACAGGGCCTGTGTATAATAAATGCTTATTAAGTGTAGACATTGACCCCAAACTGTTCTCCTATGGGGGTGGAGGGTGGAGGCCAAGGGGAAGATTGGTGGGCATTTTCTGAGCAATTGGAGAAGCCAGGAGTGGACTTAAGAGATGAGAGCAGTATGTGTGCAGCACTCTCCCTGAGCTGGCCCCCAGCCTCGATTACTTCAGCATCAAACCGTCACAGCAACCTTAAGAGGCTGGCACTGGGACACCCTGATTTGGGGATGAGCTGACATCACCCACTAATATGACATGGGAGTGGGGTGTCTGGCTCCATAGCTGGTCAGCTCACCTCTGAGCTGGACATGGCTGGAATCCCCTAAGAGGCTGGGCCCAGGGACCTGAGAGAGCACCCTGGCCTTTGAAGGAGACCCTGGGGCACCCCCTGCACCACCCTCCCCCCCCCCGCCCCTGTCCATCCACCTCATCTCAATGGAGATGTTGCAAAGCTTGGAAAAAAAGTCCAACTTTCTCAGTTCAACCAGAATGCGTTCTCTGATCCATGGGGGGAAGGAGCGTGGGCTGGTGGGGCATGGACCACTCTAAACCCCAGAGCTGTCTGTACTTCCTTGAGAACCTGGGGGCACCCTGGGGTACTATTTCTGGGTTCTGGGTGAGGTTGTAAGCGTGGCGGACCAGAGGCAACCCTGGAAACCAAAGTGAGCCCAAACACCGCAGCAAGTGTTACCTGTTGGCTTTATTTTTTTTGGTATTTGCCTCTTGACATCAGGAGACCGATGAGGGTCCTCATTGATTGTCATAGTTTGGGTGAAAGCAGAGGGGACGAATTGGCACTGGGCTCCCTTATCTCAGTCCTTGTCCCTGAAGTGGCCGATCGATCTCAGAACAGGGTGGGGAGCAGGGGACGGGTGCTGTTAACCTTTGAGATGTCTGATGCAGAGGGAAGGACGGGATGAAGCAACCGTCAGTGGCGCCTGGGTCCCGAGGAGGGAGGACCCTGGACCTGCCACGGGCGGGTGCGGCGTGGTGATGTTTGCGTTCCGGGCTTGCCGGGTGCAGGCCTTCTGTGTCCACATTTCTGCCCTGCGTTTGGCCCTGACCGGCGTGGAGAGCCGGTGGGAGGCAGGCTCCCTTCCTGCTGACCTCTCCTTCCTCAGCCTTCTGCTCTGCCGGACCACCGGCAGGGGACTCGCAGGCCAGTGGCCCCACTGGCCTTTGCCAGAGACGTGTCCCTTTCTAATCCCAGTGCCTGCCAGGGATGAGAGTGGGCTGAGACCCTCCTCCCCCATCTTTCACTCCAGCCCCTGGTGCCCTGACAGTCGGGCACATTCAGTGGACGCAGCTGCTGTGGGTCTGTCTGTACTGGCTTCGTTTCCCAAACTTGTCCCCGTCCTGAAAGGTTCCGGTCTTGGGGACCCCCTCCCCACCAGCACGTCCTCTGTGTGTGTGGACACGTGCATGCCCGTCTTCTCAGCATCCCGTGGCTGTTTCAGCTTCGCAAGCTGGAGATGGGAAACGGTACCACTGAGGCAGTGAACTTGCCCTTTCCTCCCTCCACCCATTTTTCTCCTTCCTCACCCCCTTCCACCTTCAAATGAAAAGTTTAAAAAGGGGGAAATTCCTTGCTAACCTAAAATGTGGCCTTCAGGTCTGGTCACGCTGTGCCATTGAGACCCGGGGTGTGAGATTCATTCATGAGCCTCTGGTCTCCTAGAAGGGTCTGTTCATTCATGCCCAGGGTAATTAAATAACTCTTTGTAGGAGGCAGGGAGCTCCTTGCTAAGTGGTCTTCCCCAGAGCAAGTGCAAACACAGGCTGAAATCGTCTCCCTCCTCAACACCCTTCCCCCTTCCCTTTAAAGGGAAGATTTTATGCTGTAAGGGAAATGGGGAAGGGGAGGGGGAAAAAACACCTTAAAGGAATTTTAGGCAGATTCAGCATTTTTCTGGTATTGCTCCAAAAATTCCCTACACTGTAATAAAAAGAAAAAATTGTGAGCAGACATCTGATTAGTGAGCTTTTTACAGCACAGCTTTTCTTTTGGATGCTTTAAAATGAACACATACAGTTTTAAAACGAGCCCCTGTACAGTTTTCTGGGGCGGGGGAGAAGTCGAAAGTACTGTAAAAGGTTATAAAGCCTTGCGGGGAATTAATAGGGGACTGAGAGTTTTGCCTTTGGAGGTCAAGTGTCAGCGGCAGTGGTAAGAAGCCAACATGGCCAGAGTCGGGCTCCCCAGACGCCTCCTCGGTCCTTGCAGTGACCGGGACTTCTAAGCCCCTCACCACGTGCCTGGGAAGCCCCCAGAGCAAAGCGTCCACACAGCCCTTTGTGGGGAGACCTGTGGGCTGTGGGCCCGGTTCAGGGAACCGTGTTTCTCTGAAGATGATGCTGAATGTTTCCCAGAAATGAGCCCAGATGGCGGGGAATTGAGGTCAAAGTGGGGAATCTCTGTACGGGCAATGTGGGACGTTATGCTGGGTCCCCGAAGGTGTGACGTAAACACTAGGGTGTGTGTGACAGGGGCCTTCACCGCTGCTGCACGGGTTTTCTGGAGAGCATGTTTTCGTGCTCGGAAATCATTCAGGCAGGAGTGAGGGGAGTGGAGCTGCCCTGTTGGGGGGCGCTGGGGGGACAGGGGCCAGAGGAGCAGGCAGGGATCTTCCTAAGTGTACTTTAAGGGGCCCTGTTCACACACAGGGACATCCACACACTGTGGCTTTTCCAGGGGGTGCCTGGCAGCAAATTGCTGGGAGACCTGCGGGCTGCACAGATGAAAGAGAAACCTGCCTTGCGCTCCCCCTCCCCTCAGGCCCGGCCCCCACCCAGCTTCCTCTGTCCCCAGGGGCCTTCCTGGCAGGCAAGGCCCCCATGCCTGGCCAGGCCTGGCACGGAGGTGGGGGCAACTCGATCCCAGTCCCCGACCCCACCCGCACCCTCTCCTCCTCCCTGCACGCGGGTGCCAGGTTTCAGAGGGGCCGGGCCGCATGAAACAAAAGTATTGTGAGGCTCTGCCCAGGGTCTCCTGAGCCTCCGTCCCTCCCTCCCAGCGATTCTCCCTTTCCAGGCCAGGTTTGCTGTCCCGAGTTGAAAGCTTCTTGTATTTCAAAACACCCTCCTCACCCCAAAAGGGCAGATGCCTTGTGCCTCCGGAAGAGGGCTTTCCCCTTCCCAGCAAACTTGCACACTAGCGCGTCCTTCCTCCTGCGGATGTCGCTGGCTTTGGTGTGTAGCCTTCGGAGCTGAACTCCATGGCAGGAAAGTTCAAAGATTGCCAGCGCTCACGAGTTTATTAGCAGTTGATGGATACTTTGCAGAAACAAGTTAATGCCTGATGAGTCACCTTCTGCTTGGAGTCCTCATCCCTCTCTTGTTTTCCATATGTTCCGGTGTGTGTGCACAAACACACACTCACACAGCACACGCGTATGCACGTACTGATACCATGGACACAGCCGGACTTTATAGATGTGAGGGGGGCTGGTTTTCTGGTGTTGACTTTCAGTGAGGGAAAGGAATGAGCCCTCAGCTTCCCCATCTTGTGTAGATGTCTGGGCAGGTTTGGGAAGGCCGATCGAGGTGTCTGGAGGGAGCAGCGCTCGGGGTGTGTGTTCGTGGTTGCCTCGGCAGGTCGCAGTGTGTGCATTTGTACAGACTTATGCATGGGCACCTCCATCCAAGGCGGGCTGATGCTTAGAAAAATAAAAGTGAGTGCACTGACTGGCTCCCCGGTCCTGACAGGCCTGTGGGAGGCGGAATGAGTTGGTGTGCTGGGCTGCACTCGTTACCCCACGGGGGCAGCAGGACATTGGGGGCCCCCACCCAGTCCTCAGCTCCCAGGACGGTGCAGCCCATCCTTATCGATGCTCTGAGCCCAGTTGCTCCAAAAACACAAAGGTCAACCCAAAATACTTCTCACACTCACCCCACCTTCATGCCCCCAGCCCCCCCAGAGTGAGAAGCTGGGGCCGCGGGGAGGAAGGAGGAGGCCTCTGGCTGATCTGGGGCTCTTCCCCTCTGCTTTTTGCCCTCTCCTTTCCCCGTTTTTTGTTAACAAATACAAGACTTCCGGTCTCCACCCTGCCGCCACAAACCACAGCGTTCCTGCAGCCTGGCTGGGCTGGGGAGATTTATGGTCCCAGTCTGAGGCCTGCCCACTGGCTCCAGCTTAAGGAGGAGTCGGAATGCCAGCTGCGGGGGCTCCCTTTTCCTCCGTGGGATCCCCCTGTTTAGGAAAATCACCTTGCCAGAGTCACCCCAATGTCCCAGGCTGCCTGCAGGAAGAGCCATGGTGTAGGAAAGTGGGGTGGGGTGTGCAGGGGAGGGGGAGGCCAGGGCTCCAGATGCTTCTGTGGAAGGAGGGGAGAGAGGTGGCACTGCTGGGGTTGGGGGTGCCGGCAGAGAAGGGGAACAGAGCGTCAAGGATGGTCATGTCCATTCTAGACACATAATCTTCTGTCTGGGTTGCAGGGGGCTTTGTTAAGGTAGTCTGGACTAATACCGATCTGTGTGTTGGGATTTGGCATTTGGACATGAATTCACCCTTTGTGTACAGAGCTGCTGCTGACACACAGAGTTGTTTTTCTATTAGGAAGATAGATGTTTTTGTCCCAAACCACCCTCCTTTTGATTTTTACCACACAGGAGGTCTCTTATTGACCAAGGCACTAATTTGAGAGCTGGATGACAAGCACCCAGGGACCGTCCAGTAGGTGGTCCTAGAGTCTGGACACCTGGGTGTGTCCTTACCCGGTACCTGAACAACAGCTTTCTGGGTCCTGGTTTTCTCGTCAGGATGTCAAGGAGCTGAAAGGGCGGTTCCATGCAGTTGAAAGATCTAGGCCACCGCGGAGGCCTTTTGTAGCCCTAAAACCGAGACCAGCCAAGTTACTAAGGGTCCCCCGGTGCTCTGCAGGGATGGGGCTTCTTTGGCCAGGTGGGCACAGGTGCTGGCATACTGGATTCCTGACAGGATGGAAGGTGCATCTCCTCGGAATCCCATGCTTCAAGAAAGGCAGGGCTCTGCTCTCACTGGGTAAAGATTTCCAGGCCCCCGTAGAAGGACTGTGGAGCCGGCAGCAAGTACAGGACCCATCACCCCCGTCTTGCACTGAGAGATGAGCCTGGTTGTGGGTGTGTGTTTTGGAGTCAGACGCTCTACCGTTGCACCACGAGGTCCTTGGGGGAGGTGTGTTTTGATTCTAGGAATCACCATTCCATCCCCGCCAACCGTGTCCGCCATTGTGTTTTCCAGATTCCCAACTTCTTCTGGAGCCTGGGGATCGGTCACACTGGTGCGTGGTGGCATACTGGGAGGAGAAGACGAGAGTGGGGAGGCTCTACTGTGTCCAGGAGCCCTCCCTGGATATCTTCTATGATCTACCTCAGGGGAATGGCTTTTGCCTTGGACAGCTCAATTCGGACAACAAGAGTCAGCTGGTGCAGAAAGTGCGGAGCAAGATCGGCTGTGGCATCCAGCTGACGCGGGAGGTGGACGGGGTGTGGGTGTACAACCGCAGCAGTTACCCCATCTTCATCAAGTCCGCCACACTGGACAACCCGGACTCCAGGACGCTGTTGGTACACAAGGTGTTCCCCGGTTTCTCCATCAAGGCTTTCGACTACGAGAAGGCGTACAGCCTGCAGCGGCCCAACGACCACGAGTTCATGCAGCAGCCGTGGACTGGCTTCACCGTGCAGATCAGCTTCGTGAAGGGCTGGGGCCAGTGCTACACCCGCCAGTTCATCAGCAGCTGCCCGTGCTGGCTGGAGGTCATCTTCAACAGCCGGTAGCCACGTGGGGAGAGGACAGAGCGTGAGCCGAGCAGGCCACCGTTCAAACTACTTTGCTGCTAATATTTTCCTCCTGAGTGCTTGCTTTTCATGCAAACTCTTTGGTCGTTTTTTTGTTGTTGTTGTTCGTTTTGTTTTTTCTTCTCGTTGTTCTTGTTTGTGTTCCGTTCTGTTTTGTTCTTTGAGAAATAGCTTATGAAATGAATTGGGGTTTTTTTTTTGCCGGGGTGGGGGAGGTAGGCGTGGTTGGCAGGACACCCCATAGGAAAAGGAGAAACAGAAAAATCAGAGCAGCACCAAACACAGTGTGTGAATGGGAGCAGTCCCTGAAGTTCTGGGTCATCATTTCACTTGTCAGGAGTGTGTGTGTGAGTGAGTGTGCACGGCTGTGTGTGTGTGCACGCGTGTGCACCAACGACAGATGGGACAAACGATGAACTCTTTGTGTTTCTTACGGATGTCCCCAGCTGAGAGGTTTGTGGTCCCACGCTGTGTCTCTCTTGCCTTTTGGACATGCTCAGTGGGGCAGAGGCAGTACCTGGGCAAGCTGGCGACGGGGGTCCCGGCAGCTGCCAGAAACACGGCTCTGCCCCCAGCCTGGGGAAGCCCTCACCCTGCTGCTCCCCCTCCCAGGACACGGGCCTATCCACAGGCTTCTGAGAAGCAAGCCTGCTAGCAGCTGAACCAGAACCAATTGATCTCATCCTTGTCTTACCCCCCTCCTGCCACCCCCTGCCATCGTAGCGTCTTTCTTTTTTGGCCATCTGCTCCTGGATCTCTCTGAGATGGGCTTCCCGAGGGCTGCCGGGGCAGCCCTGGCACAGTATTGCTCACCCAGAGTCCTTTCAGGTCCTCAGCCTCTCCCCTGCCCCAATTACATCAGGTTTTTCCCGTACTCAGAAAACCAGCTCAGCACTTTCCCCCCTCCCAGCCTGCGTGTTGAGCTCTGCCATCAGACCAGCAGCGGGGGCACCTCTGGGAGGGACATGCTTCGCTGTCCCCTTCCCTCCAAGAAGGATTTGGTCTGTCATAACCCAAGGTACCATCCTAGGCTGACACCTAACTCTTCTTTCATTTCTTCTACAACTCATACACTCGTATGATACTTAGACACTGTTCTTAGCTCAATGAGCATGTTTAGACTTTAACATAAGCTATTTTTCTAACTACAAAGGTTTAAATGAACAAGAGAAGCATTCTCATTGGAAATTTAGCATTGTAGTACTTTGAGAGAGAAAGGACTCCTGAAAAAAAAAACCTGAGATTTATTAAAGAAAAAAAAATGTATTTTATGTTATATATAAATATATTATTACTTGTAAATATAAAGACGTTTTATAAGCATCATTATTTATGTATTGTGCAATGTGTATAAACAAGAAAAATAAAGAAAAGATGCACTTTGCTTTAATATAAATGCAAATAACAAAATGCCAAATTAAAAAAGATAAACACAAGATTGGTGTTTTTTTCTATGGGTGTTATCACCTAGCTGAATGTTTTTCTAAAGGAGTTTATGTTCCATTAAACGATTTTTAAAATGTATTCTTGATTCCATGTTGTCCTCCAGCTCCTTTTCATTCTGTTGTTTGGAGGGGAGTGGGAGGAGTGTTTATCTGAATTCAGTCGAGCTGGATGGAGTCTTCCCAGCCCAGTGCTCAGTTGGGGAGGAGGGGGATGCAGACCACAAAAGGGAGACACACAGTACAGCCCTGGTCTTCAGGCAGCTGCTCTTTGTGAGTCCTGGAAAGACCTGAAGCTACCCAGACATGCCCCTCTTGTTAGGCTGTTACCCTAGGGTGTAGCTGGCCGGTGTCCTGCATTTGCAACGGGGAGCAACCTACAGGAGCCCTGAGGGTGATGTTTCAAAGCTTGTAGAATTGAGAAAAGGGAATTTCATCTAGGGTGATTGGGAAGGAAGTTGGATTAGGGGACAGATGGGAAAATATAGCCCCAAGAACCTGAGTCCATCTGGTTCTTGCTAACTCCTCGATCAATCGGCATTAAATCCTGAACCCATTGCACCTCTCCCGGAAGAAGGTGACCTTGGCAGACTGGATTCCAGGAGAGGATCCCAGGGGGCTGAGGCCCTGGAGGGGTGATGAGAGTGGGGGTTGAGTGTCGTGGTAGTCAGAGGGATGAAGCCACCCCCTGGTCCCTCCCAAGAACTGTACCTGCCATTCTGAGAGCAAATAGACCAGAGAGGTCACAGAGTCCAAGTCCTACTCTGCAGCCTCCTTCCCCGTCTGCTGGAATTCTGCAGTGACAGTTCACTAGTCCCCTTCCCCAGCCCTGCCCAGGTGGCACTTGCTGGCAGTGTGCCTCTTCGGTGCTGTCCCCGCATCATCGACCTGGGGTTTTTGTGCATTGATCTGAACCACATTTTAGATTGAGGGATCTTGCACAAGAAACGGGTCCAACTTGGGCACCAGAGGGCTGTGCAGATGTCTATGTCAGAGGGCTCTTGAATTTTGGGGGTCCTTTTGAAGTGGGGGGGCTAAGATTTTGGATATCACAACCCTGTACCATTTCAGAAAAAACTTTTTAGAGGGCCGGCATAGGACTGCCAACATTTTATTTTGCCAAATGACACACAGCACTACAGGCTACTGGTACCACCATTTCATCAAAGGGAATGATAATACAGCTGTGTAGCAAGAGATATTAATACGTGTTGACTTATGCTCCAGAGCACTAATGCCAAGTGGTCATCTGAGCCAGCTTGTTCCCATGAAGTGATGGGGAGCTCACTACTTTTGTAAGCAGCTTTTCGTTTTTTATCAGTTGAAATGAAACCCGCCTCCATTTAGTCTAGTTCTGTAACCCAGAATAAGTGTAAAATCCCATCTCTGGAAAACACCCAAGGAGGGTTCTAATTAACTCCAGGGTGGTAGTGGCGGAGGAGGGTGGGGAGGGGAGGTGTTACATTAGGGAGCTGTCAAAGTCATTTTACTTTGCTCTAGCTTGCATTGGCATGCCAGGAAGCTCTTTAAGAATAATAATAGCTACCATTTACTGAATGCTTCCCTAGGTGCCAGGCACGATGTCTAGGCATTTGAGGGAATTAGCATTTAATCCTCACTAGGACCCTGTGCAAAAATGGAGGCTTTGAGAGGTTAAATGACTGGCCCAAGGTCACGAAGGGAGGAGGGAAGAGGTTAGATCAAGATCTCACTTTGGGTTAAGTAGTTCTCACTCCTTGGTCCATGCTCTGTAGAGATGTTTATGTGACAGAATCCTGTGTGGCTTCCGTCCCACAGTGCCTTGAGATCGGGAGAAGGTGGGCCACCACGCTTCCCCCTGGCCCTGCTGCTGAAGCAAGGCCTCTGGATTTGGAGGCAAAAGCTGTGGCCTCTGGCAGAAGGAGGCTGGCATCGGGGTGTGGGTGTGTGGATTCTTTGGGGTGTCTGGCTCTGGGTGAGTGGGGAAAGAGGAGTGCTTAGGAGGAGTCTGGCATCTGCTGGTAGCTGACATTTCCCTCTCCTTGCAGAGAGCCTGTCACCCACAGCCACCACTTGAGCACCTGCGATGTGCCCAGGCCTGGGCTGCGGGTGGCATGGAGGCCACACACACCCAGACCGTGCCTTCGAGCGATGCTGGAGGACAAGATGCCCACACCGAGATGGCCAGTACGGTGATCACTCAGGACCAGGCCTCGGTGCTTGCAGAGGAGGTGGGACTTTGAGCCTCGGTGGCATTTACACTGGGTGAGGAGGTGGGAGAAGGGGCCCCGTTGGAAGGAAGTTTTCCTGCTTCCTGCTTCTCCTGTTTCCTTGCTCTCTCAGTTCACCCCTCAAATGTCAGGGTTTCCTATTGAATTCTGTCTTGGACTGTCTTCTCAGGCCACATCCTCTCCCTGGACAGTAGCATCACTCTGGTGGCCTCATCTCTCCTCCCCTGTGGATGCCTCAGTTGCCCCAACCAGAAACCTGGATTGTCCCATCTCTCCTGCCCCCATCCCCCAACACATAATAAAAAACCAAATCCCACCCACCCTGCCTCATTCAATCAATCATGACAAAATGCAAATATCTGTCACGTAGGTTCTTTTTCTCTACCCTCACTGGTATGACTTGGCTCAGGGCCTCCTGGTTCTCTTGGGTCTTCCTCCATCTAGTCCCGGTGGCCCTTCAGTAGCTGCCTCTGCCAGCCTCCCCCTGGGTCCCCACCCTGCACACACACAGACCGTTTGTTCCAGGCCCGCGGGCCACGCACAGTGCCGCTGACACGCTTTGCTTATACTCCCATGGCAAGCGCTGTCCAGCCGCTTCAATTGACTGTCTCGTCCTTATAGCAGGATGTGACGCAGGCCACACCTCCTCCAGGAAGCCTCCCTGCTTTTAAAAATTTCTCCCCTACAGTGAGATCGGTGGTATAGGATTCTGTTTCTCCTACTGCACCATAAAGTCTTGGCACCCTGGGTTCTTAGCTGAAGCCTCAGTTAGGACCCACTGTCCTAACAATTCCTGGTATGATGCACAGACAGGGCTTGTTCCATCAGTGAGTTAGGGAGAGGCAGATTTGTGGGCTTAGCTTGAGCCGGGAATAATAATAATAATAATAACAGAGCCAACACAGACTCTGCTCTGACTCTGTGCTAGGCAGTGTTCCAGTCACTTTACATTGGGATTGTCCCATATAATCCTTACAACCATCCCACAAGCAGATACCATTATTATTACCCCATGCTGCAGAGAAGAAACAGGTTCAAAGGATTGCCCACGGTCAGCGATAGAGTCAGCTTTCATCACCTCCGTGCTATCTAATCTCTCTGGGCAGGCCTGGGTCAAGGGGTGACTGGGTGGGGTATATGTTTTTTCTAAAACAAGCTCTGGTTTGGAAGGACCAAGCTGATCTGACTGCTGAGCACTAGAGACAACACCTGACATGCGTACGTGTCTGTGCACACCAAGGGCCTGCCCTGGGGTCCTGCCACCCGTGTCCCATGCTGCCGAGGACGTGGTCAGCCTGCCCTGCCTAGGGCGATGTGCCCAGGGCCACCCCCACACAGCCTCTGACAGAGGCTGGATTTGCACCCAAGACTTTAGCAAATGGACCCACCTCTTGATGGGTCCATTAAGCCCCAACACTCAGCCTGCAGAGGACCTTTTTGTCAGTCTGTGTGCTCTCAGTGCACTCTCAGTGTGCTCTCCCCATTGTCACTGAGGGTGTGCTGGGGGCGGGTGGTGGTGGGGTCTGATTCGCTCAGAACCAGGGATGTGGTTCATAGTCATGGGTTTGGGAATCAGATAGACCTGGGTTTGAGTACTCACTTGGGCAAGTGACGATCTTTCTGAACCTCAGTTTCTGAAACATAAAGTGGGCATTATACCTCCCTTATGGGGCCAAGATGGGGATTAGTGAGAAAATACATGTGTAGAGCTGGCCATATGATAATTAGATTGAACCACGTGGGGTTGCACACATCTGACCATGTTGACCTGCAAAAATGGCACTTTCATATAGCTTTTTTTTTCTTTTGAGACAGAGTCTCACTCTGTCACCCCTGCTGGAGTGCAGTGGCATCATCCTAGCTCACTGCAACATCGAACTCCTGGGCTCAAGTGATCCTCCTGCCTCAGCCTCCCAGGTAGCTGGGACTACATGTGCTCGCCACCATGCCCGGCTAATTTTTCTATTTTTGTAGAGATGGGGCCTCACTCTTGCTCAGGCTGGTCTTGAACTCCTGGCCTCGAGCGATCCTCCTGCCTGGGCCTCCCAAAGTGCTAGGATTATAGGTGTGAGCCACCGCACCAGCCTAATATCATATAGGTTTATCAAGGGTCCCCAACATTTTCCCCCAGAGCTGCAGGCAAGGTGATGGTGCCCTCGGGGTGATGTGCTGTGCAGTAAGCGGGGCTGAGAAAAGGCAGTCAAGCCAGTCCATGGACAGCAGGAGGTGGCCAATTTTGGGGCAACCCCTTCTTGCTCAGAATGCCAGCAAACTGCTGAGCCCACGCCGGGGCAGGAAGTAAAGGCCGGCAGCAGCCAGGCTGGAGGGCTGGGGAGCCCTGGCCTTGAGAGGAGGGCGCGTGGGCCCAGATCGCTGCCTTCTCCTCGGAGCTGGGAGCAGCCTGCACAGTCCCCGGTTTCCTGGCGGCTCCCGAGCAGGAGGCCCGAACTGCCAGGTCAGCAGTTTTTCCCCAGCCAGAAGCGCCCCTCTCTCCTTCTGAAAGTAATGATTTTCTAAAAATGGATTCCCTCCCCTCCCCCAGCTGCAATTAATCTACTGAACACAAAGTGGCCGCTGGAGGAGGCCCCTGGTGAGTTGAGACCAGTGCAAGGGCTTTGATTAATTCAGAGATTTGCTGGCTGGGCTGGGGTGAGGGGCTGGGCAGGCATGCACTGCCCAGGTGGGGGCCAGGCTGGCCCACGGTGGGGTTCGTTTAGTGGCTGTTGGAGCCACAGAGACCTAGGAGAGCTGCCTTAGTGGGAATTTGAGAGGCAGGGTCTGAGGTCCTGCCAGGGACGTATGTGCCCAGGGCCACGGGAAGCTGATGTTAATCCTGGGGCATCTTCCTGGAGCTGCCATTTCAGTAGAAGCTTCACTTGAGAGAAAGAATACAATTGCTTCTATCGTAAGACAAGCCCATGTGTCTGATGAAGTAGAAAGCAAACTTGACCTGAACTGTTGAGAAAAAACAAGACACTTCAAGGACGTTTTGTTGCTCCTGGTGATGCTTTAAGCGGTGACCCCAGGCCCAGGGCAGTTTCTCTTTTGCTGTGAGCACTTTGGTGGAAAAGTATGAGATTGAATCTATCCATTGGATTTACCGGGGGCGGCGGGGGGGGGGGCTGCAGAAGCCCTGGAGGTGGAAACAGAGCGTAGATGTTAGGGCTGCACTGAACCCTAAAGGCAACAGAGATATTTCCTAGACAGCAGTAATAAATCAGTTCTCGATAGTGCAGCGAGCCCTTTGACGCCTTCTCCTACTGATTCTGCATGGGAGCTCTGACTATCCCCATTTTACAAGAAACTGAAGCTTGAAGAGATCCGTGACTTACTGGAGTCACCCAGCCAAGAGCTGGCCGAGCCACAGCTGGTGGCATTCCTTAAATCTAACCCAGGACTTGAACTCACCCATGAAAACCCCCTTGCCTGCTTCTCCCCTCTTATGTGGCATTTGAAGCCCCCCTCCACCCACTCCTCGAACCACCTGTCTTCACAGGAGCAAGCTACAGTTCCAGCCCAGCCAGCGCCCTCTGAGCTTCCTCACTCAGCCCAGGAGAGACAGTCTCAGAGCAGAGCTCTGGCTCCGCCGAATGCTCGGCTGGAATCAGACAGCATGCCCGGCACCTCTCTCCTCTCACCCTGCTTGCTCCTCCCTCACTCCACTGTTTGGCAGTGTATCTATTCCACTTTCTGCACGTTTGACATTTTATTATAGATCTGTTTGTTGGTTTGGCTACTGTCCGTCCCCTAGCAGAGAGTAAGCTCTGCGCCAGCGGGGGCTTTAATCAGGTCACTGCCGTAACCCCGGTATCTAGAACAGTGCCCCCCACGTAGAAGGTACGTGACAAATACTCCTTGGATGAATCAATGTTGAATGACTAATTAACTTTCCAACTAAAATATATAAATTCGGGTTCCAGGCGAATTCCTTTCTCCCCAGGAAAAGTGGATGTGTACTTACTTTATAAAACTTGTGAAAATAAAAAGTGCATTCTTGTATTTTTTTTTTCCCCCAAAAGCTGAATGTAAAACTCTACCTCTTTGTGGGGGGTGGTAAATGCTGTCATTGGCCCATTTTACAGGTGAAGGCACAGAGGCCCCGTGAGGCATTCACAGGGAGAGAGGGGTAGAGCTGCAGCCCTTGCACTGAGCCCTCGGCCCCCAGGGGAGGATGGAGGTGCCAGGAGCCTTGAAGGGTAGTTTTCCCAGCTTCTGTTCCTCGAGGGTGAGATCTGTGCTAAGGCCCAGGTCCCACTGAGGCAGCCCAAGGTACCAGGAGTTGCTCTGCCGGGAGACTTGCTCTTCGGCCAGGCTGTCCTGTCCCGTCAGGAGCTGTAATCTTCACTGCGTATGGGCGTCGTGTCATCAGCACCAAATCTTCTAATGACACACTGCAGCCAGGGAAATTACAGTGCCCGGGAGACTTGTCCCAGAGGCCCTGCCCAGGGTAATTCCAGAGCAGGAGCGAATGCCGGGAAATAACAAGAAAGACGGAGTCGGGCTGCCAGCCTTAGGTAATGGAATGGTGAGGGCTGGGGATGGTGGGTGGAGGATGGAGGGTTTTATTTCATTTATGCAGGTTTTCTCTTGAATTTTAAAAATACTGAAAAACACGTTATCCAAGTAAAAATTATCCCTAAGCTCATCATTTAAAATGATGCCCTCCAACCCCACTCACTATGGAGACCTTGGTACATCCCCTTTCGGAAGTTGGCCTCTGCTTCTGCACAAGCACGTACACGGTGTTCATGGAGTCATGTTCTAGATATCGCCTGTGACCTGCCGCGTCACTTAATGATACATCACAGATGTTTTTGGAGATCATTCATTTTCACGGTTGTCTAGTAGTGGAGCTCAATTTAAATGCAAATATTCATTTAAAAAATATACCACTTAGTACCGAGCGGCAGTGAAAGCGTGGAGCAACTGGAACTCTCTGGTGAGGAAGGGCAGGGTGTGAACTGTTGTAACCATTTTTAGAAAACTGTTTGTCAGTATCTACCAAAGCTAAAGACAATCATACCTGCATCAGAAATGCATACATCACTTGACCAGCCTTAAAAAGAAATGCATACGTATATTTGCTAAAAGACATGTACAAGAATATCATAGCAGCACTATTCGTAATAGTCCCAAACTGGAAACAACTCAAATGTCCATCATAAGAAAGATGGTTATTTATATAATACAGTGCACAACACGCAGCAATCACAATGAAAGAACTGCAACTACAGGCAACAGGGTGATTTTCACAATCCTAATGTTGTGCCAAAGCAGCCACATACAAAAAAGTCCACGCTATATGATTCCATTTACATAAAGTTCAAAATCAGGCAAAACAAGTTGATGCTGTTGGATGTCAGGAAGGGGGCAAGGGAGGGACTTCTGGGGGCTGATGCTGTCCTGTTTCTTGATCTAGGGGCTGGTGACATGGGGTGTACAGTTTGTGAAAATGATTTGTGCACTTTTCTGCGCCTGTGTTTACATCAGTGAAAGTATATTTTCTCTTTTTACAAAAATGATCGATGGCATGCAACCCCCTCCAAAAATAACAGTCTTGATGCCCCTAGGTTTGCGCCCTTTCTCTTCTTCTTCCAGCACCTAGTGAGCTGCACACGGGACAGTGCCTTCATTTATGATGTGACCCAGGGAGGGAATGAGAGTTGCACATGCTGGTTTTGGTACCCTGGGGGCCTTGTGGCCAGCCTCAGGGGAGGATTGAGGCTGCGCTGTCCCCCAGACTCACTTGGGGAGTCAGTGAGCAGCAGGGTTGGGAGAGGAGGAAGAGGAGTAGGACGGGGAGGAGGAGGGGAAGAGTCATGCTGTTCTCGTGACTGCTGAGGGGACTGACAAAGAGACTTGTGGATGGGCAAGTGGACAGGTGGTGGCATTTCTGGGGCCCAGCTACTGTTGCAACAGCAATGCAACTGCTACCACTATCACTAATAGCAGCTAACTTTTCTGGAGTGCTGACCTCGTGCCAAACGCTGTGCTAAGTGCTTTACACGCATCACTCATGTGAATGAACCCCCTTTAACACTGGGTAGTCATTAGTAGCCATTTGCACACTGGAGGCTCACATACATGCAATAAGCCCCCTGCCCACAATACCCCACAAGCCCCTGCTTAATACAGATTGTTCGGTTATTTATTTGAGGACCTACCATGTGCCTGGCAGGCACCGAGGTATAAAAATGGATGTGAGACAGTCTATGGTGTCTGAGCAGGTTAATAATCCGGTGCTTAATCCAAACCAATAGTCATCATTTTAGTTCTTATTTTGGGGATGCTCAAAATAGGTGATTCATTTGTTTTGCTGTTCATTTTTTATCTCTTAAGCAAATGGTGTTCTCCGTTTAAAAATTAGAGACTAAATTCACAAACACAAAGGAAAAGGAATTTTTTAAAAAAATCACCCCTATTCCTACCCATCACAGAGAATTTAAGGAGCACAGCTCATTTCAGACTTTTCTTATACATTCCTATGTGCTCACCACATAATTTGTGCTCACAAAAAATTGGTTGAATGAATGTTTAAATTGTTATAAAGAGACACTGTTGTGTGATTTTGGAAACTGTTCCCTCCCTACCACATACACACTTAACGCTACAATGAGAATGTGTTTCCAGGTCCACGGATACACAGCTACTTCTGATGTTTTTGTTCATCATTGGGGGTGAATTTTTTTCATGTGTTTGGGGGACATTCATGTGTCTTTTGTGAGTTTCTTGTTTATGTCCTTTGTATTTTCTCTTGGTTTTTTAGCCTTTGTTTCTTAATTAACTTTTTTTCAAAGTAATTCATACACGAAATTTAAAAAGTCAAGCACTGAAAGGCTTATAATAAAAAACAGCAGTTCACTGTCCTTTCTCTCCTCCCCTGAGTTCACTGCCCAGAAATAACCCTTTCAACTCTTCAAGCTTTTCGTGTATGTGTTAAAATATAAAAATAATACATATATTCATCATCAAACATTCAAAACATACAGAAGTTGCTCAATAAAATGTTAAAACCCTTCTTAAATTTCTGCAATGCTTCTTTCCTGGGGCATTTTTTATTAGAAATGAGATGACAGTCGTCCCCCCTTATCCGTGGTTTCACTTTCTACTCTTTCAGTTACCCACAGTCAACTGTGCTCCAACAACATTCAGTAGAGAATTCCAGGAATAAGCAATGTATACGTTTTAAATTGCATGTCGTTCTGAGTAGCATGATGAAATCTCGCACGTGTCCCTGTGTCCAGGGTATCCACGCTGTAGACACTCCCTACCCGTTGTCACTTTAGGAGCCATCTTGGTTAGCAGATTGACTAGAGGTATCACAGTGCTTGGGTTCAAGTAACCCTCATTTTATTTAACAATGGCTCAAAGCTCAAAAGTAGTGATGCTGGCATATTGGTTTTGTTTTGTTTTGTTTTGTTTTTGTTTTTGTTTTTGTTTGAGACAGGGTCTGGCTCTGTCACCCAGGCTGGAGTGCAGTGGTGCAATCATAGCTCACTGCAGTTTCAAACTCCTGGGTCAAGTGATCCTCCTGCCTCAGCCTCCCTAGTAGCTGGGACTACAGGCGTGAGCCACCATGCCTGGCCCTGGCATATTGTTTTAATTGTTCTGTTTCATTAGTAGTTATTATTGTTAATCTCTTAATGTGTTTAATTTATAAATTAAAGTTGGCCACCTGTAATCTTAGCACTCTGGGAGGCTGAGGCAGGAGGATTGCTTGAGCTCAGGAGTTTGAGACGAGCCTGAGCAAGAGCGAGATGCTATCTCTATTAAAAAAAAAAAAAGAAAGAATGAAAGAAAATGAAATAAACTTTATCATAGGTGTATATGGATAGGAAAAAATATAGTATATATAGGGTTCTGCACTATCTGCAATTTCAGACATCCACTGAGGGTCTTGGAATATATCCCTCCAGGATAAGGTGATAAGTATATCACCATATTTCTAAATGATATTCTGAGTGTGATATTTCTTGATATACCTATTGTAGATATTATCTAGGAACTTTCCAGTTGGAGATTAGCTCTCTTGAATCTTCACACTACTTCCTTTCTCATCAATAGTCAATACTTGAAAAAAAAATACTTGCATTATTAGAACTATGCCAATATTGTTCACTGTTGAGCCATGTAGTGTACTATGATTGAATCTATTTTTTTTATACAACTTTTTGGTATTCCTGGAGTTGACTTGCCTGTGCTCTTTTCATTTGCTTAGAATTCATTGTATTTTTTGCCATTGCTTTCCACACTCTTCCATCACCTCTCAATAGCTTTCCTCAAGGTTAAACCTATCAGATACTTTGTCAGTTGAACTCCCCCCCCACCCTGAAGTCTCCATCCTTCTGCTCTAATCTGGACAGGTTGCCTCATAGGCCTGATGCACAACAGTCACCCTGAAGCATCCTTCTGCCTCCCTATTGGGTTGGATCTCCTGTTTCCCATGAGTTTACCTTTCTTGGTTCAGTGCCTCATTTTCATGCCAATTATCTTTAAATATTGTTGGTACCACATTTTCTTTCCTTTCCTCCCTCCCTCTCTCCCTCCTTTCGTTCTTCCTTCTCTCCTCTCCTTCTGTCCCTCCTTTTCCCTTCTTTCTCTTCCTCCTTTTCCTCCTTTTTCTTCTTTTTCTAAGCGTGACTGAGGCATTCATGGCAGAAGGAAAGGGAAGAAGGACCCACTGGCAGCTTCAGCATCTGCTCTGCTGTCAATTCCACCCTGGCCTCTGGACCTGCAGAGTCTATTTGGCAAAACTAAAGCCCTGCAAATAACTAGACCTCCCCATTCAGAAGGTTGTTTAGGGGCCACCTGGTATTACCAGAACTTGCCTCTTAGGGATTCGCTCCCTGCCCATTCATGCCTGAAACAACATGGAGAACCCCCCTGCAGAGGAATACACCACCCTGTTGCTTTCTCAATGAATTTGGTTCCATCGGGGACCCTGAACACTGAATCCAGCACCTTAAGATCCACCTGCCCAAAAGCCAAAGCATCTTCTGTCCATTCCCTTCTGCTCCTCCCCATGTATTTTTCTCTTTCCCTGGACTGGAAATTTGTGGGTATCAAATCATTTTTGTTCCCTACCACTGCCTCAACTTGGGCACTCCTGGCCTCTGGCCAAAATAATTCAGAGGCCTCTTGGCCGTCCTCTCAGGACTCATGCTTGTCCCTGCTGGTCCATACTCCTGGTTATGGCAGAGGGCATTTTATCACACCCAGCTCTGAGTTATTTTGTTTGAAAAAGCTATGCACTTCACCTTTTCATACCTTTGCACAGGCCCTTTGACATGGAATGCATTTCCCCTCTCTATCTGAGGAAATCTGTCTCTTCTTTCCATGTCCAGCTCAAATATCTATTTCTCCAAGAAGGCTGCTAGTCTCTCCCGTGGGAATAAATCATACCCTACAGCACTGTATAGGACACTTTCTTCTAATCCACCCTTGTCTGCCATGGGAAAGAAAAGAGAGGAGTCAAGAAACCCAGGCCAGATCCTGTCACCAACTACTTGAGCCACAGGCCACCTTATCTCAGCTCCTCCATCTTCCTAGTCCTGCTGGAGACGAACTTGACTTTGCTCAACACCTATTATGTGCCATGCCCTAGGCTAAGAAGTTTACTTGCGTAATGCAATTACACCCTGAGCCCCAAAGCCCCTTCAGCAACATACTTCTGTGTATGTGTTCATTTCGCTAGTCTGGGCAGAGAAGGGGATGAACAAGGATTTGGAGGTGGGGAATGCATTCAAGAGGACATGTGTTTTTGTGGATTTGCCTGCTGTCATCTGGGCTCTCTACCTGGTTTGGGTTGTTTTCCTTACTTGAGTCTTGTTGAGAGGGTAAAGAGCAAGATAGCTGCTTTCCTAGGTTCCCCAGCAGCCAAGTATAGGCATGTGGCCTGGGGTTGGCCAATCGGATATCTCTACTCTGGTCTCGGAATCAGGATCTGGGAGCAGACAAGCAGGGACATAGGAGACTCATTCTAGTGGTGGGCAGTGGCCACATCCTGTTTCTTTGGGGACAGCAGGAACCACGGGGCCAACAGCAGAGTCCAGTGTTTGGTGTCTAGTGCTGATGTCAGAGGGGAGAGGAGTCATCTGGGGCTCCGTGGCAAGGCTAGTGTGGTTCTCAAGAGGCCAGCACTGTGGTGTGGTTTTGGCAGCCATTCCTGCTCTGGAGAAGTTCTCTGGCCCGATGTGGATTCTGTGACCTACCCAGGATCCATCCCCTCATGACTTTTCTTTTGTGCTTAACTCAGCCAGAATAATTTTCCGTATTTTGCAACTAGGAAGACTGATCATGGATAGAGGCTCAGGGGAGCGCAGGGGCACGGCTGGCTGCAAAGCCATTCCCCCTGGGCCAGGAGGGCTGGAAATCTCTGTGCCTCCCGAAAGTGTTGGTAACTGTGGTGTCTGTCCTCCCTGCCCAGGTGGGTCACTCGGGCCCTAAGCGGGCAGAGACCACTCAGCAGGGGCAGAGTTGTAAAGTTATGGAAGCCCCTGGGAATGCTCCAGGAGGACCCAGACTCAAAATAGAAATGTCCTAGGCAGTGTCCCTCCATCAAGAGAGCCATTCAGCTTGAAAAAGCAGGCCAGTGTTCAGAGCAGCAGGGCTAGGGTCCCATGGACAGGAGGCCTGGGCTCTTAACCTTGCTGCAGTTGACGCACTGTGTGGCTTGGGCAAGTGACTCCTTTTCTGTGGGCTGCGGTGTCTTCACCAGGAGGCCTGGGGCATGGGCAGATAAACTAGGGGACCTCTTCCAGTCCTAGAGCTTCCAGTACAGCACCCAGAGCCTCGGGGGCCTTCTCTCCCACCTGCCCCTGGGCCATCCCTAAATGTCCGTGGCCTCCCTGGCAGCAGCTCCTTGCCCTACTCACAGCGGGTGATCAGAAAGTGTGTGTTACCGGACCAGGCTTTGTTAGGGTGTGCAGGGCGGGTGGGGCTGGAGTCCTGGGACATACTTAATGGTCTTTTCCTGGGAACTCAAGATCTGCCTTTCCTTGGTCTCTGCAGCGGAGGAGAGGAGAGAGGGGGAAGGGGAGCAGGGAAGGGGAGCGGCTGGCTGGGCAGTGGCCCTGAGGCAGCCTCGCAGGCACTTTCTGGGAAGCTGCCCCCGGAACTTAGCCCCACGAAGGCGAAGGCTGAGGAGGCCCCAGTCTCCAGCCCGTTTCCCTTGAACTGGAGCCAGGCGGTCCTCACGCATTACTCACTGGCGGGGCGGCCCTGGCCTGGGGCCAAGGCAAACAGGCCTCCAGCCTGCCTGGGGGCTGTTCGGGCCAGGCCAGGGAGGGGAGGGAGGCACCGCTCTGCATCCCGCCTGCCCCTCCTGCCAGCCCGGCCCGGCCCAGCCTGTCCGAGGAGGGGTTGGGCTTCAGCCCAGCCTCCCCCAGGGGCAGCCTGCAGTGCTAGTGGAGCTGGCACTGGCTTCTTCTGCCAGTGCCCCTAGTGAGCACTCCACCTGGGTCCTCCTTCTCCCCAAGGGAGAGCCATGAGTCCTACCCACGTGGCCAGTGCAGTGGCTTCACCCAGGGCCTGCCACTGACCAGCCCCAGACAGCAGGTGGGGAGGGAGCCCCCGCCCCTCCAAGCTCCAGGTCTGCATCACAGGAGTGTCTATCCAGAATGACTGGTGATGATGGTATAGGATGTCCATTGATACTGTGAATTAGGAGTTCAGGAAAGGGGCAGACTGCATGGGTTGGGAAGACTTCCTGGAGGAGGTGGGGTCTGGCAGGGCTGTGAAAGATGACTTGGTCAGTCTTGGTAGAGGAAGAAAGGAGGGACTGTGTAGTGGGTGCATTTCTCAGGATGTGATCGGCCTGAAGATGGGGTGTGGGAAGGGGCCAAGGTAGGAGGGGGAAGATAGGTGAGAAGGATGAGGCCAGGTACTGGGCCTGGGCAGGCCCAGCCAGCCTTTGTCCAGAACCTCTCTCTCTACCCGTGCGCCCACCTGCCAATCCATCTACCCACCCACCCACCCATCCATCCATATATCCATCCATCTACCCATCCATTCACCTGTCCTTCTATCCATTCCTCCATCCATCCATCTATCCTGCCTCCCATTCATCCATTTACCCATCCACACACTCATTCACCCATCCATCCAAACTACAAAATATCTACTGAGCACCCACAGTGAGGCAGCCCCATACTAGATATTCTCACTGACCCTTATACATGCAGACCTGGCTAATACATAGTAGACTCAGTAAATGTTTGTTTAAATATATGGAGAAGCGGTGATCAGAAGAGTTCTATCTCTGCCCTTGAGGAGATTATTGTCTTGTAGAATGAAAAATACCAAATTACCAATTGTGATACTCACTGTGAAGGAAAAGACCAGGATGGCAGGAGAAATAAGGAGGAGGTAAATACTACGGGCTCTCAGACTGCTGTGTGATCCCGGGCAAGTAACTTGAACTCTCTGTGCCTCAGTTTCTGCATCTATAAAACAAGAATAATGATAGTGCCTACCTTATAGGATTGTCCATTAATTTTTTGCAATTATCAAAATCAGAAATTTTACCGTTAGCACAACTTTCTAATCCACAGTCTATATTTAGTTTCAATTGTCCTAATAGGGTCTTTTTCTTAACAGCTTTTTAAAGATATAGTTCACATACCATACAATTTTCCCACTTAAAGTATGCAATTCAAAGGTTTTTAGTATGTTTATAAATATGTATAATCATCACCACTGTCAACTTTAGAACATTTTCACCACCCCCAAAAGAAATCCTGTATGCTTTAACTGTCATCCACTTTCTTCCCACACCCGCTCCCCGACACCAGCCCTAGGGAACCACTAATATGCTTTCCATCTCTGTAGACTGCCCTGTTCTGGATATTTCATACAAAGGGAATCCTATAATATGTGACTTTTGTGACTTCCTTCTTTCCCTTAACACAGTGTTTTCAGGGTTCACCCATGTTCTGGAGTATACCAATACTTCTTTCCTCTTTTGTTTTTACTTTAAAAAAAAGTTTTAAGTTTTTTTTTAGAACAATTTCAGGTAGCAGAATTGAGTGGAGAGTACAAAGAGTTCTCACATACCACATACCGCTTTGTCTCCTGGACAGTCTTCCCAGTCATCCACAGCCCACGTCAGTGTGGCGCATTTGCTACAGTCAGTGAACCAACATCGATACGCAGTTATCAACCAAAGTTCATAGCGTACATTAGGGTTCATTCATTTTGGATGAATAAATAAATATTCCATTGTATGGATGTACCACATTGTGTTTATCCATTTGTCAGTTGACAGGCATTTGGGTTGTTTCCACCTTTTATCTATTATGAATAATGCTGCTATAAACATTTGCGTATAAGTTTCTGTATGACCATATGTTTTCATTTCTTTTGGACACATACCTAGGAGAGGAATTGCTGGGTCATAGGGTAACTCCTTGTTTAATCTTTTGAAGAATTGCCAGACTATTGTCCAATGTGGCTGTACCATTTTATATTCCCACCAGCAGTGTATATGAGTTCTGATTTTTCCACATCCCCACCAATACTTGTTATTATCTAACTTTTTGAGTCTAGCCATCCTGGTGGTTGTAAAGTAGTATCTCATTGTAGTTCTGATTTGCATTTTCCTGAAGACTAATGATGTTGAGCACTTTTTCATGTGCTTGTTAGCCATTTATGTATCTTCTTTGGAGAAATGTCTATTCATCTCCTTTGCCCATTTTTAATTGGGTTATTTGTCTTTTATTATTGACTTGTAAGAGTTCTTATATATTCTGAATGTAAGTCCCTTCTCAGATACATAATTTGCATGGAATCTGCAGGTTAGTTTGGGGAGCATTGCCATCTTTGATGTTAAGACTCTCAACCATGAACAAAGGATATTTTCCCAAGTTTTTAGATCTTTAATTTCTTCCAATGTTTTGTAAGTTTTCAGAGTATAAGTTTTGCATGAATCTTGTTCAATTTATTTCTAAGTAGTTCATTCTTTTTTTTTTTTTTTTTTTTTTGAAACAGAGTCTCACTCTTTTGCCCGGGCTAGAGTGAGTGCCATGGTGTCAGGCTAGCTCACAGCAACCTCAAACTCCTGGGCTCAAGCGATCCTTCTGCCTCAGCCTCCCAAGTAGCTGGGACTACAGGCATGCACCACCATGCCTGGTTAATTTTTTCTATGTATTTTTAGTTGTCCAATTAATTTCTTTCTATTTTTAGTAGAGACGGGGTCTCGCTCTTGCTCAGGCTGGTTTCGAACTCCTGAGTGCAAACGATCCGCCCGCCTCGGCCTCCCAGAGTGCTAGGATTACAGGCGTGAGCCGCCGTGCCTGGCCTAGTTCATTCTTTTTGATGCTATTGCAAATGGGATTGTTTTCTTAATTCCAATTATTTTTAAACAATCGTTTATTGTGCTCAGCACTGTTAAAGGTGCTGGGCTTATAGCAATGAGCATGTTGTGAGGACGAATGCAATAATATATGTAAAGTATGATCATGTACTTTTTACTGTCGTTCTTCCTGTCTCTCCCCCTTCCTTTACACATGTCATAAGAAGGTGTCCTGCAGGGGCAGGAGGGAGCTCTTTAATTTTGAGAAGGCTTGAAAGTTGGCAGTGTACCTCTAAGCAGCTCGAGGGCTGACCACTTACAAGGGAAGCACAGCTAGGTGACAACAAGGCCAGGGCAAGATTCCAGGAAGGCTGAGGGAGCTGCTCCTGGGAAACAGGCATCCTTCGGGGACCAGGGAGGGACCAAACTGAGGAGCCAGAGAAGGCCCTGTGCCTCCTGCTAAGAGGTTCTTGCAGGGAGCAGGCTTGCTCGCTACCCCGGGCTTGGTCACCTCCTCTATGCGCTGTCATCTTTCATCTGTGTCTTCTCAATTTCGCATCCCTTTGAGGGGCTCTTCTCGCTTTTGGCCTCTGCCTCCTCCTGCCATCCTTCCCCATCGCCACCCCCCCACCCATGCCTCTCTGGCAGATGGTGATGGTCAGCAGGGTCTCTAGGGACTCTGAATTGTGCAAGACCCTGCCATCAGATTGTGTGGGGAGAAGCAAGCTGCCTCCTTCCCTGCTGCCTCTCCCCATAAGCAACAGGCCAGCAGGTGGGAGATTTCTCCCTGCACCAGCTGGCTCTGTCCTGTGTCTGGTTCCTTCCTGGACCCCTCACCCTGGCCACAAATGGGAAAGTAGCTCGAGTCCTGGCATCTCCCTCCCTTTGCACAGGGCCTCTTCCTCCTCCCCACTGTCTGCGAGGCCCTAGCAGGTTCCCCATTTCAATGGCAGCTTCCTCTCTAGCCCAGACCCTGTGGCGCCTCAGGGCAGTCTGATGGCCCCAAGCCTCACATCTGTCCACAAGCCACCCCCATCCTCGTCTTTACTTGAAACTCTGTGTCTACTGCCCTCATGTTATTGGTCAATCCACTAAGGCAAACTGTGTGTTCAGGGCCCTGGCCCTGGTGGGGCAGGGATGCAGGAGGAGGTGTGGCCCCTGCCCTGGCACCTTTCCACCCTCCACACAGAGCCCTGCACACGAGAAGGACGGGCACCACACATGGGGCTGTGCCCAGTTCAGAGAAGGGAGGTCAGCTTGGACAGCAGGGCTGGGGCAAGCTTGGGGTAGGACATCTGGGTCCTCAGGGGTGGTGGAGTGTGGCTAAGCACTCAGGGACCCTCTCCTGGGCCTGAGGGAGCCTCTCCTTCCTCTGACGGGGAGCTGGCTTCAGTGCTGAGGGTAGGCCAACGGCTCCCTCAGGGAAGGGAGTTCTGGCCACAGGAATGAGATCAGACTGCCACAAGGTGAGGCTGAAGAGTGCAGTGGCCAGACTGCTTGAGTTAAAATTACCTGCTGTGTGACCTTGGGAAAGTCACTTAACTTCTCTGGGCCTCAGTTTTGTCAGTGGAAAGATGGGATGGTGACCTACCTTAGACTCTAAGGCTTAGAGCAGGGTTTTAGCCTTGACAATATTGACCTTTAGGGCTGGATGATTCTTCACTGTGGGGCTGTCCTGTGTATTGTAGGATGTTTAGCAGCATCCACGGCCTCTGCTTATTAGATCCCAGTAGCAACCCCGGTCCCCCAGTTGTGACAAGCAAAATGTCTCTAGACATTGCCAAGTGTCCCCTGGGGGCAAAATTGACCCTGACTGAGAACTGGTGGCTTAGAGGGTTATGCAGGACTTAAATGAATTAATATATGCAATGCGCTTAGAACAGCACCTGACCCAGAGGAAACACTCAATAATCCTTATTATTATTATTATTAACAGGTGACAGAGACAAAAACAAGACAAAAAATGACAAAAACAGAAGAATGTGTCTAATATTCTTGATGACTGGAGAGTAGAGTCTGGGAGGAAGAGGAGCAAAGACTGTATTTTTAAAAATCCCATCATTGGCTTGATGGTCTGTTAACCGTCAAGTGGATCTGGACTCCCCAGTGCTGGGGTCCCTGAAGACACACAGGGAGGGGACACCCAGACATGCCTGTCTCCCAGGGCCTTAATCTTTACTCAAAAAAAAAAAAAAAAAATCCACTTTACTTCTCAAGGTTTCCAAGGACAGAGCAATCAGCTAAAGCCGGGGCCAACTGGCCAGGCGTTTGTTCCCTCGGCCACTCACGCATTTGTGCCTCGCTCATCCAGTGCCTGCTACGTGCCAGACACTGCACTGGGAGTGGCATAAAAAGGTGGAAGTTTGAGCAGCGATTTAAAAGCTGGCCAAGCCACAGATAGAAAGGAGGAGAAGGAATCGCGTTGACATGGGAGCTGGGGGGTGGCAGCGTGTGTGACGGGGGAAGTGGAACTCGTCAGGCAAAGGCCCTAGGAAGTGTTATGTGGTTGGAGGGTGGATTGGGATCAGCTTGTGCGAGGCCTTGAGTGTCAGCTCAGAGAGACAGTACCAGGGCCTCGCAGGCCTCACTGGCAAGGGGCTCTGGGGTGGGCCCTTCAAGCAGGGATTGGGCTTGGGGTCTTGCTCCTGCCTCGTAGTCCCCTGGCAGGTCCAAGCAGAGGGATTGGGCAGGCTAGGCCCTGCCCTGACTCATCCTCCGCCTCTGGGGGACATTCCGCCTCAGTCTCTCTAGCTGAGAAATGGGCCTGTCTACCCGCCTCCCAGAGCCCTCGCCTGGGCATAATTAGACGGTGCCTCCCATTGCTTTGAACTTTGCAGCCGGCAGACAGCTCAGCCGGAAGAACAACCTGGCGGCCCGCAGAGCAAACACCAGGCCTGACCTTCAGACACTCGGTAACTAGGAGCCCCAGGGCAGGGCCAGGGGCCCAGAGGGGCGGGGCAGGACCTGGCGGCAGGAAGCCAGGCCTGTGCGGACACCTCCTCGCCTCCATCTTGGCCACTCGCCTCCTCTGGGGCTCTGTGCTCTTGCCCAGGGCGCTGGGTGGGCAGCCGGCCTGGGCGGGGCCACACCCGCAGAGTTGTTAAAGCCACCCGAGCCAGGTTTGGTGGTGGAGAATGAGCCCACCAAGTCACCGTCTTGCGAGGGAGCCAGGGTCAGCCTACAGGAGTGTGACTGGTTGGCCCGAGGTTGTCCAGCTCTCAGAAGCCCCGTCTACAGAGTCACACTGTAATCCCGCGAGCGCAGGCATCCCTTCGGCTTCAAAGGGCATTTGGAGAACATGACCTGGGCTCCTGGACCCTGTCTGCCCCTTGGCCCGGGGCCCAGGAAGCCATGGAGAGGGTGAGGGGTCCCGTGGAGCCCCGTGTGAGGCTGAAGCAGGGGCCAGAATTCCAGGCCAGTGCCCAGGAACAACTGGGGCTCTGAGCATGGGGACGTCTGTCACCTGCCACCATGTCACCCTGGGCAGGTTCCCATCTTGGGCTCCTGTTTCCATGTGGGGCCAGTGGGAGTCACAAGGCCTGCCCTTCCTCCCTTCAGGGAGGTTGTGTGGATCAAGTGAGATCACGAAGATAAAAAGAATAGAAGACAGTTCAGAACACACGTAAGTGGTTGTTACTGTCGCTGTTGTTGTTATTATTAAATAGCTTCTCGCTGTGAGGGCAGGTCCTCAGCCCTACCTGGCAGCCCTGAGGGTGCCGGGCTGTCCCGGGCCCCGTTGTACCCAAAGCTCTCTTTGGGAGCATTTGGGCACCCAGAGCCTCCTGTGCCCCGTCTGGTCCTCCAGCACTGTCCCCTGGGGGTGGAGGAGGGAGGGGACAGGGGCCTGTGTGTCGGGAGGTGCCTCTGGGCACTGCTGGTGTCACGTGGGGACACATACACTCCCAGATTTACACACACGCTCACACCCAGACAGCAAACACGCACAGTACACGAGCGAGCACTCGCACACAGATCCTAATCAACGTGGGCCCCTCGCGCGCGCACGCGCACACGCCGTCATCATCGCCTTCCCTCGGGAGGACGCCAGGCAGACGAGGGTATTAAAAGATACTATTACCTGGGTGCTTGCTGTTACTGTGATCGCCCTTAGAGAAGTCTGCACTTGGCAGAAAACATCAAACAGCGGCCAGCGGCCTCAGATAGCAGAGGTGACAGGCCCTTTGGGGCCCTTTCCAGTGCAGACCTGCCTCCTCGATTGCAAAAATGACTTATTATTAATCTGCAATTGAAACTGTAATTATGCCATCACTGCGTCAACAAGCTGGAACACGGCGAGGGCTGGCAGTGCCGCCTGGAACTGTGTTCTCACTCTCCACGGTGACCACGCTGGCACCTTCCCCAGCATGTATGCACAGATGGGGCCGCACACGCCCCTGCCGGGTCAGGGCCCACCTCCCACGGGGTGCTGAGCCCCACGGGCGTGCACACGTGGTTCTGTGGCTCTCACTCCAGAGAGTGTGGCGGGGTCAGGTGTGGTCGAGGTGTGCTCCCGAGGTGAGAGCAGCCCTCAGCGAGTCCCAGGGAGTTCTGGGGCCCCCGCTTATGGGGCCAGCGGTTTCCAGCATCAGGGTGTGGTTCAAGGAGCCAGGGCACACCAGCAGGGCCCACAGCTATGCCTTTCTGAGCGGCCGTTGTCCTAGCATGCCCTCCGTGGTGGGCCCTTCCTCAGCCCCCTGCACAGACACGGTGCCAGGGTCCTTCCAACCCCGCCCTTGCCTCTGGTGGGCTTGGAGGTGTGGCTGGCCCAGGGCCCACTGTCGTGCTGTGTTCACCTACTGACGACCGACCTTTGTCGGCCACTTGTTATGCACCAGGTGTGGTGCAAACTACTTTATGTTCGTGAGTGCATTTAATTTTGAAAACCATTTGACTCCAAAATGAAGTAAAATGTTAGTATTAGCTTCGCCAGTGAGGAGGCTGTGGCCCAGGGGAGTGGGGCGGCCTGCCTAGGTCTCCCAGAGCTGGGGTTTGAGCCAGGTGGTCTGACTCTGGACTGCTGGCCTCCCGCCCGGCCCCCTCACGTGGTGAGCGCCTCTGCCTCCCTGCCCGGAGTCCTGGTGTAGCAGGTGCTCAGGAGATGACCAGTGAATAAAGGAATGAGGTGAGGTCAAAGTTCAGGACTGGCCTGAGAGAAGTGACCTTTCCAGAGTCTGTGGTGACCTGGGAGGTCAGGCCTTGACCTTCCTGGAGGACTCTATTTGTGGGTACATGAGGTTGAGTGGTCTGGGTCTGGGAGGTTTCCCTTGGTGCCCAAAGACCACTTGTTTGCATATAATGTGGCCCAGTTTGGGCAACTAAGGAAATGACAACGCCCACTGGCCCAGAGGGAAACCCTCTGTGTGTGTGTCTGTGTATGTGTGTGTATGTGTGTGTGTGTGTCTGTCTGTCTGCACCCGCAAACATGTGGGCGTGATTTCAAGAGACAGCAGAGATGGAAGGTCTCGGAGCCAGCTGGCAGCCAGCTGGGATGAGAACCAGCTTCTGACCTCCACCCAGGGATCCTCTATGCGCCAGACTAGGAGGATCATGGGCCCACGGCTGGCCACGGCGGAGACAGCTTTAGTGGGCTGGTCAAAGAACTCGGTCCTTTCAGGTCTCATCGGGAGGGTGACCACAGACTCTGGCCGCAGTCAGCCACCTCTCACTGCCCTCCAGGGTCGCAGCGAGGAGCCGTGGGTAGGAGGACTGTATCGGAGGCAAAGGGAAGTGACTATATGTGAAGAAGGGCTTTGCAGTCAGATGTGACCTGGGTTCAAGTCCTGACTCCACGACATTCTAACCAAGTGCTCTCAGGCCGAGTGAATTCTCTGAGCCTTTGTTCCTTCATCTCTGAAATGGGGAGAGTAAGGCATGCCTTATAGGGTTACTGGTGGGATAAGATGAAAACACAGTAGGAAATACTGCAACAGTTCCTGGGCCCCTGTGAGGACAGGGACACTGGCTTGGACTGTCCCTGGGCCACTCCTACGCAGCCTCAGAACTTCTGCAGCACATGCCAGATGCTTAACGGCAAGGTGTTTTTAGGTCTGGACACTGAGTGTCTCAATGGTGTGACACCCCCCGCCCCCCCAAGGCCACTGTTCCCTACTCCATGCCCCACAAATGTCTCATCTACCCGCCAGTCCTGGGCCATCCCGTTCCCTGGTGTTTGACTTAAGGCTTAATGCAGTCTCTGACTATTAGGGCCTGCGCCTTGTGCCACAACTGTTTAGATGCAAATGCCTCCCATTGGTTTACTCACTCATTCATTCATTCACTCAACTGGCAGTGACTGGCGGACACAGGGGAGACCGAGACAGGACAGGGCCCCAGCCAGCCATCTGGGAGCAGGAGCTGATGGCCGGGTAGAGAGGGAAGCTGGCAGGGAAGGCTGCCTGGGATCCCACAGGGATAAGAAGTGGCCAGGGAAAAGCGACAAGTGGGAGGGGCTTCACCGGGCTTAACTGATCCTGCGTTAACACTGCTGGAGCAGCTCAGAGCCAGCAAGAAGGAACCAGCGAGGCTGGGTGGATGCTTCGCAGGGAACACAGCCCTCTCTGGCAGGGCGTCGTTACTCCGGGAGCACCATGGAGGGTCCAGGAATGACACCACTGTGGCTATGTGAGGCTCACATTCCCCGGGGTGGTACGGGGTGGGCAGCAGCCCAGGTGGTCAGAGAAATAGGCAAGAGAGGGGGCTATGGGGTCCATGGGCAGTACAGGCTGGGGTGCCATCTGGGACTGTTCCCAGGTGGGCCCCACGGGGTGGCAGGGAGCAGGGAGGGCACCCAGCCCTGGCAGGGCTGCGTGGTGGGCAGGCAGACAGGTGGGCAGATGGAGAGTGGGGAGGCTGTGCTGATGGATGGGCCCAGCCTGTCATGCCTGGGAACTGAGGCGGCGACGCGTCCCATCAGCCCAAGGGAGCCAGGGGGTCAGATGGCGGTCCCTCCCTCAGGAGGCCCAGGCCCAGCTGGAGCGGGAGACAGCGGCTGGCCAAGTCAGGCAGTGCTCAGGCCAGGCAGGCTGCAGGAGGGGCCGCTAGCTGCCTGCTGCCGCCTCCCACCCTGCCGGCCAGATCTTAGGCCGGGATGGGGCTTGGAATGCCGGCACCTTCAGCGGCCTGGAAATCCTACCCCCAGACGCCCTGCCAGGACGCCCAAACCAAACCCCCAGCTTCTGTTTACAGGGGCAGGGTGCTTGTGGACCTCAGCCCTTGTGCCCAGAGAGAAGTGACTTGCCCAAGGTCACACAGCCAGGGCAAGGCAGAGGGGAGACTGTTAACTTTTCTTCAGGTCCGGCCTCCCGGAGAAACACTCTTCTGCTTCCATGGAAGAGCACATGGCTGATGGCGGTGGCCCTGGGAGAGGAGACCGGCCCGTTTGTGCCTGGCTAGCCTTATGGGTCAGGGGGCCCAGGCTGGATGGGAAGAGTGAGGGGGTACGGGTGGGTACCCCAGGACCTTGGGGATGGAGCAGAGGCCCTCCTGAGTGAACAGCAGATCCATGGGGTTGGTTGTTGCTATGGTTTGAATTTTTTTGCCGCCTCCAAAACTCATGTGTTATTAATGCTGCTATAAAAAGGGCCTGTGGGAGTGGGCTCCCTGTCACTTCTGCTCCTCTGCCATGTAAGGGCACGGTGCTCCTCCCCGCCAGAGGATGCTGTGTGCAAGGCGCCCTCTTGGAAACAGAGGGCCCCGACCTGCTGGTGCCTTGATCTTGGACTTCCCAGCCTCCGGCACCGTGAGAGAATAAATTTCTGTTCTTTGCAAATTACCCAGGTGTTCTGTCACAGCAGCACAAAACGGACTAAGACAGCTGTGAACCCGATTTCCCTCAGAACACAGAACAAAGGGCGAGGAACACCCCGGATCCCATGCCACACCCGCCCAGCATCCCTGCGTAGCGCGTGTGCCGAAACATGCCCCGTGTGTGCTCAGCGGGGCTCCTAGCCCTGGGCTGGGTGCTGGGGCTGCCAGGATAACAGCTACACCCCCACCCTGCGGCTCAGGGTCTAGCCCAGAGCCAGGCACCCGGCCGGGGCTGCACAGGCTGAGGCGAAAACGAAACAGCTCAGGAGAACAGGGAAGAGACGGGGGCTTCTGTCCGACCGGGAAGGTCAAGGACGACCCTCTCTACGAGCGTCCCCTCTGTGCTGGCTGCAGCACGCTCCTGCAAGGTGGGTGCCGCCAGCAGCATTTCACAGACATGGTAATAGGCCCAGAGAGGAGGAGTCACGTGTGCAGGGCCGGGAAGGGGCGCCCACTGGTACCCGGCCTGCGGCACCCACCTGCCTCCCTTTGACAGGGGTCTCCCAGGAGGAGGTGGGCAGCAGGAGACTGGGGTTCTGACTTTTTGGTGCAAAGTTACTTACTAGTAACTTTGTGACTTTGGGCAAAATACTTTCCCCCTCTGGGCTTCAGTTTCCTCTTCTGGATGGTGGGAACAATAGCATTGTCTCCTCCTCCCAGGAGTGTCCCAGGGCTACGAGGTGACAGATGTGGAAACTAACCAAAAAGCATGAGGTGCGAGCCCTGTGGCCCAGGCCTGCTGCTCCCCATGGGGGGAGGGAGGACTCCCCGGGCCCCTTCTGCTCCAGGAGCACCTCACATGGACCCTGGCCCTATTCGCATGGGACAGGGATGGGAGAGGCAGGGTTCCCACTGCATCCTGAAAGTGGGGTCCTCTGACCAGAAGCCCAGACCCCTGTCCCATTCAGGCAAGGGAGGACATTTAGAGAGCTGGGGCCTGTCCCCCCAGGCCCGGTGCCCTCGGGTGGGCAGGTCGAGTCCCTGAGGCTGATGCCTCCTGCCTGGAGATGCTGCTAGTTGGGTCAGGCGCTCAGGCCTCAGTTTGCCTTCCAGTCCCGTGCACCTGCTCTGAGGTCTCGTGTGTACAGAGTACACTGGAATACTCCCACAGGCTCAGGAGGCAGAAGCAGGCAGGCGATGAGCTTAATTAATAGAATCAGGCACAGACGTAGCCTCTCCCTGCCCCCACCCAGCAGGCTGTGCCCAAGCGCTGGCTTGGCATTCCGGGGACTTGCCCACCAGAGCAGGGACTTCTGTGTGTTCAGCCAGTGCTCAGGGAGGAAGAAGGTAAGACAGGCCTCCTGGGAGTGCAGCACTGAACAGGGCTGGGACGTTTAAACCACTGAGGTGCCTTCCTAGGCAGGGGGATTCTAGGGAGGGCGAGAGGGCTGTGTGGCCGAAAGCCAGGAAGGCTTCCCAGAGGAGGTGGCTGCCAATCTGGGGGATGCTCTGACAGGTAATGGGGAGGAGGGGTAGAAAGAAAGGAGGAGAAGAAATGGGGGAGAATGGGAGGGAGGTCTGTGTGTCCCCCTGCCAGCCAGGTATCTTCCCCTAGTTGAGAACCCTGGAGTCAGCCTCAAGGGTAGGGACTACCCAAGCACACATGCCCCCACTGGGCCCTGCTGGTGGCTCTCACCAGCAGTGACACGCTCCTCACCTCGTCTCTTGGAGGCAGGTGTTTTGCTGCCAGGGAAATGCAGGCATGGAGAGGCTGCGGCCCCATCGCACGAGGAGGGTGGTCAGGGTTGGATGTGGCCTTCTGACCAGCCGCACAGCAGAGCTGACTGGGGGATCCAGTGGCTGCACCCTGAAATCCATCTGTGTGTCCCACAGGCTGATTCCAGCCCACAGGCTGCTGTCTAGCCTGGTGGGGATACTGAGGCAGGCTGGCTGCTGGGAGGCACAGGACTCCTGGTGGCCACGCCAAGCCTTCCCTAGATGTCACAGTGGTCTAGAACACGTCCATATGGCCTTCCCTCCCTCTCAGGTCCAATTTGCATCCTGATCCAAGGGATGGCCCAGACGTCACCGTCTCCTTCCCCATTATCTCTCACCTAGGTGGTTCCCCTAATGAAATGCTGTGTGCGTGATCCCATCTGGGGAGGGGGCACCAGAGGACCCCGACTATCGCGCACAGCTCTCTGCTGAGCAACTCTGCAGCTCTGTCATCCAGGCTGTCGGGCCCCGCATGCCGAGCCCTGGCTGGCCTTCGAATCAGGACTGAGCAACCTGGGGGTGTTCTGGTCTGGGGGAAGCTTGTACTGGACACAGGAGCCACCAACCTTCCCCGTGCTGTCCTCCTGCTGGGAGTCCTGTCCTCCCTGCTGTCCCCTCTCCCTTACCTCATCCCGCCTTCCACTCTCCCAGGGAAGGTGGCAGCAGGTGAGGAAGGCATGGAGGTGCCAGGGCCAGGAGGCATCTTCCCAGGTGCATCCTGGGAGGCTGGGGGTTGCCATGGCACCCCTGGCCCGCCTCAGCCTCCTTGACCAAGCCCAGCTACTTCTCCCCATAAAAGCTAAATTTACTCCTTTAACAAGTCCAGCACTGCGTTAAAACACAATGGAATGCTTGGGAAGGGGGAACATCCTGTCATCCAGGGCCAGAGAGTCAGGACAGCCATGTACAGCCTCCTGGGGGCCAGCAAGGGCTTCTGGAGAGACGGGGAGAAGGCCCCCCACATGTCTCCTCCTCCTGGGAGGTGGGGCAGGAGCCCCCGCTGCGGTTAGGAGGCTGGGGTCCCACGCCCTGGACAAACTCCCTGCGTCTGGGGCAGGATGAAGCTCCTCTGTGATCTAGGGGGCCTCCAAGGACTGAGGATGGGCTCCATGGTGCTGGGTTCACCTGTGGTGCTCCCCTGAGGACTCTGCTCTCCCTGACACCCTTCCGGTGGAGGCCGGCTTTCTCTCCTCCCTGCTCCGCGTCTATCAGAACCAGCTGGTGGGTAGGTGCCATATTTGCCTCTCCTCCCTCCTTTCTCTGGAACCCCAGCTCTTTCTGAAGCTCACCCCTGACTAGGCCACGCGTTCTCTTTGCCTCCTTATTATCGTCATCTGCTGACTGCCTGGTCACTCTCCTGTACTCCTTGGGATGCTGGCTCTGTCACCAGCATCTTGGGACTTTCCCTTTGGTGCCCATCGTCCAGTCTCAGTTCCTTTACTGCCTCAGCCCGGCCATCTCGTCCTTGCCAGACAGTCCCAGGGCCACACCCCGCCTGTGTCACCACCAGCAACTGCACCCCTCTGCAGCCTGCCTTCCAGCCTCTCTCTCTCTCCCTCCGACCACCCCTCCCTCCCAGTCTCTAACGCTAGCCACGGACTCTCTCCCCGTTCACCATCGCTGGCTCCCTGCTCCCTCTCTGCTGTCTGTTTGGAGAATCCCAACCTTAGCTGAACTCAGTTACCTCCCCAAGAGCTGAACTTTGCTGGAGAAACTCCTGTAGCCGGGCTGATCGTGTGCACAATCACAAGCTTCCCGGGGGACTCCTCGCTGCCTGGTGGGACTGTCTTGCTTGGTGGGAGATCAGCTGTCCCTCGAGACTTCATACTCTCCTCAAACCTCCAGCCCCCTGGCCACTCGCAGTTGGCGGTCAGGCCTCATACTTCCCCAAGGACAGGGCAGCAGAATTTCCTTCTCCTGCCTCCACACCCTCAGTTGGTTTATTTACTTGTTTATTATCACTAGAAAGTTACCATCATTGCACCAAGTAGGCATCCAATACCTGTTCGATGTATAAATGAATATGTATTAGGGACAGTTAGCTTTATTGGCTAATATTTTTAAATAACAAAATTAATATGGTGTGCACTCAATATGAACACATTGGACAATGGAAGAGTATAGAGACAGAAAAGGCAGACATTAACCATAATTCTATCACTCACCAATAACTACTGTCAACATTTTGATATGTGTGCATTCAAAGTTTTCCACACATTTCCATACGTTTTTTTCTTCACAAAATGGTACTTGAATAGATATAGATTATGACTTCATAATTGGTGATGAACATTTTCCTGCATCTTTAAATATTCTTCAAAATCTTTTTAATAGTTGCATAGTGTTCTATTGTATGGATGACATTAATTTAGTTAACCACGTCCCTAATGGTGAACATTTTTATTATTTCCATATTTTTTATTCTCACTCTGTAGTCAATATCCGTATACATAAATATACATACATACATTGTTTTTCCTGTGGCTGAATTCCTAAGTGGACTTGTGGGTTAAAGAGTATGCATATTTTAAGGCTTTTGATTTATGCTGTTAAATCACAAGAGACAATTTGCTTTGGAAACCGAATCAACACAAACACAATCTCCTACTTTGCCAAACACAACAAACCTTCTTCTGAAGCTCTGGGAGGCCCCTCCCTCAGATATCCTTGTGGCCAGGGCCATGTTTTCCAGAGAGGCACTCTGATTAGTGAAGCACTGCCCCTCCCTGCACCCCTCCTTCTGAAAGCAAACGTCAGTTTGAGGACTTACTGGGTGTAAATGAATCTATCACATGGTTTCCTCAGGTAGGGTGGGGAGCTGGAAGATGGTTTTTCTTTTACTGAGTTGGGGTACGGGGCCTAAAAGCAGAAGAGTCACTCCCAGTGACCTAAAAGCAGAAGAGTGACAGCTCCTGTGTTGGAGAGACAAACAAAAAGGAAGCAGCTCCTGGTGGCCTACATCCAGCCATTTGCCCCTCTGTCACTCATGAAGTGCTCACTGGCGCCATGCACATACATGACCTCCTTCAATCCTCATGACGGCACTGCACCATTTTTACAGATGACAAAACAGCCTCAGAGAGGTTATGTAATTTGAGACAAAGTCTATACATTAGTAAGAGACAGAGGGGTAGGATTTAAATCAAGGGAGTGGGCTCCAAAGCCCATTCTCTCCCTGAGTCTGATATATCTAGAGTCTCATCAAATTCACATAATGCATGAGACTTCCCAATTCCCTATTTTTTATGTAATAAAAATGCCATAAGTAAAATTTATATACATACTCTTTATTACATATTGTTCATTACAGCACATATTATGCACACATGCAAACACTACACTATAGAGTGTTGTACATACAAAACCATGTATACTGCGCTTTACACACAGTAAATTTAGGGACATAATAAATTCAGGGAGTAAATTTAAGGATTTAAAAATGTGATTTTTTTTTATGCCCTGATTTTATTTTCTAACAGATTTTCTCATTGTGTTTCAATGCTTGATATTTTATATTGCTCTGTTTTCTAGTTCGCTTATCCTCTATTAGTTACCTCTAATCTGCTATTAAACCCATCTATTGCATTGTTAATTATGATGTTTGTTGTATTTTTTCTAGAATCTCCATTTGATAACTTTAAAATTTTTCTAGTTCTCTTTAAGTTCTTTATCGTTCCTACTTTTTTGGAACATATTAATCACAATTATTCTAAAGTCTGTTATTTTAAATGCCAGTATCTTGATCCTCTGTGGGTCTGTTGCTATCATCTTTTTTCCCCCCGCCTCTTGGTTTCAGTCATATGGTCTTATCTCCTGGTATGCCTGGTAAATTTTATTGACTGCCAGACATTGTATATGGAAAAACTGTAGAGATAATTTGAGGCTCTGAATAATCCAGAGAGGATTTACTCTTGCTTCTGGGAGAGAGATAGAGTAAAAGCAGCTCACTTTAATCCAATCTGGGATTCAGTTTGTTTGAAGCTGAGTTTCAATCTTTGTGAAGGCTGATCTATTTCTGATTTGCTCTTGAAGCCTTTTTTTTTTTTTTAAACAAACCCCCCTCCTTTCCTTGGAGATGCTTGCATTCTTTCCCTCTTCCTTTTTTCCCCAATTCCAAGAGATTGCAAAAACCTCAGTCTTCACTTTATGCTAAACTTCATAGCTACTGCTTAGGGGAGAAATCGGGCCAAATACTGAGCTTATCTTTCTAGATTTCTCTTCCAGATTTCCAGGATCATGGCCACTAGAAATGCCTCTAAAGAAAAATTTAAATGTATTTTATCCTTTTTGCTCTTGGTGGGAAAGTTGGTGTGATATATAAGCTAGTCCACTGTAGGCAGAAGTAGAAATCTGCACAGACCTTAGAGCCCACCCCTGCTGAGATGCAATTGCTTCAACTTGGCCATCAGAGGGGTCAGCCTCGGCCTTGTGTGGAGTCTCCTCCTACCCCGTGCACCTGCTTGCCCTCATGTGGGGCTTGACTGCTGCTTAACGATGTTCATGGCCTGGAGGCCGCCTCTAGCCTGGCTACGCTTCCAGCCTAAGTGTCCAGGCTGGTCAGGACGGTAGTGGTGTGGCTTCTGCAAAGCTTCTCCCACCATAGGGAGGCCAGGGCCTGCTTCCCTCTGCTGACCATTGTCACTCACAAGCGGTGCCTTCTATAGACTGAGCCCTCTTGTGCCAGGCTCAGGGCTCAGTGCTAAGGATAAGTTGTCTTATTCCTTCCTCATAGAACCCCTAGCAAACAGTTATCTTCATTTCACAAATGAGGAAACTGAAGTCCTAGGGTTTAGTCAGAACCCCTGCCCATCGCATAGAAATACATATGTATTTATATGTTTGCTTGTTAATTTTCTTGCCCCTCCTAGACTATAAGCAACATGAGGGCAGAGAACACGTCCATATGTCTATTTTATGTCCTCATCATATGCCCATGCCTGGTACAAAGTCAGTACGCAATGACAAACATTGCAAGAATAAACAAAGCCTCAGGTCCCACGGTTGTTAATGGTGGGGGCCAGACTCCAGGTTCTTCCTGAGGGTCCTGCACGCTTCCCACTCATGTCCCAGCCGGGTGGGGAATGCATTCATTCATCAGAGAGTTACCTCTCTGGCACTTTCTCTATGTTGAGATTCTACTGAGTTCCCTGCCGCCAGGGGGGCGATTTTGGCAATATCAGGCTGTCTTGTTATCAAGGGCTCTGTTGCCCTTAGTCAGCGTCTGGGGACCCATGTGGATCTAAGGACTGGACTCAAAAGGCATCTGAAATTAGAGTAAAAATCTGCAAGTATGTGGTTGTTTTTCTAGAAAAAGGATCCATGGCATTCCTCAGATCCTTAGAAAAGTCCGGGACCCCCAAAAGGTCAAAAGACCTGGGCTTGGGGATTGGTTGTCTTGCCTGTTGCCCAACATCGTGTCCCTTGCCAGGGAGGGGCTTCCTGCAGCCACCCACAGATTGTGGGGGGATGGTAGAGAAGCGGCCAGGGCGTGAAGGGGGACCCTCTTTTCCAGCCGGCATTCTCAAACAGCCCTCGAGGTTGGGGGTGGGTGTCGTCCACCAAAGGACTGTGAATAATGGAGGTCTGGCCCTCTCAGGGCAGCCGCTGACAAGAAAGCCGTCCCACCGGCTGGGCGGCATATTTGTGTGGCTTCTGGTTCTGAGGCAGCCGCCAGGTGAGGCAGGGGTGGCGGGGTGGGTGTGTGGGAACTCCCAGGCCTGTCACCACTTTGAAGTGAAGCCCCTGAGTCCCTGATGGAGGGGGACAGGAAGGCGCCACAGGTCCTTCGAAAGGAGACGAGGCACCTGGGGCCCTGTCTCCCTGCCCGGGCCACCCAGCCCGGGGACCAAGGAGACTCTTACTCAGCCTGGTCAGTGTGTCCGCCTCCAGGAACACCGTCTCTTAGAGTGCTCCCTCCCCCGTGCTCTCTCTCACGCACATTCATTTTCTCTTTCTCACGCACACACGCTCACGCCCATTCGTGCCCGGGCTCGGGGCTCCTGCGGACCTGGAGTCTGACCTTGGCCTCCGTGTCCACCTCAGGGTTCGGGAGGTGACCCGGTGGCTTCCTGGCTCATCCTTTCTCAGTATTGTTCCCCGTTGGGCAGCCCTGACAAGGTCACTTCCTACACAGAGCACAGCAGACCTTGCTGGCCGCATCCACCCCGCTGCACGGTGAGCCTGAGTCCTGCCCCCGCCCTGTCCCCCGTCCCAGGCTGGCCCTGGGCCCAGCTTCTCACAGGGAGTCAGGGTCTAGGCACCCCCCGCCCCCCAGTTCAGCAAGTCTCCCGCTCAGAGCTTCGAGCGGTTTAAGGAGGAGGAACTGTTTAAGAAAAGCCAAGAAAACCTAATTATGGCCGATGTCCGGTACGACATGGCTCACTTGGTGCCTGTCCTCCAACCCCCAGAGCAGAGCCCCGCCCCCACCCACAGTGGCTCCCAGGCCAGGGGAGGCAGGAGAGGGGCTGATTGTGTTCCTGAAGGTCCCGGCCAGGGCAGTCTCTGAGACTCTAATGTCCCTGGCGCTGAGGTTTCCCTGCTGTGGCTGGGCTCAGGGAGGGACATTGCTGGACACCTGGACTTTGGCCTTTGGGAGGGTCCTGACGTGCCGCTGCTGCTGCCAAGGTTGTCCCGACAGTGTGGCTGGGTCATGGGTGAAGGTGGCCTAAGACAGGGTGATATTTAATATATTTGGCCCCTGAGCTGGAACAGGGCCCCCCCCAGGCTCCCTGCTGTGTCCAGCTTTAACCCTTGAGTTACTAGACATGGGCAGCGGTGGCGACACTGGGATGGGGGGTACAGGGGCACAGCGGGTGGGACAGTGGCTATTTAGCAAGTGCTCCTGAAGAATTTCCAGAGCTCAGTAACAGGTACCACAAGGTTAGCAACATACGGTGTTGGCTGCCTGGAGCCCCGGTGAGCTTTGGGGCACCCTAAGGGGATAATGATGAAGAGGAGGAGCCCTGGGGGGTGGTGCTGGTGGCAGGACCCCGAGAGAATAAGGCCAGCATTTGCTGTTCCTGTAGTTCCCGCTGGGTGTCGGACCTGCGGGGTGGCTTACACATACCAGCTCGAGCGATACCGTAAACCCGCACCGTTGAGGTATATTTACAGTGTATGATGTGGTACGTTCGGACACACGCATATACACATATGCAACAGTAGTGAAAGCATCACTGCTGTTAAGATAACGAACAGTTCCCTCCCTGCCCCCCCAGTTTCCCCAGGACCTTTGTGGTTTCTCCTTCCTGACCCTGCCTCCTGTCCTCAGGCCAGCATGGATCTGCTTTCTGTCATTACAGGGAAGTTTTCATTTTCTACAATTGTTTATGGAGGTGGCTCATTTAATATTTGCAAGGTCCCTCTGAAGTGACTACTGCTTTTCTTGTCACCATCCCCCTTTCACAGATGAGAAAACAAAGGCTCAGAGAGGTTAAGTGACTTGCCTGCCGTTGCGCCACACGGCTGGTGCGGGGTGGAGCCCAGGGCGTGTGGCTTTGGGGTCCAGCCCCCACCCCCTGACCACTGGGCCACACTGCCCCTCGTGCAGGTGGAGGGGCCCGAGCACAGGAGGGCCTCAAAGTCTCTCTGCTGCTGTCCCCTTTCTGAGGGGCCAAAGGGAAGTAAGGAGAGTTTTGGGAGAAGGGTCAGAAAACCCCTCTGGTGAGGGGAGCGTGGGGGTCACAGCCAGGCTGGCCTTGGCTGCGGTGAGCTGCAGGCAGTGGGCAATGAGCGGCACCAGGGCACAATCCAGATCTTAGCAAGGCCTGTGGGGACTGTTCCCACCACAGGAAGGGGGCCAGTGAGGGCTGCTGTCTCCCGCAAGCCTTTCCACGTCTGTCCCCAGAGGCCCCTTTGGTCTGAAGAGGCTTTTTGTTCTGACATGGAGGAAAACCTTGGGGACCGCTCTCCCGCTGCAGCCTTGTGTGGAGCAGGGGCTGGGGGCTGAGGCCAAACCGGAGAAGGAGCTGGGGCTTCAAGGACTCCTCTGGGTCCTGCCCCTGGCTGGGCCACCGGTGCCTGGGCAGAACTTGACCCCTGGACCAAGACACTGTGGTCATCTGGAGCAGTTGGCAAGGCTGGGCACAGGCACATGGCATGCTGTCTTCACGGACGCCAGGACACCTGCTGAAGACTCCAAAATGCTTTCCAAATGCCTCTTTCAGGGCAGAGCTTGGATGAGCAAAGGAGGTCAAGCGCTTGGACCTCTCTGGGGGCCTTGCAAGGAGGGGCCTTCTGGAGGGGACTGATTTGGAGCAAGCCTTTGCGAAGGAGTCCGTAGGGCGTGTGACCACGCGGCAGCTGAGGCTGTGGCCGGCACGCCATGGAGCTGTCTTCTCACCAGCCGCTCTGCGAGGATCACCCACAGTCACCGGAGAAAACCAAAACGGTGAATACCGGCGAGAGGGCAGGAATAATTATGGCTTTGGGTCCAGCTGTCCCCCTGCCACGGGGCGGGGACTGGATGGTAAATAATGCGCAAGGACTGTAAATCACTCTGAGACCCAATCGATGCAGCAAGAGATTGACCCAGCTCCCTGGCCTGGGAGGTGTCTGTGTCTGGGGGTCATCACAAGGGACAGCGCTGGGACTTCCGAGGCTGTTCTGTGCAGGAGCAGGGGAAGCCCTCACCTGGGAGTCCCGGCCCTGGGTTCCAGCCCCAGCTCTGCCAACCACTCACTGTGCTGCCTTGGGCCAGTTGCTCACCCACTCTGGGCTCCTTTTTCTTCAGCTGTGGCATGGTAGGCTCCAATATTCTACAATTCCAAGTCTCCGTTTCCCCACCCCTGTTCCTCAAGATTCCTGGCTTCCTGGACCCTTTTAGGAAGGGGTCAGCCCCATCCAGGCTCCTAGGAGGGCCCAGGCCTGGGGAGGGAGTGGGGTGATTAGGGTCCTGCCAAGGCCCCTGCCCGGCCAGCGACAGGAAGGCAGCGGATCACGGCACAGGGAGCGATTTTACTGGAAAGATGAAAGGAAATTGCATCTTTAATAATTCACCGGCCGGTTTGGAGGGAGGCAGGTTGGCGGGGCTGCGGAGCCACCGGGCGATCCCAGCCTCTGTTCCTGGAAATCCGCTGGCTCCAGAGCCTGCCCAAGAGACCCGGGGCCCTCCATCTCCTCCTGGCCGAGGGACAGCGGGAGCCGACAGAGTCTAGACCAGGGTGAGAGGTTAAAACACAGCCATCCCGGGAACCCGCTAAATTGATATCCCTAGCAAAAAGGGAGCCGAAATAATCGATACGGCAGCAGCCAGGAAAGCAGCCAAGCTCGGGCCGGCCTGGCGGAGTCGCTGCAGGAGGGGAGGGCTCTGGCTCTGGCCAATGGCGTGGGGCTTTGCGAGCAGACTGGGGGGTCTCTGCCGGGGCCCACCCAGAATGGGAAGAGGCCTGTGGGCAGGCGGGGGGCACCCACACTGGGCAGCCTGTCCCGCTGGTGGGGTGGGGTGCAGGGGACATGCTGCCTGGTGTCCTCAGCGGTCCTGGTCTCTCTCACGTGAAATGCCTTCAACTGATTCACACTGCAGTGCCAGGACCACCTTCTGCCCGGGAGCCCGGAGCGCCAGAAAAAGAAAAAGAAAGAAGTGGCTGATGGGAAGAAAGGCCCAGGGCACAGGTGGAAGGTATCAGAGACAAAGAGGCCACAGATGTTGGTTTGACCCCCCCTGGCCCAGCCCCTCCGGCAAATCACTCCTGGGCTGCAGCCCTTCCCTGTGAAGGGGACCTCAAAGGACCCTTTGCTCCTGGAAAGAGCTTTGCATTTGTACGTTGTCATTATTATTAGGGCTTTTTCTCAAGGGCTGTAGGATCGTGGTTGACTCATCTGAAACTTCCAAGCTTTCCTGGGTGGGAGAGCCCAGGTGTAAACTGGAGTAGGGAGGGGTGCATCGCAGGGAGATGGGATCGGGGATTGAGAGAGTCTGGGGGCCCGGTGGGCTCAGGCAGAACAACTATTAATCTCTCTCTCTCCCTCCCTCCTTCCTCCCTTCTTCTTTCTCCTGCTAATTAGCAAAGACAACTCAAGAATCACGGAGAACACACTCATTCTTCTTTTACAGATGGGGAAACTGAGGCCCAAAGAGGAAACACTTCCACGGGCACCTAGCTGGGTAATGTGGAACCAGGACTAGAATTCTGATCTGCTGACTCTGAATCCAGTGCTCTTTGCTCGAGTTTCAGGGACCTGTGGTTCCCTCTGCCTGAGCTGTGATGATGGGAGGCCTGGTGTGGCTTTGAGGCCGGATGCCCGCGCTAGTAGCCCTGCGATTCACCCCGACTCACTGTCTGATCTCGACCCACCCCAGCCCTCTGAGGCTCAGCTTTCCTCCCCGGAAAACTAGGATAAGGCACACCCCATCAGGGCCATTGCGGAGAGCCTATTGACTCACAGAACTTTAATTCTAGGTCAGCAAAACCTGGCTTATCTGGTGGACCCAACACTTTTGGAAGTCATGGGGTATCAGAGAGTAGGCAAAAATGCTTTCTGAGCAGACGAAAGGGTAGTTGAAAACATCCATACATGCAGCCACACTTGTGCTCTTTGCTTATAAAAATATCCCTCAGGCCCTCGTTCAAGGCCTATTTGCTCTTACTTGACAAATAGTTCTGACAAGTTTGGTGGTCTCGTTCTCAGGCCACAACAGGTAGACTGAGGGTAGTGAGAAGAACTTTATGATGACACAGGAGGCAGAAAAACTGTAAAATGCATATCTAGTAATTAAAAAAAGCGAAGCAGACAGGATATACCTTGATAATCCCTGAGGCTAACCCTGTATTACAGTCCAGTCTACTAATTAGTGTTGTCGGAAGGACCCTGAGTCATCAAGAAAGGGCAAAGCACACAGTGCCCTCTGAGCAATCAGGGATGGAGAGGATCCCCTGTGGAAAGATTCCTACCAAAAATTGGAAAAAAAAGTGTTGCTGTTTAAAGAGGTAAGTCGTGGCTACAAAAAATGAATGTGTGACATCTCATTCCGGGTGGTGCCAGGTACCTGGGATGGGGAGAGCTGGCCTCGTATGAAAACCAGCACCCACGGAGTGCCGGTTTAGTTCTCCTCCCCCATTGAGGTGCCTCCCACCTGCATAATTCACTGGTTTTCCTGCTGTTTCTCATAGTTTGTCTCCCCTTTGATCCGTTCTGCATGCTGCAGGGAGAGTCATCTTCCTTAATTTTGGCTCTTCTGATAAGGGGCCTCTGACTTCTGCTATCATCCGCCTGCGCCCGGGGAAGCGCCAGCTTGCACTGTCTGCACACCCCGAGGCTGACCACGTGTGCTGGGTCAGCCCCCATCAGGCCATGCCAGGAGACTGGGTCCCTGGGCCACTGCCCCGCTGAGCGGGCCCCTTCCCATGGATTAACGACTCCATCACCAGAGCGTGTGACTCTGTGGTCACCCACAGCACTTCACTGCATCTCTTCTTTATGTGCCTGCCTTCCCTGCCACCCTGCACTGCCTGGCTCCTCACTGCCTCTCGGCGGGTGGGCAGGAAGGGATGGTTGCATTGGCCCAGGTGTGAGGGGTTTGGGGGCAGAGGGGACCCTGTTGGAATCCTGTGTCTCCTCTTTCTGGTGGTGAGACCTGGGCTAGATTAACCTCTCTCAATCCAAGTCTGAGTTCTCCCCCGTGTACAATGGAGAGGGCGCCCGCTTCGGGCAGAGTGTGGGGAGAAGAGGGGGTGCTTGGTTGGATGACTGGTTTAAGACGCCCATAATGTTAGCCGTACCTCTGTGACCTTGGGCAAGTCCCTTCCTTAGAAGGGCCTTGATGTCCTCATCTGTAAAATGGGAGGGTGGGCTCTAAATCACCTTCCACATCCTGACAGCCTGGAGTATTTGGAAGGGCCGTGGGGAAAAGGGATCTACTAACTTCCAGGGATCCACAGAAGGTGCAGTTGCTGGAAGGAGGTGGCCCAGGGAACCCTGCTTCTGCCCCAGACCCTCAGAAGGTGAGGGAAGGGCGAGGTCACCTTCCGATCCATGCCCTTCACCCTAAGGGGGAGATTCCTTCAGCACCATTGCCGAGGTGGCCACAGCTTCTGCTGGAACATGTCTGGGGGCTGCTCCCCTGGGAGGTGGCTCCTCTGCTGTGGGCAGCTCTGGTTGCTGTGTGACCCCACCTGTCCTCCCGGGGTGCTCCCTCTGAGCCAGTCGTTCCTGACCAGGCACCTCGCACTGCCTGGATCCTGTGACCCCCTTGGGAACATTTCCTCCCCTGATTCTTCCTTTCAGTCTGCCCGGGTCACATGATAAAGGTTTGTCACTCTGCCTCTCTGAGCCTGTTTCCCTGTCTTTAAAATGGGGTCAAAAGTATCTGCCATCTGGCGGGGCTGCCGTGAGGATTGTGTATTTGAAAACTATAAAGCCCCATTCAAACATACAGGCTGGTTCTCTAAGCCTCAGTTTCCCCAGGTGTAAAATGGGTGTAAGAATTGTATTTCCTTCCCTCACAAGGCTCTGGGAAGACTGCAGCCAGATGTCTACATAAAAGTGCTGGGGAAGAGGGAAAGTGCCATGGGACGATTCGGGCTCGCCGGGGCGGAGTGTCTTTAGCGCGGCAAACACACATGCTCAGCTCTCCCTTGGGGCTGCCTGGCCGGAGCCAGTCTAGGGCAGAAGCAGCCACTGCGTCTGCTCCCAGAGTGGGCCAACTACCTCCTTGGAAGTCTGTATCGAGAGCTCCTCTTTTGACCCCCTTCCCCACCCTGGGTCACGCTGAGATCAGGTGGGCAGCAGGGAAAGGTGGGACTCCTGGCTCAGGTGACACCCATGCAGGGCTGACGTAGTACCGAGGGTGCTGCTAGGGACTGAATGTTTGTTTTCCCCCAAATTCATATGTCGAGATCCTAATCCCTAACGTGATGGTGTTAGGAGATGGGGCCTTTGGGAGGTGGTTAGGTCATGAGGGTCGAGCCCTCATGAGTGGGGTTAGTGCCCTCGTAAGAGACCCCAGAGGACTCTCTCACCCCCTTTCTGCCATGTGAGGATGTAAGAAGTCAGCAGTCTGCAGCCCGGAAGAGAGCCTTCACCGGACCCGGACCACGCTGGTATCCTGCCCTCGGACCCCTAGCCTCAGGAGCCGCTGTTTATCAGCCCCCCCGGCTTGTGGCACTTGTTATAGCTGCCCGCGTGGACGAAGGTAACATAATGCTTTTTAGGGGCCCATAAAATGTTTTAATTTCTTTTAAAGTCAGAATCTAAAAATGAACTTCTAGGTTGAAAATAATATTTTAATAAATAATATGTTTGTCTTTATACCAACGTAGTCAGTCATAAATGACAATTTTTATCATTTTTTTAATGGAAGAAAGGGGCCGATGAAGGCAAAAGTGCCAGGGCCCATGAAAGTTGTGACACAGCCCGGAGTGCACGGTATGTATGCTGCCCCACACCCCGGCAACTCGCTGGCGCCCCTGCCCTCGCTGGCCAGCCTCATTTCAGCCAAGACAGCCTCCGCTGGCCTGAGGACACATCGAATACTATGATGGGCCCTTTTCTGTAACAGCACCAAACTTTGAAACATCGCTCCTACTCCTGCCCGCTCCACCGAAATCCCTTGACTTGAGGTATTTCCTCATGGCCCTAGTTCCCCCAGCTGCGGAGGGAAGACTGCGTAGCCTGCCCACCCCGCCAGTCCCAGGAGGCGCCGGCTGCTCCTTCTGTCTGGCTGGTGCGACTGGCGTCCCTGGGGCTGGTGCTCTGCAGTGGGAAGAGGGAGAGCCGCAGAGGGACTCGCTTGTTCTCTGGGCTCACGCCGGCCCTGGCTCTTCTACTGATGGGCCTTTGGCTCAATGACTTTAAGATGTGAATCAGAGACACTTGGCTGCCTACTTCAGTGGACCAACCGAGACAGGGTAAGGAAGCCACTGGGGTGTTTCTGGAAGGAGAGAGACCACGAACACTGGAGGCATAACCACTTCTTTTCCCTCCAATTGCTCAGTCCCTTCTTTTTCTGCTGTTTGTCTGGTACTTAAAAGGCCCTTACACGTTGTGGGGTGTGTGTGTTCTAGCTTTTTCATCCACAGTAGTCTCCGCCTGCCCCATAGCGCCAGTACAAATGTAACCTATTCTCACAACAACAGAAGAAACCTAACAGCAGAGATGGTGGTGAAATGTGGGATGAAAACATTTATTATTTGGATGATGTGTTTCTTAGAATCCAGTAATTTAGAACCTTCTGGAAGCAGGACCGAATCACCCAGAAAAATCCCCTCTCCCCTTCTGGGGAAGTGTTTGGTAAGACTCTCCTTCCCCACCCTCTTCTCTACCTTCAAACACCTTTAATTTTGCCTCTAATTTCTGATCCTACTCCTTTGTATTTTTGCAAAAATATTTGGCTTGACAAGTATCTCAACGATTTAACTAACACCAGCTCCCTCTACCCAGTCTGTGAACTTCTGGCTGTCCCTGTGCAGTGTCATGGGGTGTGACTCAGTAAGGGACAATGCCCAAATCTCAGCTTGCCCTCCCCAGGCTCCTGTGCCACCGTCCTAGCCAGGCCAGGGGAACGTGAATGGGGTGGACATTCTGGTCGCTGCCCTGAGGAGCTGAAAGACTGGCAAGTTCTAGCCAGAGAGAATCCCCAAGGAGGAGCTGTTACCAGAGGCAGTGTCCCCAGTGCCTGGCCATGGGAGGGATTGTGCAAAACAAGGGACATGTCATCACAGGAAAATATATCACTGGGCCCTTTGGGGACCCTTCAATGAAAGACTCATTTGACCAACCAGGATTGGACAGTCTTGCTGTTGACTTTTGGAAGCTGCTAGGCCCGTCTTGGCCCTCTTGAAATGAGTCATTTCCAAATGCCACAGTGACATTTCTGGGGAAAGGGTAGGTTTGGGGGGTGGTTAAACCAAACTTTTCGTGCGAAAGCCACTTTCTCTAGGCCTGGCCTAATAATTCTACCACCTTGGATAGGTCAGTTCCCAGATTTTGGGAACACAAACCTCCTTCACCCACGTTCTCCGGGACCAGCTCCTTCACAACAACCTTCCTCCGCCCGACCCTGCCCTGCTCCCCCGGCAGCCAAAGCTCGGGAATCTTCTCACTTGCTCACCTCCTGGGCAGGGGCTGCTCGAGGGCCCGGCCAGCACCCGCCAAGGCACAAAAGCCCGCGGGAAAGATTTCCTTTGCAGAACACACAGAGAACACGGATTCAGGGCAGTTTTGGTTTTTGGCGTTGTTTATTTCTTTAAACCCACTTGCAGTTTGGGCTCAGCTGGAAAGCAGGACATACCGACGGCGGGAAGGTGGGCGCGCGAGCAGGATTCCGCCGCAGCTTTGGCGGGAAGCCCCAGGCCCCTGCTCCAGGGAGGTAGGTCCTGTTGTCCAGCTCCCAGCTGGCGCAGGGGCGGCGGCCAGCCCTTCCGTGCAAGTGTCCCGAGCACAGGAAAGTCGTCTCTCTGATCCTCGTCCTCAAAGGCCCTGCCAGAGGTTTCCCAACAGAGTGCTCGGCAGCGGCAGCGGAGGGGCGCGCTCCCTGGGCAGGCCCCGAGGGTGTCTGATGCCAGATAACAGACTGGGACTCTGGGGCGGCCCCGCCCCCGCCCCTCCAGCTGCCCAGGCCTGATCCGTGGTACAGTTCCCACACCCCCACCCCCTCCCCCGGAGAAATTAAAATAAAATAAAATAAAAATTAGAATAAATAGCAACTCGGCCAACATTCACATTTACACGACGGACGGGACGACCCCAGCCATGAAGGTTTACAGACTGGTTAAGGAAGGACGCAGACGAAACTGGGCGTGAGGGGCGCGCTCCCCACGGGGGCGTGGGGCTCCCGGCCTCGTCCAGGGGAAGCGGGGAGCCTCCCTGGGGCTGCGGCCCCAGAGCTTAGGCAAAGCCACCAGGCCGTGGGGAGCAGGGCTGTGGCAAGCCTGCCGCCGCCGCCACAGAGGAAAACAATGACTAACTCATCCTGACAGGCAGGGGGAGACCGGACAGGATCAACATCAGATGGCTGGACAGAGCCTCCTCCACGCGCCAAGCACTGGGGCGAGCGGGGGGAACAGCACGAGCCTCAGAAACGCAATATCCAGTTCTGCCTCCCCTCAAGTACATTCGGAGGTCGACGTGGACACGGCCTTCCTCACTCGGCACAGGGGAGGGGGCGGGGGTCTGCAGGGCACCCACTTCTGCCCCCCAGTTCCTGTCTGAGTGGTCTCCCCTGGGAAGCTGCCTCAGAGTCTCAAATTTTAGGCTTTACTGTTGTTTCTGGACAAAAAAACAAAAATTTTTTTTTCAACGTTTTCCTTTCATGTCTGAAAAAGGAGCAGCAACCTGCATTTAGAAAAACAGCTCAAAGTGTTATTCGGATTGGCCAGGAAGCGCTTTCAAGCAATGGAACAAACTAGGCAAACCGTAAGTCTGGAGCCACCGTGACACGACACGTAATTAAAAATATATTTATATATGTATACATATTTATATCTCACTTCTTCACACTCCTAACAGCCAGGGAGGGTGGCCCTGGGGCAAGACCACCAAGGAGGGCGTGAGGAGGAAGGGGTGTCAGGCCTCGGGGTGCCCACAGCCCTGTCTCCGCTTCTGCGGGGCGCGAGCCCCTCTGCACAGTGTTTGGGAGCTCCCTTCGCGAGGCTTGTTCTCGGGGCCACGGAGCCCGCGCTCCCAGGTCTCTCTGCTCGCCCGGGGCCCTGCCGCGTTTGCAGCCGATGCACGCACAGCCCGCACATCCTCGCTGGAGGGAAGCAGGGCTGGCTGAGGGCAGCCTGATTTCACGAGAGCATGACCCCTGGTGCCCTCTCTCAGCACCCCAGCGCCAGCCCCTATCCCCTCAAGGCCTCTTGCTGGGCTTCTGGTGTCCCTGCGCCCCGGGCTGGGCCTACATGAGGGCCGAGGAGGAAAGGCAGGAAGCAGAAGCTTGAGGAAGCGTGTGACAAAAGGTGGGGGAGAAGTGGGCAGAGCGGGGGGCCAGGGGCAGCACGGGCTCCCTGTGGCAGAGGCCACAGACCTGTTTCAGGTAAACCTGCTCCCCATCACCCTGTCCCCAACAGGCTCTTTTGGGGGACAGGCCCAGGCTCCAATATTGGAGCCAGACCTGGGAGAACTGGGGAAGCCGCTCCCCACCCACCTGCTCTCTTAGCATCAGTAAGGAGAGACCCTCCCCGCCCCTCCCCTCCCAGCCCGTCTGACTACACCAGGAGGGGCTCCGTCATGACCCAGGGCATGACCAGCCTCAACAAAGAAGCAAAGAAGGAAGTGGCTGGCCTCTGACATTTTTGGGGGCTCATCAAAGTGTGTGCTCCAGACCCTGGAGATGGAGCTGTGTAGACACCTGTTACGATCTGAAGCTGGCCTCACAGAGCTGCCCCGAGTCCTGCTCTTGAGCCATCACAAAAGGGGCTGCTCCCCAGGACCAGGGCCTTTCGAGAAACCCCAGCCTGGAAAGCTCCATCTGGCAGCCCCACCAGGCCACCTGACTGCCCCTCTCATGACTCAATGGATTCGCCCCTTTCCCAACCTCCGTGGGTGGGCTGGGCTTCTGCACCTTGCCTGGGCTCAGGCTAGGGCGGTAACACAGCGTTAGCTAAACCCCGAGGTCCCAGACAGCCAGACAGCTCCCACCCCACCCTTCTCCTCAGTAAGACCCGAGAGTGGAGCGGGAAACACCACCTAGCATTTTGGTTTTAATTCGCCAGCTTTGTGCCCTGTTCGCCACAAGGCCCGAGGGGCCAGGACCGGGTTTACTATGGTCCCAGTGGCGAGGAACACAGGATTCCAGCCGCGACCCCTGCCGGGGCAGAAGTTTCCAATTACCCTAATTGGCTACTGGCAAGCTGTCTGTGGCTAGAATCCTTCCAGAGGGGGCCGGGTTTGATCTCCCACTAATCCGGGGGTCCTCGCGGTGCTGACTGTGTGATCACATCGCAGGCATTTTCACTGAGAGAGAAGACTTCAAAGCAACCGACTTTTGAGAAATAAAACACAGTAAACAAAAGAGTGCAAGTAGAACTGCAAACTCCATGTCCCCTGCTGCCCCCGACCCCCTAGGCCCGAGGCCGGGGGCTGTGGGGAGGAGGCGGGAGGGTGGAGCGAGAAGGTTAGAGAAAAGCTCAGCCTCGGCTGACAAAGGCCGTCGATTGCGGGGGGCGGCTGGTGGGGACCGTGCCTGCCTTTGTCCTCCCGGACATCTGCTACACGTCGCCTGCTGCCAGTTGGCGACGGCGGCTGACAGCATGAGGGAACAATGCAAGCCCCGTCTCCGACCCAGTTTTTCAGCCCTCTGAGGTCCTTTCTGACCCAAGCGGTACCCGGCCGAGAGGAGTCGGAGATGAAATCCCTCGCACAAAGCTCTGCGGGGATGGGTCTTGGGGGAGGTGGGAATGAGGAGGGGAGGGCCAGGGCCACCAGGAAAAGAAACATGCTTCCCTTATTGGTGTGAGCTGCCGCATGCTCGGGCTGGGGGGCTCGTGCGTGGGCTCCTCTCCGGGATTCCATCCCTTCCCCGTCTGGCTCCAGACTGGCCACTGACTCTGCCTGCCTTCCTCCCATGTCTTCCTCCAGCCAGGGCCACCCCTGTCCTCCCGCCTGTCCATCTGGCCCTGTGCACCAGGGCCCCAGCTGCCCGTGGGCCGCCCGCCAGGCCCCCTGGCTGTCAGGCTGTCAGTTTCTGGATGGTTCTGTTGTAGTACTGCGTGATGGGGGGCGTCAGAGGGTTCCAGCTGTTGGCGTGGAGCTCGATGACCTCCAGGAGCAGCGACCGGGTCAGCATTGACTCTGAGGGGCACAGCATCTTGTCCCGGGCGCTGGCCAGGAGCTCTGTCATCATCTCGGGCAGCTGCTCCTCCAGCAGCCGGCCTGTACTCTGCAGCTGCAAGTATGGAATCGGGGTTAGGACAGGACTCGGCCCCGCAATGGTCCTCTGACCTCCTTGGTTAGGTGCGCTGGGGGCAAGCACAGGAAATAGCTGGCTCGTTTCAGGGACATGCAAGCTCAGGCCTCCGTGCCGTGGCAGGAAGGAGGACGGGGGGCTGGAGGTGGGCACAGCCAAGCGTGGGATCCCACATTAACAAGTGATCTGCTGTCAGGAGCCAGAAGGACCAGAACATCACCTGCTGCCCGGAGCTGAAGGGGCCCTTGCCAGAAATGTGCCTCTTGTCCCTTTCACCCAAGAGCCTCCCTCCTACAGGAAGCCTTCCCTGACTACACTCACACCCCCCGACAGTGCCGTGATCTGCTCCCACTGGCGATCGGGTGGCACCATGCTCATTTCACTTGCTAGGGCGTCTCTCTGGGGATGAGCTTAGTCATTGTTACCTGCAGGTGTCTGTGTGGAACTTGAGAGCAGGGACGGCAGCTCCTATTTCTCTCTCTCTCTCCCCTTCTCTCCTGCCCCCGATCCCACCTCACCAGGCCCCAGAACTGACCTCTGCCCATGCCTATGACACGATGGGGGAGAGAAACATGAACCGGGGAGCAGGCCAGCCAGAGGCCCTGCCCTGCAGGGACCCTGATCCTCTCAAAAAGCCGAACTGGGCAGAAGGAGCCCCGGTCTTCCTGGATGGGCACACCCCCAGGCAGCAGCCCCCAGGCCCTCTCCATACACTCGCAATCCCCACCTCTGCCCCACCCCAGCCTCGTCCCACCCATTTTTCTAGGCTCCACTGTCTTCACAAAGCCTTCCTCGACCTCCTGAGCGCTCCCGACCTGTCCTCCGACCCCTTAGGGCTGTGTGCTCTGTGCTCACACTTGTTTTCCACACTGCACATCCACTGTGTGCGTGCCTATGAGAGATCTACCCTTACCCAGACCGGAAGCTGTCTGAGGGCTGCTTTCTCCTGCTCCCCCACCTCCCCCATGCCAAGCCCCTTGTAGGGTCCCTAGCTGGATCCCAGCAAATGAACGGGGGGACCGTCCCACAGACCCAAGGCTGCCATTGCACTCCCAGCACTTTTGGCTTCCAGGATCCCTGGGTGAGGCCTTTGTGGCTGGGCAGAAGCTGCCTGAGAGGTGTGCTCATGACAGCCCTGACAGACGAGGCCCTCATGCGGGAAGCCCCCCTCCTGCCTGCACCCCACTCTGAGCGACTCTGGGCTGTGTGCACAGGGCACAGATCTGCCCCAGGGACTGGGCCAAAACCAGCCTCTAAAAAGAAGATCCCGGAGGAAGTTTCCATGAGCGGTGGCTGCACTCTTGAGGACAGGAGTGGCACCTCCTGAGGGGCTGCTATGGGGTGGGCAGTGCCAGCACAGAAACGCCAAGCATGAGGCAAAGCAAAGGGGGGACAAGGGGCTGTCTGGAGTCTAAGTCATTTGCGTGGCATGCCTGATCCAGGAAGCAGGTGGCCTGGAGGGGCAGAGGGAAAGTGGGCAGTGCCAGCCCTCTGTCCATCCCTCTAGAGAACCAGTTCTCTCTCCCTCCAGCCAGTGGTGGGCCGTTCTGCCCACCAGCATTTACTCTGGTTTAGGGTGAACAGTTCTGGATGCAGAAGTCCATGCCCACTCCTGAAGCCATCTGCCACCAGCCTTGCCCGAAAAAGCTTTCCCTTGGACTTGCAGATGCCTCCAGTGACCCCTGCACCCAACGACTGCTAAGGCACGAGGGGCGCACCGGGTCTGAGGTTAGGACGTCTAAGCCCCACAGCTTACCTCCATCGAGCAGCAAAGGACAGCATCTTCCTTCACATCCTGAGATTGCAAGAGCTGTGGGAGAGAGCGGCAGAGAACACCATGAGGGGTGACGGGCTAGCTG
>NW_012142857.1:4606935-4647364 GCF_000956105.1 Propithecus coquereli | reverse complement strand
AAAAATTAAAATAAAATAAAATAAAAATTAGAATAAATAGCAACTCGGCCAACATTCACATTTACACGACGGACGGGACGACCCCAGCCATGAAGGTTTACAGACTGGTTAAGGAAGGACGCAGACGAAACTGGGCGTGAGGGGCGCGCTCCCCACGGGGGCGTGGGGCTCCCGGCCTCGTCCAGGGGAAGCGGGGAGCCTCCCTGGGGCTGCGGCCCCAGAGCTTAGGCAAAGCCACCAGGCCGTGGGGAGCAGGGCTGTGGCAAGCCTGCCGCCGCCGCCACAGAGGAAAACAATGACTAACTCATCCTGACAGGCAGGGGGAGACCGGACAGGATCAACATCAGATGGCTGGACAGAGCCTCCTCCACGCGCCAAGCACTGGGGCGAGCGGGGGGAACAGCACGAGCCTCAGAAACGCAATATCCAGTTCTGCCTCCCCTCAAGTACATTCGGAGGTCGACGTGGACACGGCCTTCCTCACTCGGCACAGGGGAGGGGGCGGGGGTCTGCAGGGCACCCACTTCTGCCCCCCAGTTCCTGTCTGAGTGGTCTCCCCTGGGAAGCTGCCTCAGAGTCTCAAATTTTAGGCTTTACTGTTGTTTCTGGACAAAAAAACAAAAATTTTTTTTTCAACGTTTTCCTTTCATGTCTGAAAAAGGAGCAGCAACCTGCATTTAGACAAACAGCTCAAAGTGTTATTCGGATTGGCCAGGAAGCGCTTTCAAGCAATGGAACAAACTAGGCAAACCGTAAGTCTGGAGCCACCGTGACACGACACGTAATTAAAAATATATTTATATATGTATACATATTTATATCTCACTTCTTCACACTCCTAACAGCCAGGGAGGGTGGCCCTGGGGCAAGACCACCAAGGAGGGCGTGAGGAGGAAGGGGTGTCAGGCCTCGGGGTGCCCACAGCCCTGTCTCCGCTTCTGCGGGGCGCGAGCCCCTCTGCACAGTGTTTGGGAGCTCCCTTTGCGAGGCTTGTTCTCGGGGCCACGGAGCCCGCGCTCCCAGGTCTCTCTGCTCGCCCGGGGCCCTGCCGCGTTTGCAGCCGATGCACGCACAGCCCGCACATCCTCGCTGGAGGGAAGCAGGGCTGGCTGAGGGCAGCCTGATTTCAGGAGAGCATGACCCCTGGTGCCCTCTCTCAGCACCCCAGCGCCAGCCCCTATCCCCTCAAGGCCTCTTGCTGGGCTTCTGGTGTCCCTGCGCCCCGGGCTGGGCCTACATGAGGGCCGAGGAGGAAAGGCAGGAAGCAGAAGCTTGAGGAAGCGTGTGACAAAAGGTGGGGGAGAAGTGGGCAGAGCGGGGGGCCAGGGGCAGCACGGGCTCCCTGTGGCAGAGGCCACAGACCTGTTTCAGGTAAACCTGCTCCCCATCACCCTGTCCCCAACAGGCTCTTTTGGGGGACAGGCCCAGGCTCCAATATTGGAGCCAGACCTGGGAGAACTGGGGAAGCCGCTCCCCACCCACCTGCTCTCTTAGCATCAGTAAGGAGAGACCCTCCCCGCCCCTCCCCTCCCAGCCGGTCTGACTACACCAGGAGGGGCTCCGTCATGACCCAGGGCATGACCAGCCTCAACAAAGAAGCAAAGAAGGAAGTGGCTGGCCTCTGACATTTTTGGGGGCTCATCAAAGTGTGTGCTCCAGACCCTGGAGATGGAGCTGTGTAGACACCTGTTACGATCTGAAGCTGGCCTCACAGAGCTGCCCCGAGTCCTGCTCTTGAGCCATCACAAAAGGGGCTGCTCCCCAGGACCAGGGCCTTTCGAGAAACCCCAGCCTGGAAAGCTCCATCTGGCAGCTCCACCAGGCCACCTGACTGCCCCTCTCATGACTCAATGGATTCGCCCCTTTCCCAACCTCCGTGGGTGGGCTGGGCTTCTGCACCTTGCCTGGGCTCAGGCTAGGGCGGTAACACAGCGTTAGCTAAACCCCGAGGTCCCAGACAGCCAGACAGCTCCCACCCCACCCTTCTCCTCAGTAAGACCCGAGAGTGGAGCGGGAAACACCACCTAGCATTTTGGTTTTAATTCGCCAGCTTTGTGCCCTGTTCGCCACAAGGCCCGAGGGGCCAGGACCGGGTTTACTATGGTCCCAGTGGCGAGGAACACAGGATTCCAGCCGCGACCCCTGCCGGGGCAGAAGTTTCCAATTACCCTAATTGGCTACTGGCAAGCTGTCTGTGGCTAGAATCCTTCCAGAGGGGGCCGGGTTTGATCTCCCACTAATCCGGGGGTCCTCGCGGTGCTGACTGTGTGATCACATCGCAGGCATTTTCACTGAGAGAGAAGACTTCAAAGCAACCGACTTTTGAGAAATAAAACACAGTAAACAAAAGAGTGCAAGTAGAACTGCAAACTCCATGTCCCCTGCTGCCCCCGACCCCCTAGGCCCGAGGCCGGGGGCTGTGGGGAGGAGGCGGGAGGGTGGAGCGAGAAGGTTAGAGAAAAGCTCAGCCTCGGCTGACAAAGGCCGTCGATTGCGGGGGGCGGCTGGTGGGGACCGTGCCTGCCTTTGTCCTCCCGGACATCTGCTACACGTCGCCTGCTGCCAGTTGGCGACGGCGGCTGACAGCATGAGGGAACAATGCAAGCCCCGTCTCCGACCCAGTTTTTCAGCCCTCTGAGGTCCTTTCTGACCCAAGCGGTACCCGGCCGAGAGGAGTCGGAGATGAAATCCCTCGCACAAAGCTCTGCGGGGATGGGTCTTGGGGGAGGTGGGAATGAGGAGGGGAGGGCCAGGGCCACCAGGAAAAGAAACATGCTTCCCTTATTGGTGTGAGCTGCCGCATGCTCGGGCTGGGGGGCTCGTGCGTGGGCTCCTCTCCGGGATTCCATCCCTTCCCCGTCTGGCTCCAGACTGGCCACTGACTCTGCCTGCCTTCCTCCCATGTCTTCCTCCAGCCAGGGCCACCCCTGTCCTCCCGCCTGTCCATCTGGCCCTGTGCACCAGGGCCCCAGCTGCCCGTGGGCCGCCCGCCAGGCCCCCTGGCTGTCAGGCTGTCAGTTTCTGGATGGTTCTGTTGTAGTACTGCGTGATGGGGGGCGTCAGAGGGTTCCAGCTGTTGGCGTGGAGCTCGATGACCTCCAGGAGCAGCGACCGGGTCAGCATTGACTCTGAGGGGCACAGCATCTTGTCCCGGGCGCTGGCCAGGAGCTCTGTCATCATCTCGGGCAGCTGCTCCTCCAGCAGCCGGCCTGTACTCTGCAGCTGCAAGTATGGAATCGGGGTTAGGACAGGACTCGGCCCCGCAATGGTCCTCTGACCTCCTTGGTTAGGTGCGCTGGGGGCAAGCACAGGAAATAGCTGGCTCGTTTCAGGGACATGCAAGCTCAGGCCTCCGTGCCGTGGCAGGAAGGAGGACGGGGGGCTGGAGGTGGGCACAGCCAAGCGTGGGATCCCACATTAACAAGTGATCTGCTGTCAGGAGCCAGAAGGACCAGAACATCACCTGCTGCCCGGAGCTGAAGGGGCCCTTGCCAGAAATGTGCCTCTTGTCCCTTTCACCCAAGAGCCTCCCTCCTACAGGAAGCCTTCCCTGACTACACTCACACCCCCCGACAGTGCCGTGATCTGCTCCCACTGGCGATCGGGTGGCACCATGCTCATTTCACTTGCTAGGGCGTCTCTCTGGGGATGAGCTTAGTCATTGTTACCTGCAGGTGTCTGTGTGGAACTTGAGAGCAGGGACGGCAGCTCCTATTTCTCTCTCTCTCTCCCCTTCTCTCCTGCCCCCGATCCCACCTCACCAGGCCCCAGAACTGACCTCTGCCCATGCCTATGACACGATGGGGGAGAGAAACATGAACCGGGGAGCAGGCCAGCCAGAGGCCCTGCCCTGCAGGGACCCTGATCCTCTCAAAAAGCCGAACTGGGCAGAAGGAGCCCCGGTCTTCCTGGATGGGCACACCCCCAGGCAGCAGCCCCAGGCCCTCTCCATACACTCGCAATCCCCACCTCTGCCCCACCCCAGCCTTGTCCCACCCATTTTTCTAGGCTCCACTGTCTTCACAAAGCCTTCCTTGACCTCCTGAGCACCCCCAACCTGTCCTCTGACCCTCAGGGCTGTGTGCTCTGTGCCCACACTTGTTTTCCACACTGCACATCCACTGTGTGCGTGCCTGTGGCTGGGACTATAGACACGCACCACCATGCCCAGCTAAATTTTCTATTTTTTGTGGAGACGGGATCTCTCTGTGTTGCTCAGGCTGGTCTTGAATTCCTGGCCTCAAGCAATCCTCCTGCCTCAGCCTCCCAAAGTGCTAGGATGATAGTGCGTGACTCTCTTTTAAATGGAGATATAATTCCCATAACATAAAATCCACCATTTGAAAGTATATGTAAGTGCTTTTTAGGACATTCCCAGAATTGTGCCGCCGTCACTGCTCTTGAATTCCTGAGCGTTTTCATCATCCCCAAAACAAACCCATCCCCATTAGCAGTCACTCCTCATTCCCTCCCCCCTCCAGCTCCTGGCAGCCCCCACTCTATGTTCTGTCTCCATGGATCTGCCCCTGCCGGACACCTCTTATACACGGAACCACAACATGTGGTCTTTTGGGATTGGCTTCTTTCATCTAACGATGTTTTCAGGGTTCACTCATGTTGCAGCGTGTACCAGTACTTCATGCCTTTTTATGGCTGAATAATATTTCCCTGTGTTGGGTACATCCCATTTGTTTATCCATTCACCAGTTGATGGCGTTTGTGCTGTGCCCACTTTCTGGCTATTACGAACAACGCTGGCCGTGAACATTCACGGGCCAGTTTTTACGTGGATGCGTGTTTTCAATTCTCCTGGGTAGATGCCTAGGAATAGAATTGCTGGGTGACGTGGTAGCTCTATGTTTAGCTCTTTGAATAACTTCAGGCCTGTTTTCCACGGTGGCTGCACCATTTTGCGTTCTCATCAGCCACGCATGGGGGTTCTGGTTTCTCACCAATGCCTGGCGCTTCCCAGTTTTCTGATTCACTCTCTCGAGCCCCCAGCAGCACTGGGGTGCTCCCTACCACCCGCCCGAAACTCCCTCTGGCACGGCCTCCAGAGCTCCCAGTTGTCCCCAAACTCCGCTGGCCACTCCTCCCACTGTCCCCTCTGCTGCTTCTCCTCCCAGTTCCTTAAACTGGTGTTCCCCAATATTTTATTCCCCAAATACTTATCCTCAGGCTTCTGCTCTTCCCAATGCCAGCCCATCCAGCCATGTTGACTACCCACCTATCAGGGGACCGCACATCCAGCTCGTCTGCAGGGACCTCCCCCGCCCCACTTGCTGGGCTTCTCTTTCTGGACAACACCCTGGCTTTGCCACCGGTGCCTCAAAGCAGCTCACTGTTCCCTCCAGCTCAAAACGGCTGTCATCTTCCTTTTGCCTCACCACCCACAACCAAGGAGGTAGCAGGTTCTGCTAGTTTCCCTCTGAAATGTCTCCAGAATGTTTTAGGCGCGCCCCCTTCCTGGTCTCTGGCCTCACCGGAAGGCGAGGCCTCGTTGCTTCCCTCGTGGGGGACTGCCTGGCGCCCTGACACATCTCGCATTCCCACTTCCTTCCCCCACAGTCACGGCACACCTGGCCAGAGTGATCTCCGCACTGCCCCATGCCGCACCCCATGCCACTGCCCTGCGCAGGACATGCTGGCCGCAGAGGCGACTGTCACAAGGCAAACTCGACAGCAACACTGAGTCACGGGGTTCCAGGTCAGGCCACGGTTCACTCCTAACCCACAACTTGAGGAGTCCAATAACACCTGATAGAATTCACGCAAAGGTGAGTCAATGTTTTTATGGAGAAACATTTTGGGACATTTCATCCACAGGAATTTTTGATCCATGTATAGTGTGTACTCAGTAAATATGAAATGGAATGTGGAACAAATGAAAACGTACTACATACTATGTAAAATGCAAGAACCACCTTCCCACAATTTCCACAACCTCGAAGCCAGTGTAGACCAATCAGGCTATAGACTCAGTCTGTCTGACCTCCATCTGGCCTCCCCACCCCACACCAGACGTCAGAGCTCCTTGGTTACACTGTAAGAGATGCCGCGGTGGCACTTGAGAAAAGCAGCACAGATCTACCAACACAAAAAACAAAAACAAAAAACAAAATGCTAGGTGCTCATCCACTTCACAAATTCACAAATATTTGCTGAGCACCTGCTCAGGCCCAGCACGTTCCCTGCAGGGAACAAAGCAGACCGAGTCCTGCTCCAGGGGCTGGAGATGAGACAATAAACCAATAAATATTTGTGTCAGATGGTGATAAGCGCTGTGCTAAGCAAAGTGACTGATATGTTAATTGGCTTGATTGAATCATTCCACTTGTATACGTATACCGAAATGTCCCGTTGTATTCCGTAAATGTATACGACTATGATTTATCAATCAAAAATAATGCTAATGATCATTAAAGTGGCCTTGATTAAGAGTGTCAAGGGTACTACTGGCTTAGTGGTGAGGGAGGTCAGGGCGCCAGGCCCATGACGCCCGGTTAGTGTGGCCCCGGCAGAAGGCTCAGACGGGCGGGGGCTTGGCCCGTGGATGAGGCAGGTGTGGGGGTGAGGAGCACACGGAGAGTCTCAGGAAACGACGCCAGGGAGGCATCGGGGCCAGGGCCCCTCAGCCTTGCAGGCCAGGACAAGATTCCAAGTTTGCCTCTGAGCAACATGAGCGCCATGGCAGGGCTCTGAGCGGAGGCAGGACAGGGCCTGGTTTATGTTTTAAGTGGGCCATTTTCCCTGCTGTGGGAGAGAAGGGCAGATGCTGAGGGACCCCAGAGAGGGAGAGGAGTCAATTCTGTACATATTTGCCTCTGGAGTGGATATGGAAGGCGAGAGAGAGAGAGAGAAAGACAGAGGGAGAGAAAGAAAGACACAGAGGTGTGTCAGGAGCCATGGGTTTCCATGACCTCCCGTTCGCCCAGGATAAAGCCCAGACTCCGTAGCTGGTGTTTGGGCTCCAAGTGACCTTTCTGTCTCAACTGCCATACTCTCCATCCTTCAAGGCTGGGTCACTTCCCAGCTGCTCCTTGGCACCTTCCTGATCACTCCAGCCTACTGCCCTCCCTGCGACTCCCTCCCAGGGCACTCCCTGCCCCCGACCCTTGTGCACGCTGCACAAGTGAAAAGCTGTGTTCCAGTGTGACCTGTTGGCTTCCTGAAGGCAGGGCCCGCGCCACACTCATCTTTGCTGCCCTTTTTACACAGGTGCAGCACCTGGCAACAGCGGGGCCTCACTAAGTGTTGGTGCATACGATTTATGCGTTGTTTTCTGCATTTGTAAACGGAAGGGCAGAAGGTGAGAAGAGTATGCAAGAGGGAAGCATTTTGAAGGTTATCGTCCTCGTCCACTGACCGAGAGCAGGAGGCAGAGTTTGACCCGGGCACGGCATAGTCATGAAGGAGAGGCGAAATCACACACGACCAACGCAGGGGGCCATCCACATTGCGGGCTCGGAATCCAAGTTCTGCGCATCCTTATTCTTCCCTTCTCCTGTCCTGCTGCATCTATCCACCCAGCCTAGGCGCCCACCCAGCAGGAGCCACGGCATTCATTTCCGGAGGCCGAGGACACAGGGCAGTCTTTAGTACGTGCCAAATGGGCACGCAGGCCATCGGGGCTACAGGAGCCTGGGGGCAGGTCAGGGGGGCTCGACTGGCCAGAGATGCTCTAAGGGACCAGACCTGTGCAATCACTCCCCTGCCCCTCCTGGCTCACTTCTCTCTACAGCCCCTGACATAGTATCTGCTTGTCTGCCTACTGTCTCTCTCCTGTCTTTGTGACTGCAGGACCTGGTGACTCCCCTTCCTGTCCCTTGAGCTGCTGCCCCTGTCCCCTCCCAGGCCAGGGCAGGGCTCTCAGGCAGAGCTGGGGGTGGGTTCTCAACCCCAGGGCCTTATCTTTCTCCTGGTTGTTTGGGAAAATCTGCCTTAAGCCAAAAATCACATCGTGAGCGATAGGCTCTCTTGCAAACTACCCGGCTGGGTTTTCTCAAGGAAGTCAGGGAGGGCTGGGAGTTTCTCATCTTACTTTTCCCTCCCAGTTGCTTGACCACAGAGAGCACAGGAAGGGACTAGGTGGCTGCAGATTGTGCACTGTGTTCCCTCGCACCCCAGCTTGGCCTCCCATTGCCCACTTTTGAGAGTGGACTCTCAGGCCCTTAGACTGAAGGGACCACGGGAGGCGGCCCCCTCAACCTCCCTCTGATAGGAGGGAGCTTTGCTGGCCAGGGGCACAGGGCTGGGAAGTCACCACCTGCTGCCCTCCGTGTATAACAAGGGGCTGGCCTGCCTCCCCCAGGAGCCCTTGACACAGCTCCATGAGCTTCCTCCCTGGGACCCCCGCACCCCTTCCAGAGCCCCCCTCCCAGCCTCCCCATGCCTCCGGGTGACCAGTGGCCTCTCAGGAATCCTTACAAGACCTGCCTTTGTGGGCATGATCCCAAGGGCAGAACCTTCCACTCTTCCATCTTGGCCCAAACTTACCTGTCCTGTGTTCCATTTCTTCAGGGCTCTGATTTCCTAAGGGACAGCTAGTTTTTGGATACACAAATCCCTGCTGAAATGTTGAGGGGCTGACTAGCTCCCTCATTTACGGACGCTCTATTTGGGATCTTTGGGAGGCCATTGCTTTCTTTAACGCAAAGACAGGTCTTAAAAACTACCGGCAACCCAGACACATACTGGTACACTCATGTTCACAGCAGCATTACTGACAACAGCCGAGAGGAGGAACAGCCCAGATGACCATGACCAATGAATGGACAAACAGGTGGTATAATATATACACACGGTGGAATGTCATTCAGCCCAGACCAAATCCAGACGCACGCTGCCACATGGACGAACCCTGAAGACGTTATGCTAAGTGGAATAAGCCAGATATGAAAGGACAAATGCTGCATGATCCCACTTAGATGAGGTCCCCAGAGTCGTCAAATTCATAGAGACAGGAAGTAGAATGGTGGGTCCCAGGCGCTGGAGGAGGGGGAGTCGGGAGTTAGTGTTTAATGGGGACAGAGTTTCAGCGGGGGACGATGACAAATTCTGGAGATGGATGGTGGTGATAACAGCACAACAATGTGAATGAACGTAATGCTACAGAAGTGAGCACTTAAACATGGTTAAAATGGTAAATTTTATGTCCTATGTATTTTACCACGATAAAAAAAAAATAGTTTGAAAAAAAAGGCAGTGGCAGGAGCAGGTACCATTTGTGTGGGCAGGACTGTCCCTCTCCCCCTGCTACCGCTTGCTGGGAGAAGAACCACACCAACGGGGGAGGCCAGGCCGCCCACCCGGGGGTCTGAGGCCCTGGGGTTGGGGAGGAGCAGCCCACTCATCAAAGTCCCTGGCACAGAGGGATGTGTGCGGGCCGGGGCAGGCAAGCCACCGGCGCCCTCGAACAGTGAAATGTGTTTCTTGGACGAGAATCCAAGGCAATTGTGCGAGCCCACACAGTGTTTGTTCGGAAGCTAATGCATTCCTGTCCTATTGTCTCTGCCGGAGACTTGTTGTGGGCACACCCATCATATCCTCCCTCGGGGAGAAGCCAGGGTGCTCAAGTCAGGCTGTGGGAGGCCCGACAGCAGACAGGGAGAAAGGCAGCCTGGTGGGAGTCGCCTAGAGTCCCCAGGGGAATGGTTGTAGGCGCAGGCGTGCTGTGCCAGGCGTGCCCAGGATGCAACCAGGCTGGTAGCTTGGGATGCCACCAGCAGGGAGGGAGAGAGGGTGCTGATGGAAGAATCCACGGGGCCGCCGCCCCGTGCGGGCAGGGATGAACGCTGGAGGTCACAACATCCTGCCTTACCAGTGAGGGGTGAAGCGTCCACCCGAGGCAGGGTGCCCAGCCCTCCCTGAGCACCTTTGATCACCCCCAGCGCAGCCTCCAACCTTGGTAGAACAGACCCCAGCCGCCTAACGCAGCTCTGCTGAGCCCAGCCCCTGCCTCCTCCTGCAGCCTCCCGCCTTTGGTGTGGTGGGAGGTGGGCCAGAGAGCAGTGAACATCGACCTGAGGGGAAGTTCACGGAGGCTGGTTTGGCTGGCAGGCCGACGGCCAGGCCAGGGCTGCAGGAGCACAGGCTGAAGGAGTGGAAGGAGCCACAGGCCAGAGGAGAGGGCACAGGGAAGAGCAGAGAGTGGGAGGTGAGGGCTGCAGTGGCCGAGGAAGCCACAGTGATCAGCACAAATGCCGGCAGTGGAGAGAAAGGGGGCAGGGAGACGAAGGGGGCAGGGACAGAGGAGACAGCCCTGGCACGTGGCATGGGTCTAGAATGATTGCCACCTGCATCTCAGGAGTGCCCTCAGGGCCACCCGCCCTGCGCCTCTGCTGGACCTGGTCCTGCACCCACCGCCAAGTCTAGAGGGTAGCACATGAACTGATGTTCATGATAATGACCTTGAGCCATCAAGAAGAGGGTCAATTACGTCTGGGTCCCTTTTCAAGGTGGCAGGGAAGTAGATAATCTACCGGGGAAAGGCTGTCATCAAAAACGTGCAGCTGGCTTGGAGTCAGAAGACCTGCTGCTCACTAAGAGTAACCCCCGGCACATCACTTAATCACTCCATGCATCGGTTTCCTTACCTGGGAATGGGCATAATACATGCCTACGATTGTTTTGAGAGTCAATTGAGATAATGTAGGCGAAAGAGCTTTGAAAAGTACAAAGCTTGATTCAAATGCAGGGTGTTATCATTGTTATTACATTCATATCTTTAGAAACGTGTATCTTCCTTGAAGATCTCAACATACTTTGTATGAACCATCTCATTTACCCTCATGACACTCTGGTGGAGATAGGGAAAGGCCACAGGCGTTATCATCTCTCCTTAAGAGACAGGGAAGCCAAGGCTCAGTAGTTATGAGGCTTGCACAGCCAGCCAGACGGCGAGTCTGCATAGAACTAGACGGTGCTCGAGAGTCCTGGGTCAGCATTCTCATCCTCAGAGAATGACTTTAATGTCTCCCAGATTAGCTAATTCTTATTTTTCTAGTTGGAGCTCATAATTCTTAATTCTGTTGACTGGTGACAATAGTCAACCTGGGCCTTCACAAAACTGAGCTGATTTTACCTGTTCTTTGTCTGCGTTGGCCACCACCTATCCTAACCACCCATCTACCCATCCACCCAACCACCCATCCATCCATCCATCCATCCATTTATCCATTTACCCACCCACCCAGCCACCCATCCACTCACCCACCCACCTATCCGTCTATCCACTTACCCACCCACCCATCCATCTATCCACTCATCTATCTACCTATCCACCCAGCCACCCAACCACCCATCCATCCACCCATCCATCCATCCATCCACCCAACCACCCATCCATCCACCCATCCACCCACCTATCCATCTATCCACTCACCCACCCACCCATCCATCTATCCACTCACCCACCCACCCATCCACCCATTCATCTATCCACTCACCTATCTACCCATCTATCTATCTACTCACCCATCCATCCATCTATTCACTCACCCATCCACCCATCCTTCCATCCAGCCATCCAACCTTTTTCATCCATTTACTCACCTACTCATCATCCATCCATCCACCCACCCACCGACCCATCCGTCCACTCATCCACCCAACCACACATCCATCTACCCACCCAACCACTGACCCATCCATCCATCTATCCTTTCATCCATCTATTTACTCACCTACTCATCCACCCACCCATTCACTCATCCATCCATCTATCCACTCACCCACCCACCCATCCATCCATCCTTTCATCCATCTATCTACTCACCTACTCATCCATCCATGCATCCATCTACCCACCCTTTCCACAACATTTATGGAATACTACTGTGTACTGAACATTGTGTAAATACAGGGACAACAAGAGGAATGACTTATAACTTATAGGGTAGTAGGGGGAAATCAAGAGACTTTTGTTAGGTATATGGCATTGGAGCATGGGATGGAATGGTGGTGGAGAACACTCCAGGTGTATGGCATAAGAAGAATGTACCAAGGCAAAAAATGTGAACTAGCAGAGTGACTGGTGAACAACAAATATTTTAAGATGCCCAAAATATATGATGATAAAGAAAGCAAGGGCCACATTCTAAAGGGCTCTAGATGCCATGCTACTCAGTTGGATTTTATCCCAAGGGACTGGAGAGCCACTGAAAGGTTGTAAACTGGAGACTAGTAAGATAATATTTGCATTTTACAAAGATCCTTTTTGGCACAGCGTGGAGAATAAACTGGAGCTGGGAGGGTGGCGTGGGAATGGAGGCAGGGCAGTGAGGAGGGTGCAGTGTGACGCGAGGCAGGCACAAAGGGAAGAGTATGTTTAAGAGGCAGACTATGTTCAGGGGCAGAAGTGGGGTGAGGAAAGGAACAATGTAGAAGACACGCAGCCCCCGGGCTTGGGGCTTGGTCACTGGATGAAGGATGATGCCATCAACGATGCTGGGAAGGCAGGAGAAGGTGGTTTTGGGGAAAGTGAATTTTGAGTTCAGTGTTAGAAATGTTGAGTCCACAGGCTGGTCAGGGAAGGTGACTAGTGGGAGAATGGTTATCTGGCAGCATCAGAGCCCACGGTTAGTGAGTCAAGGCCACAGTGTGACTGAGGTGACCCGGTGAACACATGGAGTGGGATGAGAAGAGGGCAGGGGCTCCCAGCCTGCACACAGCGACATGTAAAGTGGGAGAGAAGGAGAGGAACCCCACAAGGAGGAAGAGAAGGTCGGTCAGAAAGTTAAGCAGAGCAGAAGGAAGTGGCGTCATGGAGGCCAAGAGGCTTCCAAGAAGTACAAGGTCAATTGTGTCAAATGCTCAGAGAGGTCAAGTAAGATGAACAATGACCAAGGTCACCTGGATCTGGTGATTAGAAGAATGTGGGCGACCTTTGCCAGAGGACTTTGGTGCTGCATAGGGGCAGTGGGGGTCAGGGGTGCAGAGAGAGTACATTCTTTCTTTCTTTTTGGGGGGTTCTGTTCTTCCTTCTCTCTCTCCCCGTTTCTCTCTCCTTCCCTCCCTCTCTTCCTTCCTTCCTTCCTTTTGTACTTGCCTACAGAAGAGGAGGGTAGGATGCTAAGAGAAAGAGACTGGCAGTGTCACGTGGAATGGTCTGGAGTCTGGTATGGTAAAGTAGAAGTGCCCCGAGCCTGTTTAAATGTGGAGGTGAGCGGGCAGAGTGCAGAGGGAGGTATGATAGAGGGGAGGGAGTATCAAGTGCATAATCAGGCTTAAATAAGAGCAGTGGTATCGGCCTCTGGAGTGAGAGGAAGGGCCAGGGTGGCCATGGGTATCAGGACACGTGCAGATGCTCACGCTGCCCATAATCAGTGCTGTTTTACGTTCATTACTGCATTGCAGACACCATTAGGTGAGGAGAATATGCCCCAAATGCCACTTTTCCATAAGTCTAGCATGGAGCCCTGGTACGGTGGCTATGGTCTGATGTCAAGAAATTCATGGTTCTGACCTAGACTCTAGTGCAAGCTTGTGTCCTGTGGTCTGGCTACCAGCCCCCCTAACTAAGGCGGGCAGGTACCCTAAGTGTGGACGAGGCACCCAGAGGGAATAATTAGCCTCCTTCCTGCCGAGCTTGCAAACTGCCTGTACAAAGTGGTGACAGTCAATGTCACATGGGGGATGCATCACCCACAGCTGGCCCCAGGGCTGGAAACGTAATCTAGGGCTCAGAGCAGACACTGAATCCTGCTACAGACATCGGAGCCAGAGGAAAGGGCCATAGCTCCAGCAGCTCATTTTGGGGGCCAAGCCCTGGCCAGTGACCTAGATGGGAGGGGAGTTCTGTTCAACAGTCCCTGTGGCCAGGACTTCTCAGGAGTCTGGGTTGGGTTTGAGACTCCAGGGAAGTCGGCTGTGTCTGCATCTAATACCTCCCATCTTCCCTTTAGCGCCCTTCCCATCCCTTCTAGAAGATCCTTCTCTGCTGGCTGCCCCAGCATCCAAGATCCCTCTTAAAGGTGAACAGGAAATGCCTGAGGCAGCTCTGAGGTTTCAACTTCCAAGAAGGGGGTCTCCTGTGGGTTTCCTCATTGGTTGCCTGGCTAACATTTTTTGAGAGTTTGCTGTAGGTGCTTTGTGTACATTTTAAAATCCATGCAATCCCTATACCAGATTATCTGAGTCAAACACCACTGTGGCTCTCCTCACGTATAGCTGCAGAAACTGAGGCACAGAGAGGGAAATGGTTGCCCAAGAGCACTCCAGTCAGTGGAGAACGGCTTAAGGCTTAACTGCTGCCCCCTGGCAAGTCTCAGACAAACAGGCTGATGGGGAGGGGCTGGCCAAAGGGAGGTGACCCCGCGTCCTGGGCTGCCTGGAACGGTTCCCGTTTTCCCCTGTTGTCCCAACATAATTACTAAAAGTGCCCTTCCACTCTCAGAGCTGCCCTGCTTCAGACTGTACGTTTTATGGTCACCTAGACCGGGGGTAGGGAGCTTTCCCCAGGCACCCCCGTCATCGACAGGTTGATGGGCCTGAGGCCTCCATTTGCCCTGAGGCCTCCATTTGAGCAATGGGGCCAGTGCTCCTGCCCATCTCTGAGGACTGGGCGGGCGGCTGGGGCGGGGGGAGGACTCCAAAGGCCATCAAGTGGCCCTAGACCTGGTGAGGGGTGGTTATCATCGCAGGAGATCAGGACACCTGAGCCACAGCCCACACCTGGGCCACAGGCCTCACCGGAGCCTGCCAGGGCCCCTCGCTCCCTAGGAACGCAAGGAACAGCATGGAGTTAGGGTAACCGGGCACACCACGCACTGCTTCCTGCCGCAGCGGCGGGGCCCTGGGGAGAGCCGCTGGAGAAGAGACAGAGGGAAAAGCAGCTCCTCTCCAGCCTCCCTGCCGGGCAGCCCAGCCAGGAGTGCCCGGCCCAGGGGGCAGCCCCGGACCCTGGTGCCCCTCACGCCCCGCTCTGAAGGAAGGACTGCATCGTGTCTGACTCAGCATAAAACAGCTCCCCGCGACAGGGGAGGGGTCGGGGCTGGCGGGGGCCAGGCCTGGGGCTCTAGGCGGGTGGGCAGGCTCCCCTCACAAGGCCCAGTCTCGGAACTCAGGTCTGTCCCGGCATCCGCCAGGCTGGGACCCTGGGCAGGCGCAGGAGAAGCGCAGGGCTGGTGGGTGCCTCCGGCTGCTGCGGCCTCCCTGCCCCAGCCCCTGCCTCCCACCCTGCACCTCCGCCCACCTGAGGCCTGGACTTGACCTTGCTGCTTTGGGGGGAGGGTGTGATAAGCGTCTCAGTGGAGGGAACTTGCTGCCTGCAAAGGCATTTTCCGGCTCTCTAAAGTAAACAATCAAACAGGAAATTAATCGAGAAACCCACATCAACGGGAAGGTTCAGGTTGTGATTTTCACAGCCCCAGAGCCAGGAAATTCGAAGTTACAGTTCCCATAGCAACTTGCCTGTAGAATGAGCGAGTGCTGGGCTGGAACAAGACCTCCAGGGGTCGGCTAGGCCAGCCCCCACCTCCAGGCAGCGTCACCCAACAGCAAGTCTGCATGTCTCAGGGCAGACGGGTTCTTCCAAGGCAGCACGAATCCTAGGGGAGTTGCAAGGCTGGGGCTCTACTTTCAGTGCTGACAATGATGGGCAATCAGTGGACCCCTCAGGGATTCAGCTGTCCCCATTCTATATTCCCATATTCCCACTATTGTCCCCCTAGTCCCACATTCTACGAAATAGGAATGATACTCGGCAGGCCTCCCACGTCACAGGCTGCACACGGCATGCTTCTTATTCACGCTGTCCGTGCTCTACGCAGTCCCATGACGGCCTCTTCCCATCTCTGTCCCATCCTGATTGTCCCTGAATCTTGTGCTTGGCCTTTGGCCCATCCTCTGGTTGTCTCTCCTCCGAGAAACATCTCAATTGACTGACAGGTCCCGGAGCCTCCAAAGCAACCACGAAGCCGTCTCCATTCCTTGGACATCCTCTCTCCCCAGCCCTCCCACCCCTTTGCAGGGCCAAATACATAACGTGGTAATATTAACTCAATGCACATAGTGCTTCCCTGATGGATAACCAGGTAGATTTAATGAAACCAGAGGCAAACCCGCCACCTTCAAATAGGTAGGGGTTGTGTATGTCGGGTGGGGTTTTCTTTTGTGTGTGTGATCAGTGAGGAGTCCCCGCCTGGCAGGAAAGGAGATAAGGGCGTTGGAGCTCAACCCCAGAAGGAAACAGTCTGGAATCCTTCCCTGAGAGCCACCCTGCCCTCCCACCCGAGATGGCCATGGACAGCCGTCTGGGACCCCTGGATAACACCAGCTGAGGTGACAGCGAGCGCTTCCTGGGCACTGAGCCTGTGGCAGAGGGTGCCTGTCTGCCCGCCCACCCGCCAGCCTGGCCCTCGAGCCAGCGCCTTAAATTGAGCAAAGCAGTGGCAAGAGAGAAGTGGCGCCTGCTGGAAAGAGACAGAGCGTCTCCCTGATTTCCTAACAGGCCTAGCTGCATGCCAGGGCGGACGGGCCAGCTCGCTGGCCTCGCTTACGAAACAGTCCTTTCCTCCCCTGGGTAGGCTTCCCGGGGGTGGCCAAACCACTGTCCGGCCACCCAATTCCCTGGAGGCATCCAACTGAGCCCGGGCCACAAGGGCACTGCCCACGGCAAAGAGGCTGAGTTCTCTGCAGTCTCATAGGAACCCCAGGGAGGTCACGGTCACTGAGGGCCACTCACCAGCTCCAGAGGAAGGGCCTCCCTGTGCCCAGAGTCCAGGGGAGGCTCCAGTTCACGGGTCCCCTGCATGCGCACTGACTGGGCATAAGATTATCTGCAGGCTGTCCCAACCCACCTTCCCCCAAGCCTGGGCAGAAGCTTCTTAGGAGGTTCTTCGTGGCGGACCTACGTCAACTAGATGTCTGTCCCTTTTCAATGCAGGGGGTTGTTACCAATCTCAGACTTTATAGGGTGCGTGGGTTGGGGAAGGCGTAAGTAGCTGGCAAGGGGTGCTGAGGACTTAGAGAAGGGACACACTGGCTTGTTCCTCTGCCACCAAGCATGGAATTCTGAAGAAACCTTTGCTTAAACCATGTCCTTTTCTGCACAGTAACCTCGGCATGCTGTATTTAAGAATAAACACCTGCGGTAGCCTGCAGAGGTGCCAGCCTTCCAGGGGTCAGGGGTGGGGGTGGAGCTTGAAGCCACATCGCAGAAGCTGGGCTGAAGGTCTGGCCTTCGAGTGAGGGAGCTCAGCTGGTTCCCCAGTGGGTTTCGGTGTAAGGTGGTAGCCAAGGACCAACTGGGCAGAGACAGCTGGGCCTGGGACAATTAAGCTCTGTTAATGTGCAGAGAATAATAGGGCTGTGCTAAAAGCATAATTAGCATTGTACTCAGAGGAGCAGCCACCCAATAGAGGGCCAGACAGGCCTGGGCTGAGAAAAGGGCCTGGGGCTGCCTGGGAATGTCAGAGGGATGGACTCTTTGCCAAGTCTAAGAGACTTGGAGATAAGAGAATTTAATTGGCACCTGGAAGTTTGTTTGGCTTTAGAGCCTTACCTTTAGTAGAATATAAATTTTAATAATGAGGCAATTTTTCTGAATGGAGATGATCTTTTTGGATGAACGAGCCTGCGAGTCGGTATTTTGTACCATCCGCGTGCTCTTACTGTATTCAACTGGCCGGGCTGCAAGGGGGTAAGAGCTTAGCCTGGCATCCAGGCTATGCGCCGGGCAGGCCCACTCCAGGCCCTACAGCCCCTCCCTCCCCTTCACAGACCTCAGATCCAGACAAACACATCTGTTCACAGGTCTAAGAACACATGGAGTCCTTGTCTGCCTCCAGCTTGTACTCGTCATTCTCTGCTGGGCACGTCTTTTCCCATCTTGGCTCCAATTACCTGACCCCGCAAGACCAACCGAGAGACCCTTCTGCAAGAAGCCTTCCCTGACCCCCTCCTCCCCTAAGCTCTGGAGCTGGAAGGCTCTCTGCTCACAGCCCAGGGCAGCCATTTGGTTCTACCTAGTTCTAGGTGTAGTCAAGCATCTACTGAGAGGAGTTCTTTTCATGTTGCTCGTAAGACCTTGTGTCCAGTGGCCCTCTCAGAGTACCTGAGGGTTGGGTTTGAGAGGAAGCATGGCTTGCTGCTGGCTGGGGCAAAGCCACCTGGAAGGGCCTCTGTTCCCCAGGATGGAGCCCCTCTGTGACATAGAGGCTGGGAGCATGGCAAGTCGTGCCCCCAACTTCTCCATGGAGTCTGAAATGGTAGTGACAACTTTTCATTCATTCATTCATTCATTCATTCCAGTCATTCAACAAGGAGGCAGGAATCCTGGCCTTATAGATTACCAGTCTAGTAGGGAAGACGGATGTTGCACAAGTGGATTGGTATTTGGAACCGAGGCTGAAAATTGAGACTGCCTGGATTCTAATCCCAACTCGGATTCCTACAAGTCATGCTGTGCAGCGCAGAGGTAACCTCTCTGTGTCTCAGTTTCCTCATTCGTAAAGTAGGAATAAACATATTACCTCCCCCAAGAGTTGTTGCAAGGATTAAACGAGATAATCTACGTGAAACATTTAGAACAGTATCACACACAGTAAGCACAGCTCAACCAAAGGTGGCTCTTATTACTAAGTGGCTGCATGTGGCACAGAACAGCAGGCACAGTGGCAGGAAGGACTATTGTCACCTGTGCTGGGAGAGGAGGCTCAGGGAAGGCTTCCCCAAGAAGACACCTTTTAAGGTACAGCCAAGGAGAGTGGGGCAAGGAAGGACATTACAGGCAGGGAGAGAAGGCACCCTCACCAGTCCTGTGAGCCTGGATTGCTCAGAGAGAGGGCAGCAGGGCTTGGGGGTGTGGAGACCAGGCAAACTGGTCCCTGCCCCCAGGCAGCATACGGTGGGTGGGGGGACTGGCAGAGGCAAGCGGGTGCTGGGAGGGAGACGGCTGGGTGGGAGCCTCCCTTGGATGAGGTGGGCAGGGAAGGCTTCTCTGCAGAGAAGACCTGCAGGGCTGGGTGGGCGGGTGGTGCATGGTGGGAAGTGACAGTGAACAGCCCTCCATGCCTGGCTCCCTCTCGGCACCCTGCCCAACCTGTCCCACGTGATCCTCACAGAACCCCACCCCTGCTTTACAGACCACACCGGAGGGTGGACTCCCCAAGAGCCGCATGGCCACTAAGTGGCAGAGGGAGATTTGAACCCCCTTAGAAGCCCCTGGAGGGGTCTCGAATATCTTGAGTGGCCTGGGGTGGAGCACAGAGGAAGAGGGTGGACCAGTCTGGAGCTTTTTCAAACCCCAGCAAGAAGTGCTGGGAGTGTGGCTGGGGCCTAGAGGGACAGGGGACAGGAAAGGACAGATGAGCTCTGTATTTTGGGAGGCCAAAGCTCCAGGATTTGCAGGCAGATTGGATGTGGGGCCAGGGTGGGGCAAAGGCTGGAATCAAGAATAACTCCCAGGTGTCTGGCCTGAGCAAAACTGGGTGGACAGTGCCTTTGTCTACCAAGACTGAGGCTGGCCGGAGGAGGAGCAGCTTTGGCCATTTGAGTCTGGAGGTCAGAGGAAGGTCCTGCGGGAGACGCGTTTGGGAGGCCTCCGCACAGACGGTATTTAAAGCCATGAGGCCGGACGGGATCGTTTAGACCAGGATTTCTCAGCCTTACAAGGACTAACATTTTGGGCATATAATTCTTCGTTGTCATACGGTAGGATGTTGAGCAGCACCCTGGACTTCCACCCACGACATACCAGTAGCATGTCCCCAGTAGTCACAACCAAAAACGTCCCCGACATTGCCAAATGCCCCCAGTTGAGAACCACGGATCTAGATCAGGGGTTGGAAACCTACAGCTCACCAACCAAATCTCAACCAAATCTCTCTTACAGCCTGCTTTGTGCACGGGCCAGAGAGCTAAGCATGGTTTTTACATTTTTAAATGGTTGAAAAAACATTCCGAAGAACAATGGTGACATGTAAAAATTATATGAAACTCAAATTTCAGCGTCCATAAATAAAGTTTTGTTGGAACACAGTCACTGCCACTGGTTTATGTATTATCTACGGCTGCTTTTTCTCCACAACAGTAGATTTTGTAATTCGGCAGTCCTGACAGCCTTGTCATTGGCTTGGTGGGGCAGAAGCCAACCCAGAGGACAGGCTGTAGGAGACTGTGCTTTTGAAAATCCTGGCTCTAAAGGGAAGAGAGAAACGGGGTGGTTCCCAGGGGGGAATGAAGGGAGGTTTTCCCCTTGAGATGCATTTGCTGCAAACGTATGTGTTGTGGGAGAGAAATGAGGAAATCCAGAAGGGGAGCCTTGGGTCAGAGAGAGGGAGGAAACAGGTGACACTGGAATCAGGGTAGCCAAGTGGGGCCACCGCCCTGGTAGACGGGCTCCCCCAAAATAGGCAGGGACCAAGGCATGGTCCATGATGGTTGTCAAGTGCCCCAGACAGCCCGTGGGCTGGTAAGATAATTAAAGAAAGCTCACTTAGGGAGCAGTCTGGGTTAAGAAGAAAGATACTTAAATTTGGCCTTAGGATCATTTTAAAATTTTACTCTATTATTTGCGTTTATATATAAATTACCGTTTCTTCACGCTGTGTGCTAACTTCATTGTAAAACTGTATTAAAAATATCCCTAAGGATTTATATCATCTTTATATCTTTTACATCACCTTTCGAGAAAACTTTTCATTGAAGTGTAACACATGCAAAAACACGCCCTAATTCTGGATATGTGGATGAATTTTCACAAAGGGAACACCCTCGTGTCGCCAACTCTCTGGTCAAGAAACTGACCCTTAGCAGTGCCCCCGACTCCCCGAGTCCTCTTGTGCCCCTTCCTTGTACTAACTCTCCCTTAGGGTCACCACTATCCTGTGTAACACCAGAGCCTAATGTTTCGCATTTTGAAACTCCTGGGTGTTTGAATCTGAAGCAAACCCACTGATGCTGCAGGTGGGTTCCCTGCGAGGCCCTTTGCTCTCCTGGTGGCAGCTCTGAGAGCCCCACGTGTTGTAGGGTGCTCCACTCTGGGGTTCCCTTCACAGGGCACATCTGATTCTGGGGCTCGGTGGGGCAGGCATGTTAGCCACAGTCTTCAGGGCTGAGGATGCGGAGTCCAGATCTGAACGAGATGATCTCCCATGCACCCAAGGCCACACATCGGGCTCAGGGAGCTGATTCCCAAATCCAGGAATCTGTCTCAAAGGTTTGGTGCCCTGCTATGCATCGTGTCCATAGATACGTGACCTTTAACTTTCTCAGGAGCATGGATCCCTTTGAGGATCTGATGGAAACTCTGGCACCCCTCCCAGAAAAATGCACATCCACACAGGTTCACAGACATCTGCGTATAATTCCAGTGCGTTCCCAGACCCCAAAGGCCACCCAAGGGCCCCAGGCATGTGAGCCTTCCACACCCAGCCTAAATCGTGAACGCAAATGTGTCAGGAGTGTGGGACAGTGACTGCCTCCCTGATGTCACCTGTGCAGCTGTGGTCTCACGAGTTGCCAGGGGGATCATGCAGCCTTTTTCTGTGGCTTTTTGGGCTGAGGCTGGGTAGTCCTGCGGTTAAGGCATAATGCTAGGGTGGCCAATAACGACACTCTAATGGTGCCTGACACTCGACAGATTTGATCTCTGATCCTTATGGCAACCCTGCAGAGGTAGAGGCTATTTTCCCATTTTATTGATGGCAACTGAGGCTCAAAGAGCTTGGGGAACTTGCCTCAAGCCCTAGCTGGTCCCTAGAATGAGGGATTTGAAATCATGAAAGTCTGACGTCCAAGCCCTTGTTCTTTCCATGGTCCCTTCTCACGGAGGGGCTTTCAGCTTCCTTGGAGCTCGTGGGGAGTTTCTCTAAAGTGAGCGTCGGGTGGTCAGGAGGGAGCTGGTGGCATGAGGATGCCTCAGCGCATGCCGTCTCCACTCATGGGAAATGACTCACTGGAGCCCTGCCACTTTGGGCCTGCAAGGGACAAATGCACATTTCCTGTGTCTCGGTCAGAGCCTCGGGCAGTGTGAGCTGGCAGGGGAGATCGCTGAAGGCAGCTAGAGACAGGAAACCACCCAGCTCTGCATCCTGGGATGAAGGAGCCTCTCCCTGGGTTCACGGGACAGTGGTATGTCACCACTAGGCCTCAGTCTTGTCATCTGTGAAATGGAGGCGGAGGTCAGACTGGATCTGCCACAGTCATGCGTGGTCCTCCTAATGACAGTATCAGCATCATCTGGGAAAGTGACAGTTCTTTACGACAGCGATTCTCAAACTTCAATGTACATCAGAATCACCCGGCGGTGGGGGCAATTTCCCAGTTGAGAACCACAGATCTAGATCAGGGGTCATGAACTGCAGCCCACTGGCCAAATCTGGCCACAGCCTGCTTTTTATGGCCTGTGTGGGCTAAGAATAGTTTATATATGTTTTTGAATAGCTGGGGAAAAAAATCGAAAGAAGAATATTTTGTGACACAAATTATATGAAATTCAAATTTCAGTGTCCCTAAATAAGGTTTTGCTGGCACGCAGCGACTCCCATTCATTTACATACTGTCTACGCTGCTCTTCCGGGAGGAAGGCAGAGTGGAACCGGTTTGCTCTCGTGGCTTCGTGCCGCTGCTCACACACTACACATTGCAGGGATGTGGTTAAACTCGGTTTTGCCTCTTGGCCTGCAATGCCTGAAATATTTACTATTGGCCCTTTATGGAAGTTTGCTGACCCTAATCTACACAGAGAAGGAAAGGGGAGGGGAGGTGGGGGGGTTCATGCAAGAACTGGGATCCCTTCTGGGGGAAAAAATGAGCTGTCAGGAGCTTTTGGGGTCCCAGGGAGTCCTGCTGTGAGCTGGGCCAGCACTTGGAATCTTTTCCACAACTGCTCCAAGGGTGATCTCAAAAGCCCCTTGGACCAATAACAACCTTCTCTCTTGCCTATATGAAAACCTGACGTTCTATTATACTGTTAGATCAGCGGCTCTTAACTGGGAAGCCGCTGGCCAGGTGGCAGGCTTCAGGGGTCTCTGCAAGCTTTAATGCATGTGGGTGTTTTCTGGGGAGAGGATTCTTGGTGGGCTAGTGACCTCCCTACCCTTCCCAAAACCGAGTACTTTTTTTTTTTTTCCTTTGGGGCACACATTTTTTTCTTCTCATTGTCCTTCCAAATGTGAAGGTCCCTGGAAGGGTAACACTGTACATACACCTCCCTCCTGCCTAGGACAGGGGAGGTGATCGGATGGCATCGGACGGGCCTTAGGAGTGTCCACGGATGCTGAGGAGGGGTGGGGTGTGGAGTAGGGGAAGGCTTTGGAAAGAAGAAATGGTGATTCAGGAAAAGGACCCCTGACCCCTCCCACTCCATAACCCACTTCTTCCCATCAGCAAGAGGCAGCTAAGGCTCGCAGCCCGTGGGGCCACCCTCCCCAGTGGGCACCTCTACTCCGGCCTGCAGCCTTAGCCAAGCAAGTCTCAACTCTGGCCCTGGGATTCCAGGTATTTTCCCAGCCAGCCGCACCTCATCTAATTGCTTTCCAGTCAGCTAATCCTTGGCCCACGCCCTCCACTGCAGCCAGGCAAGCCACCTCGGTGCGGCCAGCAGACGCTTCCGAGATTCCCCGTGGCCCGCGTCCAAGCCCGGGGCAGCCTCTCGACTCCCCTAGCCCAAACCACATCCTCTTTGCGCTTCCCCACACCTCAAACTCTCCTCTGAGTAACATTTCCAAACCAAGCAGAACTTGGTCCAGTCCAGACCAAAAGCGGCAGTCAGATTCGTTCCCTACCACCCCGGCTTGCCACTGCCCAGCTATCGGGCAAGAACAATTAGCAAAAAGTGGAGTCGTACCTACTGTTCAATTCCCAGAGCTAATTGTTTTAAGCAGGGCTTCGGCCTTAATTAAAGGATAATTAGTTACTGAATGTGTGTTTGCATTTCCACAAGTGTGTTTGCATTTCCTAAGTCTGGCTTTGAACCCTGGGAAACCAGATTCAGCAAATACTTTTATGTTTCAGTACCTCTGAGTAAGGGAGAAGGTCTTAATTGCAGAAATGGTAGTCCCGTGTGATGAAAAGGGCCACAAAAGAATGAGCTAATGGTGTTTTCCACACACGCTCAGCCACGATCTCCGTCCAGCCATTGTGGGGAGGCGCTGGCAGCTGCCCAGCCCTGCCCGGCGCTGTGCTCCACCTCTAGATTCTGCTCTTGTCCCCCTCCCGCAGTCGGCCACCCTGCCATGGCCCTTCATTCCCCCGTCCGTGCTTTTCTTCTTTCTCCTTTTCTCCCCTTTCTTCACCCTGAGGTCAGAAGGACTGTTTTTGCAGACCCTGCTGGGCGCTCCAGCCCCGACCCACGCTGGCACCCCGGCTGTGAGCTTGAGGTTTCAGCTCTCACGCTCCCCCCCGACCCCTTGCTGCTGGGTGCTCAGAGAGGCGGTGAACAAGTACTTTCGAGACTTTGGGGCATCCAGAACTGTTCCAAAAGCCTGAGAATTCCAGAAGCTAGTCTCTATACCTGCCCTGTCCCGTATAACCACCACCAGCTGCACGGGCCTAGTCCTAATTGAGAGGTGCTTTCGTTGTAAAATACACACTGGACTCCAAAGACTTAATACAAGAATAAAATGAAGAAGAATATTAAAAAACCCTCAGTGATTATTTTTTAATATTGATTACAGGTTGAAATGACAATTACTTGGACATAGCGAATGACATAGAAATAATTTCACCTGTTCCTTTTTCATTTTTTAAAATGTGGCTACTAGGAAATTTATTTGTGGCTCACGCTGTATTGCTATTGGACACTGCCCTGTAGCTGAGATGCTGCTGTAATTGTCAAGGGCTAAGAGGCTTCTGTTGTCCTCAGTGTCTGTGACTATGGGTGTCCGCTCCCACCTACCCCATGCTCTCACCACTGTGCTCCTTGTACGTCTTCCTACTCCCTTTGCTCCTCGTGGGAGAGGGGAGAGGGGGCCTGCGGTTCCCCGGCCTCTCCAGGTGCAGCTGGGGACCGGCATGGCATGCAGCAGGTGCTCGCTGAAGGGGCCCCTGCAGTAACCCCTTCCCCAGGGGCTCTTGGTCCAGAGAGCTTTACCAGACTCCCACCCTGGCTTTTGATGACTGTGGCATGTACCATTCTGACTTTGGACAGACTAATTAAATCTCACATGACACTTGGCGGACTGAAGTTGAGACTGGACCACTAAGCTGGAGCCAAGCGTGGGGACAGAGCAGAGGCAGCTTCACCAGCTGAGAGCACTTGTTGCACCAGTTCACTCATACTGCGGGCGCAATTGCTTCTTTTGAGTTTGATCTGGGGAGAGTGTTTCTCCTCCCTCTCCTGTTCAGATCTCATCTCCAGGGACCACAACCAGCCAGCCCCACCCTGCCCACTGACCTTGCCTCTTTAAGGATTCTGGATTTATCTCCTCTGAGAAATCTTTCCAGATTAATTCTAGAAGGGCTGACCATCGTCTGTTGCTTTGCTCAGTCTAGATACTCTATTTCCTTCCTTCATTCAACAAGTATGTATTGGGCACCTATATGCCAGGCACTGTTCTAGGCATAGAGATGTACCTGTGCACAGACACACGGCCTGCCTTTAGACAGCTGCCTCGTTACTTGGGAGACATAAAACAAGAAGATTAACAAGGAAAACTCTAAGGAAAAGCCAGGTACTAGTGGAGCAGAAGGCCAGCAGGCTGGGGATGGTGACAGGAGTGGCAGGCTGGGGGGAGGTGGGTGTGGTCAGGGAGGGTCTCTCCGAGGAACTGACATCTGAGCAGAGACTTAGAAGGACCCTAGATGAAAGGTGTTCTCCCAGAAGGCACAGCCAGTGCAAAGCCCCTGAGATGTGTTTTACTGTGTTCCTTCACGTTTTTCTCATTAAGCATCATTTCATTTTACACAACATGAATATGCTGCTGACCCCTCCCTTTATTTCATGTCTTCGCTTCTCAGGGGCCACGTGTCAAAAGACAGTGACACAGGGAAGGGAGGAAGTCAATTTGTAATCAGCAGATCTAAGTCGGATGCATTTACTCCTCATCCCGAGGGCCAGAGAGTGGAAGCTGCCTGAGTTTGCCCATCTCCAAAATCCGCCTTCTTCCCCCAGCTACAAGTCCTGGAGGTTCCTTCTTGCACGGCCTGGCGCAGCCCTCTGTGACCGACCTGTGGATCAGTGCTGGCCACAGCGGGAACGCAGCCATCGAGAAGGAGCTGAGCTCTAGCTCGGTCTTGTGGTGGACAGAAAAGAGGAGAAAATGTGGTTCCTAACTGTGTCTCGCCTGCCACCACAGGGGCCTCCTAGACGCCATCCGTATGTGAAGAAGGGAGCAGCAGCGTGTGGAGAGTCATCCACTGCTAATTTGAACCATCAGTGCTGAGAGCTGAGCAGGTTGAAGAAAGGTCAGCGTGGGGCACGGAGGGTGGCGTGTGCCTTATGCACCCTCAGCTCTTAGCGCAGGGCAGTTTGTCCTTCCCCGCCCCAGTGGACAGCAGCTCTTTGAGGGCAGGTCTCCGGCACACTCATGCCAGGCCCGGGAGCTGGCCCAGCGCGTGGCCCCTCAACTTCTGGATGGGGGTACCTGAGCGGCAGCATGGAGGCTGGGCAGGGTGGGGGCAAATCTTGGGGAGGCACTGGGAGGGGGCACTGTGGGGTCAGGCCAGGAGCCAGCAGGGTCGCTTACATCCTCCCACGAGTGGGACACGGGCAAGCTTTATTTTTTGACTTCTGGGTTATTCTGAAGTTACAGATGGCCGTTTTTTATACCCACGGCACCTGGTTTATGATCTCCTACATGTTAACATACAGGTCACTCTCCTTCCCTCCCAGCCGATCCCTCTACTCGAGCTGCACTCAGGGGCCCAGCGTGGCTCCCTAGTGTTCCCAAGTTCACTGCCACTGGTGGTGGGGGGGTGTGAGAGAAGGAGGACACCCTAGTGTGGGTATTTAGCCCTGAAGGATTTAAAATCTAGGTGGGTGCATGTGTGTACATGTATCTTATACACACAACTCCAGCTAGATTCAATTCTATCTTCCACAGACCTGTCCATTCAACAGCTTAGAAAAAACCCACACCTCCCACCCTCCCCCAGCCCTTCAGCTCCTGCCCGTCCCCGCCTGCCTGCAGATAGCAGGGGCCTCTTGAAGTTCAGACATTAATTATCCAGTTAGAATATTTTTCAAAACTACAAGGCATGGCCCCAGGAGGTAAGAGGAAGGAGGAGGAGCACGTCAGGGAGCGGTTGGGGCATAGCGGGGAGGGCAAGCTGCCCAGGGCTGCGAGGGTGGGGCTGGAAGCCCCCCTCTGTCCCCACTTGCCAGGCCAGTGCCCCCTGTAGGGAGCACAGAGACCAGGACAGAGATTCACGGCTCGCTCTGGGCCCGGCTGTGGGGGTGTCCCTGGGGAGGGCAAAGGCTGGGGATGCGATGTAGGACTTTCCTTGTTGGTCCTAAGCAGAAAGGCTTGGAAAACTCCACCCCTCACCTCCCTCCCCCAGGCCTTAAAGTAGAATTCCTGCTAGAAATTGGCTATGTGAGTTTAAATTGTTTTCAATGAAGGGCATAGTCCATAATTTCATGTTCAATAATTCTGCAATTAGGAAGACGGATGGAACTGAGGCCTCCCTGGGAAGGACCTGGAAGGACAGGGTTCATGGGGCTTGGCAATTCCATAGAACTTTTAAGAAAATGCCAAATAGTTGATGTTTATTAAGAAAAACTGCTCCCGCCTACGCACACTTTATAGGGCTAATTTTCCGGCGGGCCACATGCGTTCTGAATCTGAATATTTCAGAGAAAATACCGAAGCTTGCACCCATACCACCTTCCAAAAGAGAACTAGAGATGTCCGCCCCGAAGCCATGTTGAGATTGGTTTGGAAATCTCTTGAGTTTTAAGGCTGTTTAAAAACGGTTCTGGCTTGGAGAGTGGTTTCCCTTTGGAAACTAGTGTCTGGTGGAAGCTGGTATTTTTATAACTGCAGGCTCTCTGTCAGATCCTGTGTTACCATGGTTGCTAAGGGGAACACTGGCTTCACATTTCAGATTTCAGTTCGCAGAGTCTGGCTAAGAAAGCAGGAGACTCGGAGGGTGGGGGTTGGGAGAGGGTCGGGAGCGGCGCTGGGGGCGGTGGGAGACACCCCTTTCATTTGAGGAGGTCACAGATCCCCGCAGCCTCAGATGGGGCCACCTCTGTGTGTTTGTGTGCGTGGGTTTGGGGCGCGGGGGTCTAAGCAGGTTGGCGTCACACCGCCGAGTGGCTTCGCTGCGTGTGCAGCGCAGAAGAGGGGGACGAAAGCTCTGAGGGGACAGAACTGGTGGGGAGTTATTTCAGCAGAGGTTACAGGAATGGTCCCTTAAGCTGGGGTATTCATAGCAGCAGCTGCTGGCCCTGCAGGGACTCTGATGCTAAGCCAGTGCCCAGGGGCTGGGTACCTGCCCTGGGAAGGCTACATTCTCAGAGGAACATTCCAGGCGGGGTCTGTGCCTAAGATTAGGGCTGGAATAAACTGTTCATGGAGAAAGGCTCTCCTGGTTTTCAAGCTTCATTCCAGCCCTTCACTTCCTGCTAAGTCTCTTTGTTTGACTGTTGCAGTTAGAGCAAATTTAAAGATGAGTAGGAGCCGGGGGGCTGCTCCCTGTGAGGATGCCCCTTGGAAGCAGACTTCCGTCCTCCTCTCCTGTCCACTGTCCGGGCCCCACATCCCTCTCCCCACCCCTCTCGCTTGGAGCACTGCACTTTCCACAGTGCACTGAGGTAGCCGTGGGTTCCTCTGGCCAGGACTGCTCCAGATTCAGCTGACTTTGTTATCTCAGCACATTTCTAACAAGAAATGTGTCCAGGAGACTTTTCAGTTCAATAAGGAAGTAGCGTTTTTCTCATTGTTTGTTGAATGAACAAATAAATTCTTCTCTGTGCTTTCCATGGTGTTGCTTTCTGGCATAAAAATTTTCAGAGGTTCTTGGTGTCATCACCTTGCATTGATGAGAATGCCCCTGGTGGGAGCCAGAGGCGGCCTGTGGCTCACCCAGCTCACCCACCCTCTCTTTACCACACTAGCACTGATGGGTCATGCCCATCCTGGCCCCCATGCAGTGGCTCAAATGCTTCTTCCTGAGGTTTGCCCCCTTGCCCCAATGTCTGTGCATGGTCCACTTTCCTTAAGCCCCAGCTCCCCTCCCCTTTGTCCCCAGCGGCAGCCCACTCCCCATCCAATCCACCCCCTTCCCTGAGGTTCGTCCAGCCGACAAGGCATCATAAGTGTTCACCGCAGCTTAATTTCTGTGGATGTGGTCGCCAGGTGGATTGCAAGCCCTTTGCAGAAGGATCACAGTGTATACTTCCTCCTTCTAGTGCTACTAGGAAACTGCAGTTCAGTAAGAAAGTAGCATCGTCTCAAACCCAATCACTGCTTATCGAATGAGCACAGAATCCTGAGCAAAATGCAGCCGGAGGTACATGATAGATGAGACCCAGCCTGCCCCCAGGTAGCAATGAAAGATGTGAATGATTTAAAAGCAACCAAGAAGGGATCACAAGGCATTAATACAACCACCTGGCAAAAGACATGTCTGGAGAGCAGACGCTGACAGCCCCGTGTGGACATTAGTTCTGTAGGATGTTACAAGAAGAGCAAATCCAGGCAGGGCGGGCAGGAGGTGGAAGTGCGCCTGGTCTTGGAGGTGGCCCAGAGTCAGGCAGGACGACTGCGAGGCCGCCTGTGGAAACACACGTGGAGCCGTTTGGCTGGAAAGGGGGACTGTGTTTGCTTATGGGGGGCTTAGATGCCCAGTTAGAAGAACGGAGCTTACTTTCTGGGGTTGCCTGTGCTGTGATACTTCCCTTGAGCAATGCCTGGAACACAGTTTGTATTCAACACACACATGACAATTCACCGAGAAGCTGTCCTACGTCGCTTGCTTTACGTGACCATCTTCCTTATTCTAAGCCTTAAAACAAACCTGCAGGGTGAGTATTAGTCCCATTACTCCCTGCTACAGATGAGAAAACCGAGGTTTGGAAAGATGGAAGAATTAGGTTAAAACCCTACAGCTGGGATTCAAACTCAAGTCTCTCTGGCTCCTAAGGCTCTGCCCCTCCCACATCGTTTTTTGGCTTGTCAATGGACGCTCACTCAATGTACCTAAGATGCAGCCATTTTTGTTACTTAACCTTGGTTACACATTAGAATCATCTGGAAAGCGTATATCCCCCTCACCAACTCCATCCCAAGTAAGTTTGGTTTAATTGGTTGAAGGAGGGGTCTGAGAATTGGTAAATTTGTAAAAGCATCCCGAGGTGTAGGGTCGAGGATAATTTCCTGTGGATCCAGCCAGCAAATCTCTGGTCCCCGTCCATCGCTACCCCAGACACAGCCTACCTCGGCCACTTCTGGCCCAGGTGGGCCCTGCCCTGGCCCCAGCTGGGCAGTCGAATGCAGCCCCATCCCCTGCTCTCGGGAAGGGAGCCATGGTCCCCCTGGAAAGGTGCCTCTGAAGAATGTTCCGCTTGACTCTCTCAGCCCTGTGAAATAGCAGAGGCTCTCCACCCACACCCACTTCATCTCAGCCTTTTCCGAGGTCAGATTTCCCCCGGAGCCAAAACAATGTGAGCAATTGAATGCACACTCACGCAAAAAGTTAAAAAAGTGGCTCTCTCATTGTTGCACGGAGCAAATTCATTTCCTGAGAAGCCTGCCTGGCTGGCCTCTGTGTTCTCCTCCCCAGCCTGGGCCTGCCCGCCTCCTCCAGGAGCTCGGCCAGTTGCGTCCCTTGGGGGAGCCCCTCGGAGACACCCCACAGAGGCACCTCTGGAAAGGGCAGGGAGAGGTGGATGCGATTTCTGGGGCCCGGAATGGGGGAGTAGAGCAAGGGAGCCAGCCAGGGGAGAGGTTGGTGGGGGTCAGAAGGTGGGCTCGGAGGGTGAGAGATTCCTGGCAGAAAGCACTCCCCTCTCTCCTTTGTTTCACCTCTGACCTCTGGCTACGGCTGCTGGACTCTGGAGAGGGCGGGAGGATGGGAGTGAAGGTAGAGATGGGCTGGGGCGACCGGACGGACAGAGGGAAGGCGGGATGTTCAGTGCAGAGGGAAAGGATGGGAGGAAGTGGAGAGAAACAGGCACACAGATTTGTTGAAAGTTCCCCTGCCAGAGGAATTTTCAACAAAGCTCTTAAAGTAAGGGGCCCAGAGAGAGGCATTCGGTGATAACCCAAGGAAGCTTGGCAAAGCCACGACTGGTTCACAGAGGTGACAGAGGAGGTGGAGAGCATTGTAGGGCCAGGAAATGAGGGCGCTAGACAAGCCAGACTCACAGCTAGGCAGGTCAGCTCAGAGATGCCAGCTGACACGGGGAAATGACAACTTAGCTCAGGCCACAAACATAATCGCGTCCCTAATAAACATAATCGCGCATCCCTGTGTGTGGAACCCTCACAATTACGGTGTGATTGAGGACCTGGGCAGGAGAAAGGGGTCCTTGGTTAGGATGCTATTAAAAATACTTCTTACATTCTTTTTTACCCATGTGTTATAATGTTCAGCGTACAAGTCTTTCATTTCTTTAGTTAAGTTTATTCCTAAGTATTTTATTATTTTTGACGCTATTATAAATGGGATTGTTTTCCTAATTGCCTTTTCAGATAGTCCATTATCAGTGTACAGAAATGCAACTGCATGTTTTTGTATGTTGATTTTGTATCCTGCAAATGTGTTGAATTTGTTTATTAGTTCTAACAGTTTTATAGTGGAGTCTTTAGGCTTTAGATAATGTCATCTACAAACAGAGACAATATTTTATGTTTTCCTTTCCAATTTGGATGCTTTATATTTCTTTTTCTTGCCTAACTGTTCTGGCTAGGATTTCCAGAATTATGTTGACTAGAAATGGTGTGAGTGGGCATACTTGTTTTGTTCCTGATCTGAGATGGGAAGATTTAATATTGTGAAAATGTTCGTACTACTCAAAGCGATTTACAGGGTCAGTGCAATCGCTATCAAAATCTCAATGGCATTCCTTTTATAGAAATATAAAAAACAATTCTAAGATTCATACAGAACCACAAAAGAGCCCAAATAGCCAAAGCCATCTTGAGCAAAGAATAAATCTAGCAGTATTACATTTTCTGACTTCAAAATATCTCACAAAGGTACAGTAATCAAAACAGTATGGTACTGGCATGAAATCAGACATGTAGACCAGTGGAACAGAATAGAGATCCCAGAAATAAATCCATGCGTTCATTTATGGCCAACTGATCTTTGATACGGTTGCCAAGAACACACAATGGGGAAAAGATAGTCTGTTCAATAAATGGTGTTGGGAAGACTGGATGTCCACATGCAAAAGAATGAAATTAGATCCTATTACACCATAAATAAAAATAAACTCAAGTTGGATTAAAGACTTAAATGTAAGACCTGAAACTGTAAAACTGCTAGAAGAAAACAGGGAAAAGCTTCTTAACATTGGTCTGAGCAGTGATTTTTTTGGATATGGCCCCAAAAGCACAGGCAACAAAAGCAAAAATAGACAAGCGGGATTGCATCAAACTATATAAAAAGCTTCTACACAGCCCAAGGAAACAGTTAACAGAGTGAGAGACAATCTATGCCATAGCAGAAAATATTTGCAAACCATGCATCTGATAAGGAGTTAATATCCAAAATATTTAAGGATCTCCTACAACCCAATAGCAAAAAAACTAATAACCCAATTAAAAAATAGTCTAAAGATTTGAATAGACCTTTCTCCAAAGAAGACATATAAAATGGCCAGCATGTATATGAAAAGATGCTCACTGTCACTAATCATCAGGGAAATGCGAATCAAAACCGCAATGAGATATTACTTCACACCTGTTAGGATGGCTATTATCAAAACAACAACAACAACATCAAAAAAAAAAAAAGAATTGTTGGTGAGGATGTGGAGAAATTGGAATGCTTGTACACTGTTGGTGGAAATGCAAAATGGTGCATCTGCTGTGGAAAACAGTATGGAGGTTCTTTAGAAAATTAAAAATAGAACTACCATATGATCTAGCAGTCTCACTCTGGGTATTTATCCAAAAGAACTGAAATCAAGATCTTGAAGAGATATCAGCACTCCCATGCTCAATGCGGCACTATTCACAATAAGCCGAGATGTGGAAACAACTCGAATGTCCGTCAACAGATGAATGGATAAAAAAATGGGTGGGGGTGAAGAGAAGTTGGTTAATGGTCACAAACACACCGTTACATGGAATATGTTCCAATGTCTGACAGCAGAGTAGGGTGACTATAGTTAACAACAATGCATTATATATTTCAAAATTGCTAGAAGAGTTCCCAACACATAGAAATGATAATGACTCAAGGTGATGGATACATTAGATACCCTAACTCGATCATTACACATTCTATGCATATGACAAAATATCACATGTACCCCAAAAATATGTACAAGCATTATGTATCAATAAAAAAATTTTTAGGTAGTATATACATACAATGGAGTACTATTCAGCCTTTAAAAAGAATGAAACTGCAATAGACAACAACATGGATGAACTTTGAGGACATTGCCCGTCACAGAAGAACAAATACTGTGTAATTCCATTTATAAGAGGTGTCTAAAATAGTCAAACTCAAAGAAGTGAAGAATAGAATAGTGGTTGCCAGAGGCTGGGGAGTGGGGTAATCAGTGAGTGGAGGCTTCAGTCATGCAAGATGAGCAAGTTCTAGAGCTCTGTTGTACAACACCGTGACCAAAGATAACAATACTGTATTGCACGCTTAAAAATCTGTTAAGAGAGGAGATATCATGTTAAGTGTTCTTACTACAACAAAATTAAAAACAAATATTTAAAACCATAAAAACCTAAAAAAGAGCTGGGTAAGCAAATGTGAGCTGTGAGCGGGAGGACAGGGAGACTTAAGCAGCTACAGAGGACCGGCGACACTCTTCAATCAATCACTTTGAAAACCATCTTGGTAGAAACTATTCATTCTTAAACAACGAAAGGGCTCACTGAGAATTAGTCTTCTCCATCTCTGGAAGAAGGATCTCTGATTGGCAAAAATGGAGTCAATTCCACAAAATCTACTGGGTTCCTGCCATATAGCAGGTGCTGGTTAAGGACTGAGAATGTGAACAGAGTAGCCCCTGCTTTGCTTGCAAGGCAGTGAAATGGAGCGGTTAGGGACAGGCACCCTGTGGTCAGATCTGGATTCTAATACTGACTCTGCCACTTGATGGCTGTGTGGCCCGACCTCTCTGTTTTCCTCTGGAATATGGGGATGATAATCTTCAGAGTGTTGTGTGAGTTAAAAGACAAAAGAATGTATAAAGTGCTTTGGATCGTGCCTCCTGTGCAGTGAGATGTGCTGCTATCATTACTGAAGATGCTAGCAGGCTGGAGGGCCCTTTCTAGGCCCCAGAAGGGAGCTGTCTATGTGCCAGGCTGGGGATTGGGGATTGGGGATTGGGGGCTCTATAGAAAAGGTGACTGAGCTGGGTTGCGGAAGAAGCGTCAGGGCCAGGAAGATGGAAACACAGAGATGACGCCAAGGTTTCAAGCTTGAGCAACCTAGAGAGAGTGGCTGATTTGACTAAGTCAGGGTGTGAAAGGCAATGCCCGTGGACTCTCAGAGAGCTTGACTGATGGGGCCCTGGGGCTGAGCGTGTGATTGATCTTAAAGGGGCACAGAGGCCGAGAGAGCCCTGGGCCCAGGAACTGAGGGGAGCTCTGTGAGCATGAGCACCCCAGACGGGGGCCGGGTTGTGAGGACTTTTTATCTTTCCCTTGGGTTTGTTCTAAGTGAGACTCTTCACACCGACATGGTTTTCGTTTGACTTGCAACAAGGGAAGAGGAGTAGGGAGCCATGGGGATGCAGAGACGGTGGGTGGAGTGGGTGGCCGTGACTGTGAGGAGAGCAATTGGCAGGTTCTAGGGCTATTGCCGGGCTACAGGGCTGGGTCTGGGCCCACGTGAGCACTGGGCTGAGCAGGAGGGCCTTGGGGTGTGGCTCTGGCCACATCTTGTTGGAGGGGCCTAGGCACAGCCTGGCACAGGGGTAGTCAGCAGCTGGAAATGTGGGCCTGGGGGTGGTTCTGGGAGTTGGGAGGATCCCGGGGCAGGGTGGGTGCTGTGGATTTGGAGTCAGCTATCTGCAGGGCCCCAGGGAAGATGCCTAAGCTTTTCCAGCATGCAAGGAGGCTGCAGCCGTGCCTTTGGCTCTAGAGCTTCTATAAGCCAGCTCAACCTGCTTTAGGGATATAGGCCAGGCTAGGGTATGAGTGTGTATGTGATAAGGCAGGGGAGGCAGCTCTGACCCTAAGAATTCAGGGTCCCCAGGGAGCTGGGAAAGGCAACAGGCTCTCCATAGGGACTGATAAGATCCCCATCTTTCTGTCCCCATCTTTTCTTAAGGCCCCATTTCAGGGAAGCCCAGTTCTCTACTGGAAACAGCCCTAGATTAGGAGTTCAGGAGCTCTAGGCCAGCTCCAGCAAGGACCAGCCATGTGTCCCTAGACAGGGCACTCAGCCCATGCGCACCTTTAAGACTGGCATGTGCTCAGTCCCTAGGCCCCATTATCCTGGGACAACCAGCTCTCTGAGAGCTGCTGTGCCCTAGAATGGTCCGCTGGGCATTTCCTTCCATACTCTGACCTAGCTGCCCCCAGTGCATGCAGCTCTCTCCCCCCACGCCATCCTCCCTACACCGTTGCAGAGAAAGCAGCATGAGCCCCCTTTGTGGATGAGGAAACCACAGCTCAGAGCAGGTAAACTTGTCCTGCATATGGCACAGCTAAAAACCAACAGCACCAGGATTTGAACCCAGGGAGCAGCCTGGCCCCAGGGATGATGCACTAGCTTGGTACATGGGGGGGCTTTGGTTTCTTCTTTTTCATAATGGTAGAAGCCACAGGTGATTTATTTACTCTTCCAGTTGATCATGAGCACAGGATGGATCTGTGTTTGTCAGTTCTGAAAAGTTTAATGCATCAAATGAGTATGCATTAGGAGTGGCTCTTTGTTTCTTATCTGCGCGGACCTCCTGGCACCTTCCAGATCTCATACTGGAAAGTTTGCACTACTTCAGGCGGTGTTAGAAGTGTCCCAGCAGCCAGGGCCAGCTCTCAGCCCCAGCCCTGCCTCCTGCTTGGAGGAGCAGGTGACAGCAACACCAAGAGGTGTCCGGATCAGGCGGAGTGAATGTGTTGGGGCAATTCAGGTCACTGCCCTACAACAGCGCTGCTCCCTGTCTTGAGGTGGGTTGTCTGGGGCCGAGGGCAATGCAGGCAAGGATGGAAGGGCCCCAAGAGGCCATCTGGGCCAGCTCCCTGCCTTCAAGAGGGCTGCTTTCAAATCATCCCAAAGTGGTGCAAAAGGCAAAGCCAGCAGCCCTCTTGGTGCCGCGTTCTGAGCTCAAGATCCTTTAAGGGTGACATGAAGTCGGGAGAGGTCATTGTCTGTATCTGTGAAACAAGTCTGAATTCAAGTGCATTTGTTGCAAAACATGGTCTGGCTACGTGGAGTCGCAGAGGCTTACAGGTTTACAAAAGCACCCAAGAGAGGCCCGTGTGCTCTGCGCTAGTCTGGAATGAGCACACTATTGTTCTATAAATGGATGCTTCAAGAACACTTACAAATACACTCCCTCCCTTCTCTTAAATTGCTCTATTATCGTCTTTCTTTCAAAAACACAAAAATGTCCCTTTCCCCCACACCTCCCCGTCACCTAACAAGTTCCCTTTCTCTGCTGCCATTCCCAGAAAAGCTTCTCGCAAGACTTGTCCATACTCCTGTCCTCACCTCCACTGACACCCAGGGCTTGTGACCTTGTTGCCAAACCCAGGGCCCTTCCTTTTCCTGGTCCTTTGGTTCTCCAGAGGGCGTTCCTTCCCATGTCCTGGTACCCGCTATGTCCAGAGGCCTGCCGAGGGAGGAGGGGACGGTGCGTGTGACGTGTGGGGCTGGCTGAAGCTCCCAGGGAAGGACGGCTGTGATGGTTCCGATGTGCTCTTCTGGGGCCTTCTCTGCCACCTCTTCCTCCTCCTCCGTCCCCTCTGCTCACTCTGCCAATTCCTCCACCTGCACCCTCTTCCTGGGTGATCCCATCTGGTCCCCAGCCTCAAGTACCACGTGAACATCAACAGTTCACACGACTCGCAGACCCTACTTCCAGTGTGACCTCTTCCAGATCTTCAGACCCTCCTACCAGGCCAAACTCGGGACAGCTCCCTGGGGACAGCTAACAGGTGACCCAACCACAACGTGCTGAAAAACACTCTTGGTTTCTAGGCCCACTCTATTTTTCTTCCAGCATTTGCCATCCCAGGAAACGGTGTCACCAGGCTGGCAAACAGAGAGCCCAGGCCACTTCCTCCCTTCCCTGAATCTCACATTGGCAAGCCTTGTTGGTTCTAACTCAAAAACACAACCAGAACCCAAACATGGCTCTGCCTCCTCACTCTCTGGCTGCACTCCAAGCCACCAACCCTGCACTGGACGACACCAACAGCACCCAACTGGGCTCCCAGCTTTCGCCTTTGCCCCCTTTCCGTTCTATTCCCGGAGAACAGCCAGAGGGACCTCAGAAAGTGTGTGCCAGTATCTGGTAGGGCAAGCACCCCACTGAGTCCTTGCGTCTCAAAAGAGTTTTGGTTATTCTTTTTTTTTGAGACAGAGTCTCGCTTTGTTGCCTGGGCTAGAGTGAGTGCCGTGGCGTCAGCCTAGATCACAGCAACCTCAAACGCCTGGGCTCAAGCAATCCTTCTGCCTCAGCCTCCCGAGTAGCTGGAACTACAGGCATGTGCCACCATGCCCAGCTAATTTTTTCTCTCTCTATATATTTTTAGTTGTCCAGATTAATTTCTTTCTATTTTTAGTAGAGACAGGGTCTCGCTCTTGCTCAGGCTGGTCTCGAACTCCTGAGCTCAAACAATCTGCCTGCCTCGGCCTCCCAGAGAGCTAGGATTACAGGCGTGAGCCACCGCGCCCGGCCCTCTGTGGTTGTTTGTTAAGCAGCAATAGCTGACAGAGACAGGATTGATACAAGAGACAATGTCAAGCTAAATAGCACTTGCTAAGGGGTGAGTTGTAAGGCAGGGTGGAAAGGGAAGATTGCGAGATGACACCAAGATTCTGGGTCTGGGTGACTATGCCACCAAAATGAATAGAACATGGGAAGACAGGTTGTAGAGTGTGACCCAGGCCATTCCTACAGTCCGACACCCCTCCCCACTGCGGACTGCAGCTGAGCATTCTTGATGCCAGAGTCTCAGCACCTGCAGAGACGGAAGCCCTCAGAGATGAGTCGGTTAACACCTGTCTCCTGCGTGTGATGAAGGTGCTATCTAGGCAGGCAGGGCCTCGGTCTCCTTAGGCAGCATATCAGGGACTGGCTGAAAGATTTCCAAGAGAAGGCACTCGAGTTCCAGCTTTCGATGAGCTTAGGTCGCAGCTTATAACAATCTGAGTTTCATCAATTACAAAAAGAAAGTATCTACATGCCTGTGTGTGTTCGTGTGTATACTTATATCAACATCTATATGTAAAACGACAGCGGCAGCAGCTGCTGTCTGTGAACCGGACACTGAGCCGGGTGCCTTCGCTGCGATATCTCATTTAATCACCACAAGGATCCCACAAGGCAGGTCTTGTTATTGCCCCAGTTCACAGATGGTGAATCTGACATAGAGAAGTTTGCAACTTGCCCATGACCCTGTGGTGATGGCAGAGCTGGGATTCGAACCTAGGTCTGCCTGCTATGGACACCAAGCTTATTTTTTTTCTCCTCTTTTTTATGGTGTTTTTTGTTTAAAAATCAACTTTACTGTGTATATTTAAGGTACACCACGTGGTGTTATGGGATACATATAGATGGTAAAAAGGTTACTATAGTGAAGCAAATTACATATCCATCATCTTGTATAGTTACCCATTTTTTTTTGTTTGTTTTTGTGGCAAGAACAGCTCTTCCGGTGTTTTTAAATTGGAAAGTAGTACATCAGAGCCCACGCTCTTAGTTGCTCTCCAAGTCTCCACTTTCCACTAAGCCATTTGTCCAGACTGCCCTTTGGAAGTGCACCGTGCCTGCGACCCCTCAGGCCTCCTGCCCCCACCACTGCCCGCTGGAGTGTCTGCCTGTGCACCACTGCGGAGCTCTGCTGTTTGTCTCCCACCCTGGAGTCTGAGCTGGGGCAGGGCGGCCAGGGGCCCCACAGTAGTAGATACAAAGATGGGTTTGTATCTTCTCCCTAGTCCCGAGCCTGGAGAAGGCAGCTTCCACAGAAGTTGCCCTGGGGAATTGTGTGTATCTGTGAATGAGCGAACGACCTTGCCTGCCACCCCAGAGCCTGCGAAGGGCCCCGGACTGTTGGCCTTGAAGTCATGAGTCTTTTGTTGGTTCCATTCTCATTAATCTGATTATCCCATCATAGTCTTGTGTAAACTGAACAGGGGCAGGCATTACCATCTTCATTTTAAAATGGGGAAACTGAGGCACGAGAGATGAAAAGGTTATGACTGAAGTCACACAGTACAAGAACTTGAATGAGAACTGAAGCCCTTTCCCTGCTCTGGGCTAAAGGTTCTCAGCCTGGGTTTTACACTGGAGTTGCCTGGAGGAATTCTGAAGATATCAATGCTTGGACTCCACCCCAGAGAGTCTCGTGTAATTGGCCAGGGTGCGGTTGGGACACTGGGCATTTTTGACAGTCCCCAGGTGATTCTAGTGTGCAACCGTGGCTGAGAACCACAGCTCTCAGACTTTATAAAATGCCAACTTGAGTGTGAAAATGGTGCCCCTCTATCAACACCCAACGTGTCCTTTCCCCGTCTCCCATAAAAATACCCATCCATGAAGAAGGCACATACGGAAGGACAAAGTCCTGCAGCAACACTGAGGGGGAAGATAACAGTTCACCAGCAGACTTCACCAGACTCGGGAGGTAACACCATTCACGAAAGTACTGTCACCGATAAACTCTGATTGTCCAGGGCAGCTTAGGCTCTTGACCCAGAAGACCAAAAGCAGGGCGTAGCTTGAGGCTTCAGTCCCTTCCTCGGTTTGCCTCTGATTGGCTGACCAAGAGCTTGTCAGTACTAGCAAAGCCCTGTGCCTGTGTCCTCAGGCAGCTCCCATCAGCACTGGCTCACTCCAGGCCTTGGAGACTCAGGTCCCTGCTGGGGCAGAGGAGACTGGGTGGTATGCTGTGTCCCCTGAGAGGGGCGGTGCTCTCAGGCAAAGCCCTCTGGGGCAGGAAAGGGCCCAGGGGTGGTAGGTACCAGGGGCCGAAGCTTTAAAAAATTGATTGCATCTGATCTGAGGACTGTAGCTTGACTCAGTTTCCTCCTAGGAATCTGAGGCATCAAGAGAAGATTCTGTTCTGGGGCTAGCACAGCTCACTAGGAGAATGGATGTCTGCTAAGTATTGGCAATTGGATTTGAGATGAGCACGTGACGCTACCCATCAGCTCCGGGTATGAGAGGGAC
>NW_012142857.1:4604856-4606885 GCF_000956105.1 Propithecus coquereli | reverse complement strand
ATTTCTTTCTATTTTTTAGTGGAGACGGAGGTCTCGCTCTTGCTCAGGCTGGTCTCGAACTCCTGACCTTGAGCGATCCACCCGCCTTGGCTTCCCAGAGTGCTAGGATTACAGGCGTGAGCCACTGCGCCCGGCCAGGCGACCATTTTTTATTTTTTTGAGATAAAATTTAGAAGCAAATATTTTTTTTAAATAAACAATTCAGTGGTAAACCAATCCAATCCAGAGATGCATTCACTGCAATAATACGTACTGTGGGCCTCCTGTCTGCAGCTGGCGTTCCAGGTTAGGAATTACCGAAGTCTGAGTTAACCATACTTCCCTTGGGGGGCTGTTTCCCTTTGCATAAACTCAACGGATAAAGACCTGACTTTACCAAAGGCGCGATCCCTTCGTAAGTGACACAACCCTGCTGGCTTAGCCCATGTGTATGACGGGTTCCGATTCGCGCCATCCCAGTGCCAGCGCTCAGGGCCGCGGCGGGTCCCTTACCTCCCTGAGGCAGGTGTAGATGGGGCACACGAGCACGCGGAAGGGCTCGCCCGTGCTGCTGCGCATGGTGCCGAAGACCTCGCACAGGAAGGTGATGAAGCCCAGCCAGCGCTCCACGTCCTGCTGCTGCAGCTCCTCGCGCACCGTGAAGTCCTTCTGTGGAGGCAAAGAGACCGCGTCAGCCGAGCGCCTGGTGGCTCAGAGCTGGTCCCGGCCACAGGCAAAGCCCGCGTCTTCAGTGAGGGTGGGGTGGGTGACGCGTGCACTTGCTTGTGGGCAGGACCACCCTGACCTTCAGCCACAGCACCTCTACTTCGGGTGTTCCCAGGCGGGGGGTGCAGCCTCCCCTCCTCTGGCACTGCCCAGACCTGCTGCAGGTCACCCTCCTTCACTGACTCCGATGCTCAGGTGGGGGGATGAGATGCAAGGGGAAATGTCGTTCTCCCAAGGCTCAGCACTTGCCTCATTCAACTCCCCGTGGCTACACCACCTCCCTTTGCTAACCCCCAATCATGCCCTCTGCATCTGGGAGGGCAACCAGAGCACCACCTGCCGCGTACGGTCAGCAATGGGCAAGCGAGGCCCCTCCTGGCTAACGCCAGACACAGCTGCCACCCCTGCCTGCAAGGGCCTAGCGGATAGTAGGAATATTACAGGTGTTCATTCATTCATCCATTCGTCCTTCCTCCTTAAAAATACTCTTGCCACACTGCGTGCCCGGCACTGCACTGGGAGCTACGATGAGACGTGTTCACTCATAAACTATGACACAAGAGGGAAGGTATGAACAGCCATCAGAAGGTTCTAGTGAGGGGACTTTGGGAGCTCAGAGGTGGGAGTTATTCTCAGTGGGGAATGAGGGCCCGGAAAGAGGCCAGGATTCTGACATGGGAACGTGGGGGGTGCGTTTCAGGTGGGGAGAATGACAACAAAACGCAGGCACAGGGAGGATGACATGGGTGTTTGGGAAAGAGGGATGTATAACCCAGCCAAGCCCCCAGCATGGGTGGGGTGGGGAAGACAAACAGGGGACAGAGCTGGGACCGAAGCCCTGGCTGGAGAACGGATGGCTGCAACCAGCCAAGCAGCTGGGTCCCACGGCATGGTCACTAGGGAAGGTTTTGGGGGTGGGGCATGGAGTCATGAAATGCCACAGTCTTACCTGTGCTCTTAAGAAAGGTTAATGTGGCAGAGGTGTGGAGACCAGGCAGAATGTAACAAAAACCTGAACTGTCCGGCGCTTGAAAGATAAGAATCTCTGGTAGGTTAAATGATGTTCAGAAATGTATTTCTCTTGCCCCTTGTCTTTGGGTTTGGCCACATGCCTTGCTTTAGCCAACAGAATGAGGCAGAGGTGACACGGTGTCAGTTCTGATCTGAGGCCTTAAGTATTTATGCTCTTTCTTACGCTTCTTCCATTGTCATGAGAAGACCCTCTCTGGCCTGGCCTGACGGTCCCAGAGGAAGGACGAGAGACACGTGGAACAGGGCCCCATCCAAGTCTAGCCTAGATTAGGTGACCCCTGACCAACCTGCA
>NW_012142857.1:4537099-4592811 GCF_000956105.1 Propithecus coquereli | reverse complement strand
TGGCACTCTCACCTGGGTGACAGAGCGAGACTGTCTAAAAAAAGAGTGAGACACCGTCTCTACTAAAAATAGAAAAATTAGCCAGGCATGGTGGCATGCACCAGTAGTCCCAGCTACTCAAGAGGCTGAGGCAGGAGGATTGCTTGAGCTCAGGAGTTTGAGGCTACTGTGAGTTAGGCTGATGCCAAGGTACTCTAGCCCAGGCAACATAGCAAGACTGTCTCCAAAAAAAAAAAAAGAAAAGAAAAGAAAAAAAAGCTATTGAAACATAAGAAAAACAGAAAGAAAGAACTGTATTAGGAAATGAAACCACTAACTTTCAATGACTGATTAAATAAATAAAAAATGAATTACTTAGATGATTTAAATAATATAATTAGTAAGACTAAACTGAAACAAGCATCATAGTAAGCTGTGATCTCACTATAAATTTCAACACATAGAAATTATACAGGTTACATACTGGGACCAAGAATTAACAATTTTAAAAAATCCAATTACTTGGATATTTAAAAGGTATTCTCCTAAAGAAAGATGGAATAAAGATTTAATCAAATATACAATACCTGTAATAAATCATCTAGGAAATAAAAAGCTATAAAAACCTGTGAGATGTGGTCAAAGCTATAAGGAACGGTCAATTGATAGTCTTAACTATTTTGGCCCTTAAAAAAAGGAAGAAAATATATCATCTAAACCCGTGTTGTCCAATACGGTAGCCACTGGCCATATGTGACTACTAGCGCTTGAAATGTGGGTATCCCGACTGATAGGGGTTGTAAGTGTAAAACAGACACTAGTTTTCAAAGACTTAATATGAAAACATGAATATAAAATGTCTCATATTTTGAAAATAGCAATCACATGTGAAATTCTGGATATAGTAAGTTAAGTAAAACATACTATTAAATTTAAAATTACATATATAGATGACATTACACTTCTATAGGACATTAGTCTAAAGATTTAACTCAAAAAATTAGAAAACCAACAGCTAAGGAAATATAGGAAAGGATATGATATAGTTTGGATATTTGGCCCCTCCAAAACTCATTTGATCCCCAGTGTTGTAGGTGGGGCTTGGTGGGAGGTGTTTTGGTCATGGGGGTGGATCCCTCATGAATGGCTTGGTGCTCACCCCATGATGATGAGTGAGTTTTCGCTTTATTAGTTCAGTAGAGAGCTGGTTGCATAAAGGAGCCTGGCACTGCCTCCTCCCTCTCTTGCTCCTTCTCTTGCCAGGTGACAGGTCTGCTCCCCCTTCACCTTCCGCCTTGCCTGGAAGCTCCCTGAATCCCTCATCAGAAGCAGGTGCTGGCGCAACCTGCTGGTCTGCAGAACCGTGAGCCAAATAAATCTCTTTTCTTTATAAATTACTCAGCCTCAGGTATTTCCTTTATAGCAGTGCAAAATGGACTAACACAGGATATAATCCAGATAAAGCCAAAAAATTAATTAGTTAGGAAATAGAGAAAGGAAATTATATACAAAAATCAAGAAAGAAGACACAGAAATAAAATTATATATGGAAACAGATATGGAGTAGATAAAAAAAGATAATAAAAAATTACAACACAGATGACGATTTTGAAAAATGATGAGATGGATTTTGTTTTTTTTTTACTAAAAAAAGGAAATAAAAAGCCAGAATAGCCTAACAATCATAAAATAAAATGAAAAGTTTGGAAAGAATTACCTTTATAAGGAGGTCTCTAAACGTACAACTTTTATGGGTAAGTTCATTCAAACTTTCAAAAAATTAGGCAACTGCTTTTCTTTGGAAACTGACCCAGAACACAGAAAAGGAGAAACTTTTCAACCAGTTCCCTATAACCAAAATCTCATAATGATAGTAAGTTACAAATAAGGAAGTCTACAGGCTAATCTCTCTAATGGGAATAAATGTGACAGTTCTAAAGGAAATACTAACAATTAGATCCATTATAACCAAGTAGATTCTTATCCCAGCAAGGCATGGATGATGTAGTATCAGGAAATCTATAAATGTAATATATTACATCAATAGGCCTGATTAAAAAAAAGCAATAACACTCATGACCCTTGGAAGGGAAGAGATAAAATGATTTGATTATGTATATGGAAAACCCAAGAGAACTTTCTAATAAAGATTATAATTAACAAAAGTTTAGTAACTAATAAGAATATTTAGATATAAAACATATAAAACCCAATAGCTTTCTTTTATGACAAGATTAACCAGTGAGATATTCTAATGCACAAAAACTCATTTATTAAAGCAATAAAAATACTTAGGTGACATAATTAAGAGATATGCAAGATGTCTATGAAGAAAATTGCAAAACTAAACTGAAAGACTTAAGAGAACATCTTGAACAAGCAATGAGACACATGGTCCTTAATGGGAAGATAGCATTGTAAAGATGGTAATTCTTGCTGAAATAATTCACAGGTGTCACGCCAATCTGTACTCTACATCCCAGCGTGAACCTTTTGGGGAAAAGGGGAATGGCGACTTGAAAAAACAAAAAGGACCCTAAAAGTAATTTGAAAAAATAACAGGGAAAATAGTTAAAATCAAAACAAAACAAAATTGGAAACAGTTATATTACTTTTAACCTGTCCTAAAGCTTCAATAAGTAAGAGACTGTGGAACTGACCTAAGAATGGAGAGCTGGACAGCCTAGAAACAAATTTGGCCTCCATAAGGGTTTATCACACTATCCCGGGAGGACCACAAATCAATGGCATGCAACAGTGCAGAGACAGCTGTCTAAGTATCAGGAGGAAAATCATTAATGTTCTCACTTCACACTGGGCCCTAAAATGAATTACAGATGAACCAAAGAGGTAAATATTTTAAAACAAACAAACAAACAAAAGACAAACCAAAAAGTTAAAGAAAATTAAATTGAGTACTTATCAAATTTCTGGATGGAGAAGGGCTTTCTTCATTAAAACAATGGAAGAATGCATCAATATATTATAAAAATACTTAAAAGGCAATTGATATGCTGCAAAAATATGTATAACAAGTGCGACAAATGATAACGGTCTTAATATACGGTATGCTCACATTTGTAATAAAAGTACTAAATCTCTCATGAACAAATGGGGAAAGTGCATTAAAAGGTAAATCCTATGTCAAAACATAAATTGCTAATAAATATGTGAAAACAAATTAATTCAATATCAGTAGCAATTAAATGAATGAAAATAAATTTTTTCCATCTATATTGGTAAAGCTTAAAATAAAATGGTAATTGCCAATGCTGGTAAGGATGTAGTGAGACAGACACTTTTATACATGGGCAGTGTACATTGGTACCACTTTTCTGAAATACCTTAAAATAAGTCTTAAAAGTGTTCTTGTTATTTGATCTGGTAATTTCACTTCTGAGTAATTGTCATAAGGACATAATTAAAAATAACAGAAAAAACAAGCTTAATGCACATAAAAATTCAACAACCTAAACATCCAACAATAGGGGAAGGATTAAGTAAATGATGATTCACGCATCCATTAAAAATGATGTTTATGGAAAGTTTCTAATAGCATGGGAAAAATGCTTATATAATACTAAGTGAAAAAAGCAAAACCAAAATTGCATGTACCATATAATCTCATCCATGAATAAATTCTTTTATAAAGGAAAATGATGAGAAATATTCCAAGTGTTTCAGCGTAGTTGTTTCTCAATAGTAGACCTATGGATGACCTTTATCCTTTACTTTTTATTATTTTCTGAATATTTTTCCCTAATTATCTGCGAACATTTATTTTTTTAATTCGGAAAAACAGTTACTTAAGAAGAAACTGGCAGATTGTGACCCTTTTGGCTTTTTTCATTAGGACAGTGGGGGCTCTGCCGCTCGCAGCGATTCTCATAAGAAGGGTGAGGAACTGGGGTGTGAACATGCCCAGCCCAGAGGCCACCAAAACCCAGCCTATGTGTCTCCTCTTGACACACGTTACAAGTTGCCAGCTTTTCCTCTGGAACAAGGAGCCCCTTTCTGCCAACCGAAACTGGCCGTTCCCTGAGTCTGTAGTTCTCCCAACCTCAGTCTCTTGCATCCAAAAGCAGCAAGGGGCCTCAGATTGGTGGCAGCCATTTCAAAGTCTGGTCTTTGGCTCTAGGTTCTCCCCTGACTGGCAGGCTCCCTCCCAGCAACCCCTACTGCCTTTCCCCAAACTTTAAGGCTACCATTTAAGCCCCGTTTCCTGCCTAAAACTATTTATTGACGTACTGCTATTTCCTGCACCGGCCACATCAATAAGCCCTGAAAGCCATTCAGTGTCTCAGGTTTCTCAAGGCATTCTGGGAAATTCTTCCCACTCGGGATAACCACATGAACTCTGGCATGGTGGAGCCCTGTGGCCAAGCCAAAAACAGCTGTGTACAGGCAAAGGGGAAAAAACAGCCCCCACCCCGCCCCAGCGGCGGGCAGCCACAGCAGGGAGATGCTGCTGCTCAGAGAGGGAGGGCTTAGGGCACAAGGACCACAGTGTATTTTTACACTTCCTGAGGCCGATGGGCAGCCCCCACGAGTCCCTGAAAACTCACCATCATCTCGTTCTCCCTTTTTAAAAAACAAATGACCAAGGGAAATTTGCCCATCCAAACCCTACATCCCCAGTGACTCTGGTTTGTTTCTGTCCAGAGAGGTGGCTGCTGTTGCCATCTCCCCAGTGGGCAGGAGAAAGTGCACTTTTATTTACTGCTAGCAGGAAGTTTCTTTTTCCTTGAGAAGTTGGGAATGTGGGAGGGACAGGCAGTGGGGAGCTGGGGGCAGCCCAGCAACAACCAGTGGATCCCAGTCATTCTTCTCCCAGGCAACTGGTTTGGGGACTTAAAAAAAAAATGTATTTGACAGAATGCTTTATATTAGACAGAGGAAAGTAATTCTCAAATAAAAAGTGCTTTATTTTTTTGTTGGGCTCAAACTTTCCCTCCTGCAGGTTTCTGCTCCAATGTCACCTCCCCAGGGAGGCCTCCTTGACTGCCCCCCTACATAGCAGTCCCCAGGGCCCCCTCTTTCTGATCCTGCCCTATGTTTCTCCTAGCCCTTATCACCTAAGAAGTAAGATTGTCTCTGTTTGCAAATGACAGGATCCTATATGTAGAAAACCCTAAAGATTCCATTAAAAAAGTAAGAATAAATAAATTCAACAAATTTATAGGACACAAAATCAATATACGAAATCAGCAACATTTCTTTACACTGACAACGAAATATCTGAAAAGGAAATCAAGAAACAATCCCATTTACAATAGCATCGGGGGAAAAAAGTACTTAGGAATAAATTTAACCAAGGAAGTGAACCAATCTGTATACTGAAAATAGCCCTTATCACCTAAGATTCGGTCCTTTGTTTGTTGCTGACCTGACCCTTTACTAGGAAGAGTCTCAGGAGACAGGGAGCTTGTCTTTCTCAGCCATGGTCGTGGCCCTAAAATGGGACCTGGCCCATCACAGGTGTTTAACGAGCATGCGTGGACTGGATGGACAAATACGCCAAGGTAAGTGGTCAGACAGCTCTTCTCCAACAGGACAACCCGTCCAAAGGACACAGGCTGTTGTCATTCCTTTTCAAATCTAACACTTAAGAGTGGGAAGTCGCTATGTTCGCCTGATTCATCTTTTCTTATATTTGTGGCTGACAGTTCACTCCCCAGATATTTTCTTCCCATCTTCCCTGGGCCAGCCCTGGTCCCTGCTCCAGGCCGTCTCATAACACTGGTTTCACTTTTGCGGCTAACATTTTTTTTTGCCATAGAGTGATGCTTTTTGGCTCATGTGGGACTTTTTCCCCCTTCTTGGGGTTGCTATAAGTAAGGCCATGCCGATTCTACCCTTTAGTGGTGTGGTGGGGTCCCCTGTGATCTCAGTGTAGTTCCTCCCCAGCCAGACTGCCCCCCTCAGGGCTGCTTGCTGAGGCCATTCAAGACCTATCCCAAGCGTTGCTCCTTGGTTCCCCCCACCAGTAACACCCCCGTCACGCCTCTGTCCCTATCACCCAGCACAGGCCCTGCTGCTTGCCCCCAGTGGCTGGGAACTGGCCCAGGGTAGTTCCTGGAAGGCTCCTGCCCCGCCCCAGTCATTATTTGGGAGGAGCCCGGGACAAGCGCCTCCACCTTGAGGAGGGTGATGCAGTCCCTTCTTGGCACGTGTTTGCATCAGGAGTGAGGCAGAGGGAGGGGACTTCCCAAGCCCAGACTTCCCACTCTGGTCCAGAGCGTGGAGCCTAGAGACACTATGACATATCAGGTCATTCCTGGCCTGAGAGAGGCCCCTAAATGTTCCATTTCCTTTCATTTCCTGGGACTCTTGGGCTCCATGAAACACCTTAGAATCCTTATGAAAAAGGATTCAGGGATGTTAAGCCACCTTGAGTTGGTTTCTGTGACTTGGGACCAAAAAGAACTGATCAGTGCAACAACAGGCTCTTCCTACGTGACGGGATAATGGATTCCTGGGCCCTGGGCAGGAGGACGGGCATGGGGCCCGGGAGCCGGGGATGGGGAGTGCTGAGGGCAGAGCCGGAGAAGAGGGTGGACTGAGGCTGGGTGGGCGGTGCCTCCAGCAGAGCACAGAGTCAGGAGAGGATGAGAAGGGGAGAGAGGGTAATTTGGCCAGCAGCCCACGGGCCCTGCCCCTCACACACCCACTCAGGGCAGCGTCGTGGAAGGTCTTGGCATCAGTCTGACCGGGTCAGGCAGACTCCTTGGCTTAAATGAATAACATGTGCGACGTATCTGGCGCTGAGTAGGTGTTTAACAAGTGGCAGAGAGACCTCCTGGAAGTTGGATCCTGAGTCACTCCATCCACCAAAGCCTGCCCCGGACCTGGCCGCCCCCTCCTCTGGCAGGCTGTGTGTGTAACCCCAGCCAAGGGGCGCGCCTGCTGGGCTGCACTCATGGCTGGCCATCACGCCACATCCTGGCCACAGCTGCCAGTCTTGGCTCAGTGCTGTGGGTCCCTGAGGCCTGGCCCCAGGGACTCACCATACCTTGACTCTGCAGCAGCAAGAACCTGACCTGTAGATCACTCTGGACTCTGGCAATATTCTGTTGTGGCTGCCCATCTTGTCTGGAGAAAGTGCCCTAGGGCAGCGGTCCCCAACTTTTTGGGCACCAGGGACTGGTTTCATGGAAGACAATTTTCCCACGGACCGGGGTGGGGGTGGGGGATGGTTTTGGGATGATTCGTCAGTGATGCGAGCGATGGGGAGCAGCTGTAAGCGCCGCTCACCTCCTGCTGTGCAGCCCGATTCCTAACAGGCCACAGAATGATACCAGTCCATGGCCCAGGGGTTTGGGACCGCAGCCCTAGAGGACCAGGTGGGCATGGGGCTGCAGCCTCCACCCCGGGAGGCGTTGCTTGCCTTGAGTTCTGATATTACCTGGGCCTGAACCATTCCCTGGGCTTGGGGATGTCCCTTCTCTTCTCATGCGGGCTCGGACCTTTTACCCAAGTAGCCCTGACCTCCCTGGCCCACAACCCAGACACCCACTGCAAATGCCCAAGTCCTGGTCACTCTAGTGCTTCACTCTGCTCTGTCCCCAGACACAGGATTCTCAGCTGCCAGTGCCAGAAACCCTCTGCAATTAGCTGAAGCACACAGGGCCTGCGCTGGCTTCCAGGGACACATCTCTCATAATGGCTCATGGGCCAAAAGGCAGACAGGACCCCCTATCTACCAGTGTCCAACTCTCAAATCTCAGAGAAGGGTTCGGACTGGCCCTGCTCAGCACATGACTGTTCCTCAGACCAATCACTGTGGATGTGGGGATGGGGCTCCCTGATTGGCCAGACCCAGGTCATGTGGCCATTCTGTGGCTGGGATGGGTGGGCCCAGTGACAGATCCCTAGACCACACACAGAAACAACAGATGCCCACTGCAAACACAGACTCTGCCTGGGACCACCAGGCAACTGTCACAAGTGCCTGAAACTCTCCCGAGCACCACGTCAAATGCCCCGTGTGCTGGCGGTGACTGCTGCCCTTTCTGTCCCACCCAAAAGCATGAAGAGAGAGTGACATTATACGGATGATCTTGCATCAGCTCTAATCGACAGACACGAAAATCCTGCCCCACATGTCAGTCTTTTCACTATTGTTCACGAATATTACTGAAGACATTCTCTGAGACAATGGTCCATGGCTCTGTGGCTGGGGATGCTCTCTCCCCGGCACTTGGCTCCAGGCCAGGGGCACACACTGTGGCTAGGAACTTCCCTCCACCACTTCCAGCTGAATCTAGATTGTTCTGGAGACATTTCGAAGCTTCCCAGGCTGTGAGCACCTAGCATATTTCTGTTGGCAAAATGAGGTCAGGTCGGCTCAGCTCTGCTGATCTGTAGGAGGGGGCGGGGGTGGCGGGGTGGTGCTGGGTGCAGTGGAGAGAAGCTGAGAAGTCAGGCTGATCGGGTGGGAATTCTGTCTCACACTTCTGCAGGCGCGAAGCCTTATTCTCAGGCAAGGGAGCCAGCACCTGCTGTGGCCGTGGCCTTGAAAAGCCCTCAGAAGAAGCTGGAAGTTTTTCTTTCAGACTGAGCAGGAAGAGGGGGCTGCATTGCCTAAGAGATGAGGAACACCAGTGGGATGAGTAGGAATTCCTCAAGCAAGATGTCGCTGGACTCAGCCTCGGGGAAGACGGAAGGACCCCTCGCCAGGTCAAGGGGCGTCGGGGGGCTGAAGTCCACAGCCTGAGGGGAGCCTGGTAATCGGACCCTTGGTAGACAGTGCCCGTGCTGGCACCCTGGTCCCATCTGCTGCCTGCCTCATCACCATGTATTAGTGACGGTCCTGCCACACATTTGAATAGCACTATCCCTTTCCAAGCACTTCCCACAGCTGTCCTGGCTCTGCCCACACGGTATGTCACTGCAGGATGAAGCTCATTGGTTTGACCACCTTCTGAGGTTGACAGGGCTCCAACCTAGGTCTTCAATTCTGCACCTGGTGCCATGTTTGAATAGGCCCTCATGCAGACACCTGACACACAGCCGTAGCTGCCCGCTTCTGCCCTGCAGTGCCCTCCAGGCCCCCAGAGGACACCGCCATGGTCCGCAGACTTGGGATTCCTCCCTGCCCGGCTGCCATCCTGCCTCGGAGAGTGGCCGGGGGCTGGGAGGCAGCTGCTCACCAGGGCCCACCCCAGCATAGGGAGATCTTATCCATTATGCAGAGCTCCGTGTGGGGACAAGGGAGTCATGCTCACTACGGCCTCAGCCTGAGGGGCAAGCCAACTGCAAAATAAAAGGGCAACAATGTTAGCTAGTTGCATCTGTGCCCCTGTCTGTAAAATGTAGAGAGACCATTCAACCTGCACCTGGTGACAGTGACAAAACAGACGTAAAAACCCTCCCTAAACAGAAAAGGGTTACTACGCCCACATTCTGCAATGTGAGAAACTGAAGCACACAGTGGACAAACGTCCTGTCTGGGGTTTCCTGTGTGAGGGACCGGGAACTGGGGACAGAACCCAGGGTGTCCAGCGTTTTGGAGCTCCCTAAAGCGTGCTCCCAGAGGTTCTGCCTGGCCCGGGTCCCCAGCCCCAGGTGGAAATGCTGTCTGGGATTCCGCCGCTTTGGACCGGGCCCACAGGCCATGCTCTGGAAGCAACTGGAAACTGAAGAAACGACTTTCGAAATCCTCCTTTCAATGAGCCGCCCAATTATTTCTGAAATTGTCCGGAAGACTGGCATTAAAAATAGAGGATTACACAGGCGTTATTAAACTATTTATAGAATTTGAGAAAACCCCCTGAAATGTTCACAGAAAGATCTGCCTATAATGGGGGTTCCAGAGTGACTCAGTCTGTAGCCCAAATCCACCCGCAACTTTGAACTTTGCCACAGATGAAATCTTTAAAAGTCACATTAACATTTCTGGGGCATCATCCCTCAAGAAAGCTGTGATGGGGTGTGCACATCTTTTATCAAGCGATATCCCAAAATGTTTACTGACAACAGTCGAGCAACAGCCACGGGCGGGGCGCATGGAGGAACAGCCGGGGTGGGGGTGGCAGGACAGAGGAGGAGGACACGAAGTCCAGCAAGCTTGGGGAAGGCCAACATTTGCACGTGTGAGATGGGGATCCTGGCTTGTGCCCTGCCACTGGAAACCATCCGGGGATACAGACCTGGAAGTCATCGTCTTGCCTGTCATTTTATGCAAAGACAGGGATGGAGGCTGTTTGGTCAGGCTCTGATGGGCCCCTCTAATGCAACATGCTGTTCTGTTTGGTTCTGCCCAACTGGACCTAGTGATGTCTGTTCTGTGCAGTGCTGCAGGGGTGGGGGCGGCCCTGAAGGAAGTGCCTTCCCCATGAGCTGTGAGCTCTGATCTGAAGACCAAATGGGCTCCTCGTGTTGTTCCCAAGGAGCCTCAGGCCACCTGTGGGGATGGGTGAGGGGCAGTCGAGTGGGCAGACAGCCTGTGCTGGGTCTGTTTCACAGGGTTGAGGATGTGCCTGAGATAGAGTCTGGAAAAAATAACTCTACTGCTAGAAATGTATGAAAACCACCGGCACGTCAAGGCATGTGCAACGGGCTTGAACACCAGACCAGCCCGGAGGAGGCTCCCTGACCTAACTCCCTCCCAGCTCTTGTACCTGGGCAAGCCCCAAACCTCCCATCAACTCACATTCTCCATCTAGGAAAGGGTGACAGGGCTAAACACAGTGACAATGAAAACACCTGGCCAGGGGAGACATTCAACAAATGTCTGTCCCCTCCTGCTTCCCTGGCCTTCCCAAGTTGAGGTCCAAGGACATGGGCATGGGGGCAGTGGTCATTCATGCCAGGTGTGACAGGATAGCCTGGCTGGCCTCCCTCTCCTTGGCCAATGTGTGTTGGGCAGCAAGAGGGAAGGTGTCTCTGCACAGAGGAGGGAGAATGGCAAGTAGTTATTGACAACAGGCGACTGAGGGTGGGAGAAGAAATGGGCTGGCCAGATGTGGGGCTAACATTCTGGCTGGTGTTAGTTTTGCATGCATATTTTATTTCCTTGGCGAGACTGCAAGCCTCGTGGTATCTGCCTCTCTCTGCCTCTCTCACATATCTGGCGGAGAGTAGAGCTGGGTATAAAACAGTGGCTTAGAGACTCTTGTTGACTTGATGTGAAGGGAGGCCTTCAAGATACTTCTGATATCTGGTATGCTAACTGAGAAATGCTATAGAGTTGGGGAAGAAAAATCCATCTTGTCTCCATTCACACCAAGGTGCCCCACCTTCACCCCACTGAGCTTCTCTAACCAGAGTTGGGGACCGTCTTCCTCTGGCTGCTGCAAAGCTGGCTCATGTGTGCATCCTCCAGTCTCAGCCTACTTGTCTTCTCCTCCCAGAGGCCTCCTGCGTTCTCTAAGTAGGGCCTCCACTCTGGGACTGTCCGTCACTGTGTCTTGTTTGCTCTTCTGCATAGCACACGTCACAATGGCAAATGACACACTTGTTGGTTTATGTGCTCAGAGTCTGCCTCTCTCACGTGGGCTGTAGGTTCCAAGAGGGCATGGGAACTGTGTCTATTTTAGTCACCAATATACATCTAGCATCTAGGACATCATAAGCCCTTGGTATGTTTTGTTGAGTTAACTGAATAAATGAATGGGGGATTTTTAAAGCAATGACAATCCCAGGGAGGAAATATTGTCGGAAGAGTGAGGTGGTCTTCCGGCCCCTGCACTAGTGAGTGAGGGACCTGCTAGGTCTGAGCTTGGTCACAGAAGGCATGAAAATGAGATGACTCTGGCTTTGGGCCGTAACAGAAGTTCCTTAGGAAAAGGGTGGCTGCTAAGATGGGAAGTTCATTCTGTTCTTACCCAGGTGTCCACTCATATTAAGGTGAATGGAAGAAAGGATTCATTTCTCACCAACATGGGACCCACCATGACCTAAGAGAGAAGGGGGAGTGCTGAGATTGGAAAAGGCCATATTATCCTATTAAGAAATGTTCTCATGGAAAGACCAGATGATCCATCATGTGGGGGCTGTGTGACCTCGGGCAAGTTATTCCCCTCACTGGGCCTCAGTTGGGTCATCCACAAAATGGGGCTCATTATACTTGTCCTTCAAGCCCATAAGCTGTTGTGAAGACTGAACGAGACAATAGATATAAAATCACCTTGTGAACTGTGTGTGCTCTATAGAACTGGGTGGTTCTACTTTATGGCCAGAAACTACACCTTCCTTTTCAGCCCCTTGAAATCCAGCTTGGCCCCCGCCTTGCACATGTAGACGGCTCAGGAGAACGTTCTGAACTGATCCACGTGACCCGAGGCTGCTGGCTGGCACCGTTCACTTTCTCCACTCATAGCCGTGCTGACCCAGCCACCTCCCAGCAAGTCACGCGCTGGGTGGCAGCGACAGGAGGCTCCATCTGCCTCGGGATTAGAGCAGCCTTGTCTCATCTTGGCACTGCTGACATCTGGGGCTGGCTCACTCTTTCTGTGGCATGCTGTCGGGTGCACTTGGACCTCTACCCACCACGGCCAGTGGAAGCCCCTACCTCGCCCCCAGCTGTGGAAACCCAAAATAAAATATCTCCAGATGTTGCTAAATGTCTGCTGGGAGCAAAACCACCCCCAGTTGAGAACCACCACCTAGAGAAACAAGCTTGCACATTGCCCCCACCCGAGGGGCGCCTTCTTGGACACAGCAAGACTCAGGGGTACTTGCAAATGTCAGGAAGCACATCCAGGGAGGGAGCTATAATGTGAGGCCTGTGCGGGGTGCCCCTGAAACCGCCTGTAGAAACCTTCTGAGGGTTGCATGGGACACACACCGGCAGCTGAGCAGCTACTTCGTGGGACTCAGAATTGAGTTTTGTGCTAACATGACACACACCCAGCAGGGAGTATAGATAACCTGCTCCCTGCATTTAATCCAGACTGTGACCATGTTCCCCTTGTAGATGACAGACACAGAATTGTGGTTTGTAAAAAAGTATGAGCCCTTATACACGATGAACCCCAAACCGAACAGGGCAAAGCAAGCCTGGGCTCTGGAGCTGGCAGCTCAGCCCTTGCTTGGCTTGTGATGTCCGCACCATGAGCAAATTCTCTTCCCTCAGGCTGATTGTATTTTTAAATGTGAACAGCTTAGCATGCTTAATACTGCTTATTTGGGGGGTGCCTCAGACAACAGATAATTCGACTGCGTGAACCAGATGACGCTAACGAATACCTCCCACACCAGTGTCCCCAGATAAAAATAGTGCCAGCTCCCTTGCAGGTCTGCCGAAGGAAAGGACAGGAAGCTGGAGGTAGCCAGTTGTGTCTGGCACCTTCTTGCCTGCCTGCCCCTGGTGGTGCAGGCGGGGGAAGTGCTACCCTGGTGACAAGGGATGCTCTGGCTGTGGTCAGAGGAGTGGAGAGGCCTAGTGTAGTCTCTTCCTTCCACCTGCCACTGGCTGTGCCCACCACAAAGGGCGCTGCTTCCTCTGCAAACAACCAAGGTGACTGCAGACAGCAACATGTGAGCTCAGGCAAGCCACGTGGCCTTGCTTTGCCTTATCTGCAGAATGGGTTATAAGATATGCCCTGCTACTCTGCACAGGCCATGTGAGGTCTAAATGCCTGAGTCCTGTCTTACAGGGGAGAGGCTGCTGCAGCTCTACAAGTGCAGGCCTCAGTAGAGTGACCCGAGGGACACCCAAAAGGGACCCCTGTGCCTCAAAGCACCCCCTACCCTAGAATGTTACACTGCCTAAGGTCACCCCATCGACATCACACCATTAGGATAAGGCTCTGTTTCCCCAATAAATCCCCAGTTGAACCACAGGGTAAAACATCAGGTACCAATCACGCTGGCGCCGTTCAACAGATCAGAAACTTGCCCTTCTATGAGAAACGCAGGATTTGAGATAAGTGAGGTTTGAAGGAAGGAAAACTAGGGTAGTTTACATAGCGCTATGGGAAATCGTCTACAGGGTGGCTGATCACAGGAGGCCCTGGAGGCCGGTGGGGCTTTGACAGGGACATCCGGGTCCTGGGGTGGGGGAAGACCCCCGGGGCAGACTGCTGACGTGGCCTTCTTGCTCTGGGCTGGGCATGTCCGATTCCATCTGTTGGAGAAAAGGCTTGAGCCGTGTAAAGGGTGGTCCTAAAGAAACTGTAGGTCTCCAACCCAGACTTATCACACGGTGAGATTAGGGGAGACACAAGTCCCTCACATCAGCTACCTGAGGGGTTTAAGGTAGGCGTGGACTTGTAACTACTCCAGAAGTTATGAGTATGTTAAAGACGAAAGTCTGTCCTAGGTCCTTCTCCCCTGGTCAGCCTTGGGGTGGCTGCGGGGTCTCAGTGTGTTTCTGGGTGGGGGCAGGCGGGCACGGGGTGCCAGCAGAGGTGCAGATGGCCGCTTCCTTGTAATAATATCCACGTCAATAAGCTGCCTTCCGCGCTAACCACCTCCAGCTTGGCCCCTCCTCCTGCCACGGACCCTCGCTGATCCAAAAACATGCAGAATGGTGCAAATAAAGGCCAGTTTCAAAACTGGGCTTTCAGGCATTGTTCCCCTTTTCTGCCCTGAGCTTGCAGTTCCTGTGACTTCAGCACATGAAAGGTGCACACTTGGTTGAGTGCCTGGATGCCAGGGGCGTTGGATCTCCCAAGGCATGGACAGCCAGGCTCTTGCGGGGGGGAAAAATGCCACTTTCCATAAACATTAAACTCTGACACAATGAGAGAGGGTTTCTCCGAATGATCTGAAATTCTTCCCTGCACAGAATTTTTAGTCATCAGGGGACAGAAAGGAAAGGAAGCATACCCAAGTGTTGAACCTGATTCCAGGGACCCAGAGGGAAGAGGTCTAGTTATATTTTCCAGGCTAATAAGCTTCTAAGAAAACAGGACCACCCGTCTGAAAGAGCCCAGGGATACAGGTATCTCCATGTAAGCCGTTTTAAGAAGCCAAGATAAAACTAAGAAGTGATTCGCCCCACAACAGGAACCTTCCCTACATGGAAGAATTCACTGCGGGCTCCCTCAAGACCCCTGGTAAGATGGGAAGATCAAGTACAGGCTCGCATCTGCGGTATCCCATGAGCAGGCTCATTTTTAAAAAACTGGGAGTGATCGTTATCCCAGGAAACCGTGACCTTGGAGAAGAAATCAGGCTGGGGAAGAAGTGAAGGCCACCAGCAGGGTGCAGGGGACTCTGGAGGGACCTGGGAGGATAATGGTGCTAACGTGGGCTCTTGGGACAGAAGAGCGCTCTGATGAGCCTCTCTCCAGCAACTAAGTCATGGCTTGATACTCTGTCCTTCAAGGAAAGGGTGACCTTGCCAGCTGAGGATCAAAATACCTGGCCAGGAGTAACGCCACCTGCTTCCAAAACATGGCTTACTCCTAAGGAAAAGCTTACATCTATTAACAAAGGAAGCGAAGGCAAAACTAACAACTTAGGATGTCCAGGTTCTGTCTTGGCTCCCCACATAGGACTCTAGCCAGATAATTTGGCATTTGCAACCATCCACCGACCCATCCCTCCATCCCCCACCCCTTGCTCCCTCCTCCCCTCTCCTGCTGCCCACAGATGTCTGTGGGCCTATTCTCCGGCCGGTGCTGACCCTAATGCAATATACACAAAGGGCCTGGGGGAAGGAACGTCCTGAGCTGCGTCCTGAGATCTGCACAATCAAGAAAACCTACAGAGTTCTGACAAAGTCAGGTCTGACAGGCAGCTCCAGAGGGCATCGGCTTCAATCCCACCTGCTTTCAATCATCCTAGGTGGCTTGTAAAGCTGTCCTATTTTTAAAGCTATTCTGGGAAGAATGTCCCCAAACTTCTCTCTGCTTCCGAGTTTTCCCTCTACCCACCACCTCGAGAAATTGGCTTCTGAAAGGTCGATCCCCTCATTCAGCCAGAGCCAGCTGTCTTGGGAGCACCAGCCAAAGCCTGTCCCCTCCTGGCCCCAAGACCCCTCCCCTGCTGTGGGGAGGCCTTCTGGGGAGCCTGGGTTTGCTGGGTGGGAGTCTAGCCAAGGGCCTTAGCCCTGAGCCTCAGGGAGCCCTTAGGTCTGGCCCTCCCCACTGCCCCTGTCTTTCCGCCACTGCATGCTGAATGCTCACTGATTCCTTGCCCAATGTGATTTCACGCTGTTTAAGGGCTCACCCCTGCCTTCAGCTTTGAACCTGGCTGGGAGGAATAAATCCGTGGAAGGAGCAGCAAAAACGTGAGTGGTGTTGTCTGTGTGTCTCTAAGAGGAAGGGGCAGGGAGCAAGAACCGAGCTGGGGCTGCACTGGGCTAAATGAGGTAGGATGGCCCTGTGGCATGTCCTTGGGGGCTGAAAGCCACCCTTGGGGCTGCTAGTCGGCAGGCCCGAAGGATCCCGAGGTGGTACAGGTCCCCCCTCTCCTCCGGAGAGACCGGATGGGGATGAAATCTTCTGCAGATTCATGACCAGCCTGAGCAAGAGTGAGACCCCGTCTCTACCAAAAATAGAAAAAATTAGCCGGGTGTCGTGGAGTGAGCCTGTCGTTCCAGCTACCAGGGAGACTGAGGCAGGAGGACTGCTTGAGCCTGGGAGTTTCAGGTTGCAGTGAGCTATGAAGATGCCACTGCACTCTACCCAGGGTGACAGAGCAAGACTTTGTCTAAACAGAAAAAAAAAGGAAAAGAAATCTGCAGAGCAGGTGAGAAGGTGAGAAGGTAACAGGTGCACAGGGGATCCTAAGTCAATTTAGCTCCAGTTTTGGTGTCCCACTGCCGGTGCCGTGCGGGTATGGGCAGCTAGGAGACGCCTGGGATCTTACCTGTAAGTCTGGGTGGAGGAACACGGTCCCGCGGTGTGTGTATCGGCTGTCTGGGGATCAAGTTCTTTCCAAAAGACCTTCCCACTTTCCCAGGGAAACGGCAGTCGAATAACACTGGGGTGGCTGCCACTGTGCACTACTCCATTTTCCTGCTCGGGCATTTGTACGGCAACCTCAGAGAACTATCTGGGAGCCGTTTTACGGAAAACTAGATGGATGATGATGAACTTCAGCTGGGCTAATTATTAAAAAGAGAAAGGAGGGGAAGGGGGCACATAAGCTGCCCCCTGGAGCTTGTGGCCACCCGGCACAGCATCCCCGCCAAGGGACTCTGTTTATTGATTGTCATGGAGGCAGAAAACATTTTGTCAGAAATGCAGAGCACAAAACACAGTGGGTGCTAAATACTTAATCTTACTGGCACTGCGCTGCAGAAGCCAGAGTCGTAGATGGCTGTGGGGAAAGGTCTGAGTTATATAAAGCCGCAGGGAGCAAAGACAGCCCTAGGCGCCTATCCTCCCCTCTCTGTCTGTTTTCCGGAAGCTGAAATTTAAGCCTCACCAAGGAATGAAATGATAAAATGACACCATTTTCCCATGAAATGTCAAGGGGTTTAGAGGTGATGGGGCTGTAGCCTGCCCCTCCCCGTTTCTCCATGGTAGGAACCTCCTTGTTTATAAGGATAACTAACTGCATCCCTGGTGCTACCCTGCACGGGCTTCTGGGGAGGGCTCAGAGGCTGCAGCCTCTCTCCTGCAGCTGGCCTGCTGTGACACAGGTGAAGTCAGAGCACTGGTCACTGGCCACTCATTCAGAACTCTGGACAACTGGACACAGAACTTCTGCCCTAAAGCACGTGGCCTTTGCACCATACCCTCGTCCCCTGGAGACTGCATCCAGTCTCACGGTTTCGAATGCCACCTAACGGCTCCCTGAGGTTCATTTCAATCCACACCACCCCTCTGATCGCCGACTCCAAATGCCTGGTCAACACGACCACTTCCGATTATGCATGTGCAAAATGACATGCCCACTAGTGAGCTCCTGGTCCACCCTCCAAAGCCTGATCCTCCCGCATCATCGTCCCCATCTCCCTCCTCCAGTTGTCCAGGTCCCCAGTCTCGAGTCATTCTTGACTCCAACACTCTCTTGCACCTACATCCAGACCTTTAGCAGATCCTCTCGGCTCTTCCTTCAAAGTAGATCCAGACTCTGATCTCTCTCTTCACCTTAATCACGTCCCCACCACCCCTCACTTAGACTCTCCCCAAAGCTGATTCCCTTCCCGGGACCCTTTCAGACTACTCTCAACCCAGCAGCCTGAGTGAGCCTATTAAAACCCAAGTCAGATCTTGCCCTCCCTGCTCAAAACCCTGTGACACATCCCATCCCTTGCAGAGCTAAGGTACATGCTCGTGAGCCTGCAGATCTCTGCACCGCACTGACCCGGCACCTCAGCTGCCCCGGTCCACGCCCTGCCCCAGCCCTGGGCTTCTTGCTGTCCCTACATGGGCCAGGCACGCTCCGCCTCAGGCCTTTGCAGTGCTACTTCTCTTTGTCTAGGAGGTTCCCCAGAGCTGCATGGCTCACTCCTTCAGGTCCAGCCAAAGATCACCTGGGGGAGCCCTTTTCCAATCGCCCTATTTAAAATTGTACCCCCAACGCACCTACTGTGTTTCCTCCACAGACATATTGAAATGTGCCTACGTACCGATCTGTGGCCTTTGTGTGCACTGCCCCTGCTCCTCACTGGAATGTACCCCCCAGGAGGGCGTGTCATTTAGTCTGTTCGTTTCGCTGCTGCATCCCACCACAGCCCATGTCCGGCACACAGTAGGCCCTAATAAATATTCACAGATCGTTGAATGAACAAAGTTGCCTGAAGCTTAGTTTGAGAGACAGAAACAGACCCAAGAATGAGACGAAGAATGCCAGGTAGCAAAGGCTGAGTGCCCAGTGAGGGTACAGCAGACCACAGCTGCTGGGGTGATCAGGGAAGGCTCCAGAGACAGAGGATTCCTGGGAAATCTGGGATGAGGGATGAGATACAAACAGGTCCGCTGCCCCAGGGAAGACTCTGAGTGGGAGCACGGAGGAGGAGTACAACTAAAGCGAGGGTGGGAGGCTGCCCAGTCCTGGGATGTGGCGCTCTCTCTTTTCTTTGGGTCTCTGGCGGCCCCGCCTGTCTGTCCAGAGCTTGCCTTTCTCTTAAAGAAGGAAGAAAATGACAAAAGAAGAAAATGAAGTAAAACCACAAAAATGATTTGAAAGTGCATGGGTCTCAGCAGCCCCAACCCCTTGGCCCCGCTCGGGCTCTGTCCTACTGCAGGGCCTGAGCTGATCGTGGGCCTCCACCTCCCTACCTGTCCAGAGCGTGGCTCTCAGGGTCTGGCCAGCCAGCGGGGCAGGAGGTGGGTATGTGCCTGCTTCGGCCCGGTGTCTGGGCTCAGCCATTGTGTGGGGTTTGTGCAGCCCCTCCCCTTCCTCCCTGCGGTCTGCTCATGACCTCAGAGACAGAGACGTGACATTCCTAGGAGATCTCTTCCGGGAGCCAAGACTCTCCTGGGCAGATGGTATGAGAAGGTGGACAGGCGTGGGGGCCACGGAGAGCAGGGATTGGGGGAGGCTGGCCACAGGAGGGCCTCAGGCCCTGCAGACGGGGAAGGTATATTCAGAAATACCAGCAGGTGGGCCAGTTCACCGGAGCCACCAGGAGGACGTGTTTCCCCACACGACGCGGCCTATGACGCACCTCTCTGATTTCCAGGGTGGCGACTAGAGGCGCCCCTGGCTCCAGCCGGGCGGGGTCTGAAGTGGGAACTTCAGAGTCGGACTTGGCCGCATTCCTCTGAAATCCCCAGCCTCTGAGAATGAAAGCTGCCGGTCACGTCCTCCCTTCGTCTGCTCTGGGAGAGACCTGGCCTCGAGCCCCTCCGGCTCCCCGTGCTTTCCTAGTCTTTCAGGAAACGTCTCCAGGCCTGGTGGGGTACGTGCGTCCAGGGGGTGGGGAGGGGGCTGCTGAGCTGGGCCCGGGCCAAAGGGCTCTGTGGGGCGTCCTGTTGGACTTGGCAGCCTGCCCCTTGGTGACTCACGCCTGCTGGTCGTCCCCTACCCACAACGTCCCCCTCGAACTCAGTGCTCCAGAAACTGCCTTCTCCCAAGGTCCAAGCAGCACCTCTGCAGATCCCTGCTCTTGGATCTTAGTTCACACTCCCCGTCTGCTGGACACTTCCTCTGTATTTAACCTTCGGCCAAGTGACCCTGGGCAAGCTACTTCCTCAGTCTGGGACTCAGAAAAGAAGGGGGCCGGACTCGCAGAGCCTGAGGCCCTCAGCTATAGCATTGCATCCTTTGGGAAAGGCGGTTCCTCCTTCTAGCCTGTGCTCCAAAGGACAGGCGGTCTTGGGGACAGAAACACTGTCCTCGTTCCAGTTCCACAGGTGAACTGTATCTACCTCTGCTTTCTCCTGCAAGGTCTCCTGCCCACCTGGGTGAAGGCCTCTAGTCCTCTGAACCCCTGTCCGAGTCACACCACCCTCACCAGACACTGCCTTTTTGTGTACATGTCTTACTTTCCCCATTACATTAGGAGTCCTAACTCAACCCAAGCAACGAGACCAATCTTGGCATTCTCTTGGTGGCTTGCACCTTTTCAGCAGATGAGCTCCTTTTGTCCTCACAGCAGCCCGACAGCAGTGGCACTGTGTTCATCCCATTTTACAGAAGAGACACCCGGGGTGTAGAGAGGGAAGCAGTACTCTGCCCAAGGTCATGGGCTGGCATTGAGGCCAGGGGCAAGGCTCTAGTGTCTGTACTCGTAACCACACTCCTGGACGCCAGCGTGTGGTCTCTGACCGCACTGTCTGGTCTTCCCAGCGGAGCCTAAAGAGTCCCGAGAGCAAAAACCCTTGATTTATGTTGCCTACATTTTTCTTTGTCAAGACTCCTTTGGCTATTCTAGGTCCTTTGCGTTTCCATACTTGTTTTAGAATCAGCTCGCCAATTTCTGCCAAAAGCCTGCTGGCATTTTGACTGAGACAGTGTTGAATACAGAGACCAATCTGGGAAGAACTGATATCTTAACAGCCTATGCACATGGCATGTCCCTGATCAATACTTGATTGTATCTCCCCAGAGCTTCAGATGGGGCTAGACCTACAGTACTGGTGCAAACCTGACAAATCAAATTGAAATGCTAATTCTTTTTGCTATTATCCCAGGCGAAGTCCAATTCAGCCACTGCCAGCATCGTGAGTGCTTGCCGAGGACCAGCACTGCACTAAGACCTTATACACATCATCTCATTTAATCCCCACAGCAATCCTACGGGGTGTTGGTATCATCCCCCCTTTACCAGTGAGGAAACTGAGGCTTGGAGAAGCAAGAAACCCCTCTAGTCCATGACAAAGCTTGGATTTGAACCCAGGCCTGCTATTGCCCCTGCTATTGAAAATAAAAATCAGCTAATATCTCCCCATACCCAAGGAAAATGACCTGGGGCATCTCCATGGTCCAGAACTCCCTGCTGAGGAAGCAACAGTGCAGTGGCTTAGAGTGGCCGTGCTGAGAGGGGATGAGGTCTGTGGCCCAGGACGCGGCTGTGGGTGCTGAGGGACAAGCTGCACAAACCTACTGTCTACCACCTCCCCCAGGCCCTGCACAGCTCATGTCCTCCTGCGTCTGCCTGGGGTCTCCCCAGGCCTGAAGGGCTTGCTGTCGGGGGAGGGTGAGAATGGGACATTTTTGGCCGTCGGGGCTCACTGTGAAGTCATCGTGTTTTCCTAGCAGCTACGTCTGCCGTTGGCCTGCACTCCCAGTGGGAGTTCACACTCACCCTGTACATTTTTCCCATAGTGACCCCTCCAGGGTAGCCCGAGTGTCACCGTGATGGTGAGGGTGTCTGTGTTCTGTCTTATTGCAGTCACGCCTCCACCGCGCCCAGACTTTGGAATCTTATCTACAAAGGCCATGGCCGTACCTCCTGGCCATCCACACTGCTCCCCTGACCTCTCCTGGCTCCATGGGCCCTTCTTGGCAATGCAGCCACCGCAGGGCAGCTGCGTGGCCGGGCAGGGGTCAGGTGCTCCAGGTGGCCTTGGAGTCGCTAATCTGAACTGCAAGCCATCCTTTGGACAAGAAGCAGACTGCGCAGGCAGACAGACGCACGCTGTCTGGGAGATGGAATGCGTGACAAGGCAGCACGGTCACGCTCACACACGCGCACGTACACGCATGCACGCCCTGCCCCTTCTTACTTCCCAGGAGGGAGCAGACTCGGTTAGGAGAGGACATCCGGGAGACCGAGAGTTGGGGCTTGTTGTGTCCCTTATTACAATGCTTGATTTGGGGGCAACTGTGGTTAAGGCCCCCAGAACAGAGGCAGCAGGGCCCAGAGTTGGGCTGCCTGAGTGTAAAACCAGCACACGGACAGACCATTACTGGAGGAAAGCCTTTGGTGCTTTCACTCTCCTGAGATATGGGTCCCCTCCCCTCCTCCCTCTTCCTCCTCTTAAGATGAGAGCCAACATGGCCACAGCCATTCCCGCTGGGCCCCTCCTCTGCCCATCCCTCGCAAATAGCAAGGACTGGGGAGGATCTCAGTCCTCTGTCTGCTGCCAGTGCCCCACACAGCTGCTCCCAGAGCCAGTGAAAGAAACTGCTGCTGTCCTGACCTCGGCCCCACCCCTACCTCAATGGTCTGGAGGCCCCAAACAAAGTCCCAGCTCCAGACCCCCTCCCAGGCTGCCAGCTGAGCCATATGGACGGCCGTGGGCCCAGGCAGGGCACAGGCCGAGCCACAGGCTGAGCGAAGGGAGATTTATGGCTGTGCTGCGGGCAAGGGGCCAGGGGTCACCTAGGCCACTCCCTGCCCCACATGGAAGGCTCTTCTAGAGTCAGTGGTTGACTGGGGGGAAAGGGTGGCAATGAGCATGGTGGGAGAGGAGGGGTGGGAGAGAGAGGCCGGGCTGGGGTGAGGCCAGGGAGGGCGAACAGCTGGATTCAGGGTCCTTCCTCTCCCTTCTGAGTTCCAGGTGTGGACTCTGCACCCCAGGAGTTCTGATCTTCTAGCTCAGAGCAGGTAAGGCCAAAGGGCAAACATTGACTTAACATGGTCACCTCTCAGGATTCGGGCCCACGTCCTGTCTAGTTTCTGCTCAGTGCTCGGCATGGAGCTGCACGATGACAATAGTAATCGTTAGCGCCTGAGATTTGCTGAGGGCTCACTACGTGCCAGGCACTGCTTTCAGTCCTTACACGTACTGTGTCATTTAATACTCCTGAGAACCCTATCATCATCCCATCACCCAGCTGATGAAACTGACACACAGAAACATCAGGTCTCTTGGCCAAAGTCGCACAGCTTGTAAGTGGCGGTGCCGGGATTTGAACCTGCACAGGAATGCGGCCCCTGAGTCCCAGCCCTTGATCCCACTTGCTGCTGGGCTCGGATACTGAAGATCTACGGAATGAGGCTCGACTTCAAGCAGAGCCAGGTGGTGCCCCAATCCCAGTACTGGGGGGCAGTTCTGCTGGCAGAGAGCCCCAAGGCTTGCAGCCCCTCCCAAACACCAGCAATGGGCAGACTGCTCTGCCGGCAACTCCCCAACCGCCCACCAGTTCTCTCTGACCGCCACGGCTCACTCTTGCTGGGTGGGCTCTGCACGGGTGTATCCAGCCCCACAATGGAGGAAAGGTCATGGGCTTTGGGACAAAGGATCTTGGACAAGTTATTCAAACTCTCAGCCTCAGCTTCTTCAAGCCCCAAACCCAGCAGGGTTGCTGTGATGATGAACGTACGTCAAAGTCCTGAGCCAAGTGCCTGGGGTAGTGGTTCTCAACTACGGCTGCGTGTTGGACTCACCTGGGAAGCTTTAAACAATGCCGATGCACGGGTCCCACCCCTGAGATGGCAACTCAACTTGCCTGGGTGTGGCTTGCGCATTGGCATTTCCAAAGCTCCCCAGGTACCGCCAAGATGCACAGTAGAAACTGGGTAAATGGCAGCTGTTGATGACGATGACACCAAGGTTGGAGCTAGTTCACCGCAAAACCAAGGTCACAGCCCAGTTTTGACTCCAAGGCAGTCTCTTAAGAATCCCTAACTCCCTTCCCCTGGGTTTGGTTTCTGGGAATTCTCACTTTTGAAAGCCTTTTGCCCTCCCTGATGGCCTTGTGACAGGGCCTGGCTCCTCCGCCCATTTCAGAGGGAACTGCGAATTGCCTTCAGAGGGGCACGTTTCTGTGGGATGCTGACTGCGAGGGCGGAAGTGCTCCCCCAGGCTGAGAGGCAAGGAGCCCCCAGGAGTGCAGGCCAGTGGCAGTGGGGATTTCAGGATGCATCAAGCCATCTAGACTACTCTGTGAAAGAGTATCCCAAGTCGGGTTCCGTTTCTGCAAGTTATTTTTCTCATTTTGTAGTCACTTACAGCAACCACAGCTGAGTTTAGGTTTGGGACCTGTAAGAGTCAGAAATGTCACTCGTCTATGTGGCTCCTTCTGCCTTCATGTGGTCTTTTTTCCATAAAAGAAAGAGAAGGAAGGAGGGTGGGAAAGGAGACAGGAAGAAAGGAAGGAGGGAGGGAAGGGAGAAGAAAAGAAAGACAGAAGGAAAGGAGGGAAGGAGGGAGGAAGGAAGAAGGGATGGAAAAAAAAAAAGAAATTCACCTTGCTGCATGTTTTTTCCAGAAGGAAAGAAGTGAAGGCAAAACTGCCCGGGATGAGAAACCTGACATTCTCACCTGCAGCAAGGAGCTCGGGGCCAAGGGCTGGCCTCTCCGGAGTTTGTTTCTCAGCAGTGATGGGGAAGATGTCGGATCGGAGGTGGCCATTCCTGAGAGTGTGGACAGCAGTGGGCTTTCCCGGGGTCATTCATGTGGACACGTGCGTGCACGCACATAGGTGTTCGCTCTGCCCACGGTGCTGACCTATGCTAAGTGCCCTGCAGGCACCCAGGCTGGAAGCTTCCCAAGCCCTCTCTGTCGCTTCTCACATTCCCCCAGTCACTCGGAGTCGACCACTCAGACCACTCTCGCGACCCTCAGGTCCCACTGCCGCTGTCTGAGGTGAGGCTCCTCACACCCTTCCTGCTCCCACAGGAGGCTTCCAGGAGGACACCCCCAACAGAATGCCCTGCTCCCCAGAGCCCTCGTGCAACCCCCGTCTGCCCGCTGCAAAGGGAGACATCACCTTGCTCCTTATGCACCTTCGACAGTGCCCCTGAGCCCAAACAGTATGGTCCCCCACTTGCTAGGGCAAACAGTGTCCCTCCCTGGTCCCCCTCCCCCGCTTCCACCTCTGCCCCCCACTGCACACCTCACTCCAGGAACCACCCCCTTTTTTTCTGCCCACGACTCTTTCCTGCCTCCTGTCTCTGCTCACGCTCATGGCTTAGCCTGGAAAACGCTCTTCTGCACACTTCTTCATCTGCTGCCCCAGTCCAGCCACTGGGACTCAGGTCTATGTCCCTTGCTCTGCGAGATGTCCCCAGGTGGTTCTTCCTCCCTAGAGTCTCAGAGTGGTCTGAGTGTGTTTCTGTGATATCACTTAGCATGGTGGCTTGTAGCTACTGGGCTGTCTGTGTGCACCCCACCCCCCAAATCAGATGCGGAGGTCCCCGGTGGTGGGAGAGGATCTTTTTCACTTTTCCACCAGGACCTTGCCTGGCACGTAGGAGGTGTTTGGCTGATAAATGAAAGAATCTTTGAGTGGAAAAGGCCGTCCCCACCAGAGTGCACACAGGGCAATGTAAGGCTGACAAAGGGTGCGTGAGAGAAAGGGGAGGGGACGGGGATACGTGGCCCATGTGGGTAACAGCGTACACGTGGATGTGGTTGTGTAAGGCTGGAGGGAAGGAGTCCTCACTGGGGCCTCCGAGGCTCGGTGAACTGGGGTCAGAGGGCATTGGTCAGCCCGTGCAGCTTCTCTGGGTTTCCCCAGGCCTGTGGGGATGGCGGCAGCCTGTGGCAGGCGGCAAGGACACTGAATTCCCAGCCACGTGGGAGGAAGCGTCTCCAGCTGAGAGGACAGAGTGGGTGGGGCGAGGTGGAAATCCCAGCTGTGAAGCTGCAAGTCACCGTCAGGAGGGGCAGCCAGCCTCGGGTGCCCTGGCTCCTGGGCTGTACCCCACTCCCTCGTCAGTTCCTTCATCCTTGTGCCCCCCGAGCCAGGAGAGCTGGATGCCAGGCAAACTGTGCTGTTCTAGAACCAGAGTCCTGGGCTCTAGGATTTCTTGGGCTAGTAAAATTTGAGGGTTGCCAGTATTTTATTTTGTTAAGAATGTTTTTTAAAAAAAGGCTTTGTCCATCATATTATAAAGGAAAGGACAATTTAATGCCAAGATAGTAGTAAGGATGCAATCTCAGAGCAATGGCCAGCCCTTCCCAGAAAGGGCGGTTGGCAACTGTTCAAGTCACTCCATACATAAGCCGTGCTGGTGCAGCCTGCAGTGTAGACAGCTGCAGTGCATGGACTGGCACCGGGGAACCCCTCAGCTAAGGCCCCTCAGCTGGTCCGGATGTGTGGTGGCGTGCATGGGACCCCACGTCTAACAGACCTCAGCCTTCCCCGGAGAGGAGAGGAGGCAGCCACTCACTAGTGGCTAGGACCCAGGACAGGTACACGTTAATTGAGGATAAAGGAGGAAAATATTTGTAATCTGGGGTGTGCTGGGAAGACAGGCCTGGGCAGGGGTGAAGGGTCTACCAGGCAAAACTCCTCACTCCCCACCCCCACCCCTGCTGGCTCTGGTCTTCCAAGTCTGGTGGCCTGGTGGCCAGTGGCAGGGCGGGCAGCAGCTTCCCCGGGCCGCAGGCGCGGGGCATTCCTCTCCTAAGCTCCATACGAGTACCTGGCCCCGTTTATAAGGCACGGGGAGCCAAGGAGTCTGTGTGGCCCCGCCAACTCAGCCCTGAGGCCAGAAGAGGAACCCAAGCCGGAGGTCAAGCTGAGCCACCCCCCATGCCAGCCCCAGGACCTGCCGACCTGCAGCGTCCCAGAGCCCCAGGCACCTGACCTGTGGCCCTCTGGGTGCCCCGCGGGCCTGGGATCTGGGCCAAGGAAGGGAAAGCTGAGAGAGCCGAGGAGGGGGGCTGGAGGGTAAGGGGTGGGTGGTATTCATGCCCCCTGGGCACCGCACGCTTTAAATAGCTCAGCTTCTCTATGCCTCACAGTCCTGTCGCCCCTGCCAGCGCCTGCCTGAGTTTCCACATCGGAGAGGGCTGATTTCCAGGTCAGCGTGGGGAGGGGTGACCTGGCTTCCTCTGGCCACGGAGCCTTTGGAGAGGAAAGCGAGGTGCTGCCCCCATCCCTCCGCAGTCAGCTGGCTTTATCCTCCGGGCCACGCAAGGGCCTTGGAGCATGATGCGTGAGGGGCTTCGCGCGGCTTCCCTTTGTCTCCCCGGAGAAGTCCGTGCCCGACCTAGGCCACCTCCTGCTTGAGTCAGCAAACCTGTGACCACACACCCGCACCCAGAGAGAGCCTCTGGCGGGCTGGGCCCTCCCCGCCTGCCCCGGGTCCAGGTTACCACTCGGCTGGGCCCATGAGCTTCCCCTGCCTCCGTGGAACCTCCCGTGGCCCTAAGTCTTGGTCCTGCCCCGCTCCCGCTCAGCCCCACCACTCAGCGCCACGGTCCTCTAACCCAGGCCTCTACCCCGCAGCCCTGCCAGAGACATAGCAGTTTGAATCACGACAGCACTTTACAGCTGTACATTTCCGTGGCACTTTACAGCTTACAAACTATTTTCACGTCCTCATTTCATAAGATCTTTCCAACCACCCTGTGCACTATGCGGGGCAGATATAAATAATCCCCATTTTACAGCCAACGAGATTGAGACAGCCAGAAATATTAGGGGAAGTATCCAAGTTCATATGTCAAATTAGTGGCACAATCAAGACCGAAACGCAGGCCTTTTACTGCGCTAAGAATGCTTCCTGTCCCCGCGCCCCCTCCCTTTCTCCTCTTTGACAAAGGCGGGAGGAGGGAGACCGACACAAGACGAGGGGGAGGAGAGGGCAGGGCCATGTGTCTTCTCTCCCAGGCCCTGAACCCTGCTGCTGGCTCCATAGGTCACTTTCACAACCCAGAACAAAAATCTCACTAGATATGGCCTCAGACCGCCCGGCTCCAGCCACCCTCGCCGGCAGACGCACACAGACACACAGAGAACGGGCTGTTATCTCTCCTCTCCAGCCCGTTTCCTCCACTTCTCACACAGCAGATTTCTTCCAGCCTGGCTGCCTCCCCTGGTCACCACCCACAGCCGCTGGCCCCTGGGGCCCGGCCAAGTCCCCCGCACCCTCTTTGCCCTAGACTGTGACGCCGAGTCCCTGCTAATCAGACAGTCGCCTCTGCCCTCCCTCCCCGCCGCCGCCCCCAGAGTTCCCTGGAAATGTCCCTTCTGCAGGCCTGGCCCCCGCTGCGACGCACGGCTTTGCACACACAGCTGACTTGTGTTTGCAGGGACAGACAGGAGCTGGCGCTGGGGCCGGAGCCAGGCGGCACTGCGAGGGTAGAGCAGAGGGGGAAAAACACAAAGTCCAGAGAACAAACTTTTGCAAGCAAGCCCTCTGGGGTCATTTGGGAGCCTGGCGACAAGTGGGGGGCCTTGCAAAGCCAGAAGCCCGTGAAGGCAGGGATGGGGGTCTTCACCTTCCGTGGCTCCCCCCAGCAAACATATTGTCTGGAGGGTCTTTTGTGACGTGAGCGCAGGGAAAGCCGTGCCAGCCAGGAGGGGATGGGATGACAGAGGGGCGAGGAACAGATGGGGCTTCTGAGCCTATCTGTACTCCCCTCCTTCCTCAAGCCTGACCCCAGCCCTGCCTCCCCTAGGTACACAGAGGGTGCTCAATAAATGCTTGTTAGGCTGAACTGGCCTCTGGCCATCTTGCTTCTGTGGGGCTCTTATTCCAACTGGCTCCCGAGCACGCTGCCCTCCTGAACAGACTGGCAGGAAAGGCAGCCCAGGGAGCCGGCAGCGATAGCCAACATAGCAGACGTGTGTCTTGAATTGTCCCCACGCAAAGCTTCTCCTTTATAAGGCAGAGGAGCCAGTGTCCGTGGTGCCCGCCAAGTCTGCAGGGAGAGGACACGCACCTACCAAGGCAGCAGAGGTGCGTGTGCAGCGCTGGATTAAGTGTCCCTCGCCCTCCCACAGCCCCCGTCTGACCTCTTCGGTTCGAGCCTGACTCTGAACTGACTCCACGGCTGCTGGAATGCACAGGGATCGTGATAAGTCAAGTTGTATGGGGGGGTGGGGGGAGTTTTAAAAAAAAGGCACGGCAGCAGCGGCAAAGAAAGCTTTTTACGAGGTGGCTCTTTCTCTGGGTGACACTCTGGGCTGAGTGCTGGGGAAACCTTAGAAGGGCTCCTTTGGGGTTGAGAAACCCCAGGCTGCCTTGGCTCACACCCGGGGTCCTCACTTCATAATACTTTAGGGCGTTAGAAATGACACAGCATGTGGGCTCTCCCTCACGTGTTCTTTCTCTCTCTCAGGCCTGGTGATCAGTGAGGAAGGGACCAGTTAAAGGTGCCACCACCCGTCCCCTGACCTCACCGGAGACACGATCTGCTTCCTCGGGGCTTCTGTCCCCGCAGCCTGTCTCAGGAGGCTCCACCTGCCGCCTGACCACCAGGGCTGTAGACACGGGGCCCTTATAGATGCCAAACACCAGGGCACCGGTGGACCCACAGACCAGCACCCCCCCAACCCAGCGCTGCAGCCTCTAGCCTCTGGGGCTTCCAAGCAGGAGCAAAACAAGCCAAACTGAGTTTCTTTCTCTTTGCATTCATGAATCATGAGGGTGATGGGCTGGAAACCAGCCGGGTGGGAAGGAAGGACACAGAGCAGAAGCCAAGGCTGGCCTGGGAGGACAAGGAGCCATCCTGCTGTCTGTCTGCAGCCTGGTGGAGAAGGGAAGTAGCAGATCCGAGCCCCCTGCTGAGCGCTGCCCTGGAAGCTGCCTCTGAATTCTTTTGGTCATAAGATGACAGTGGGGAGAGCACACGGCCACTGTTTGTCTGCGGGGAGGTGGCTCTGAACAACACTGCCATCTAAACACCGGCCTCTTATCTCGTTTCCCTGCCACCTGTCGTTGGCCTTATACCTGCGCATCCCCCACCCCATGTGCACTTGTGACCAACCAAGGCACTCGGGCAGCAGCTCGTGCTGAGGAGCTGGAGCATGGGGTGCCAGGGACTTGGCTCTAGCTCTGCCCCTGTCCCTGACCAGCAGTGTGGCTTTACCTGTTTCCTAAGCTCTCTGGGATCTTCCCTCCCCATGTGTAAAATGGGACTGTTCATACCCACCTCACAAAAGTCTAATGGGTACACAGGGTCCCCAGTGTGTGCACACAGCTGGCATCCAATAAGTGCCTACAGGGTGCCTGCCCACCTGCAAGGGAAGAGTAAACAGTCCTTCCGGCCAGATCCCTGACAGGAACCCCAGACGCGCATGGCGCTGGTCTATGCTGTTTTGATACTGCTGCGGGCATCTCAGCCTTCACGCCTCAGCCACCCAATGAAGCAGGTATTATTAGCCCCATTTCACAGATGGGGAACTGAGGCCTAGAGAGGCCACATAATTTGTTCTAGGCCACACAGCTAGGAGTACCAGAGTTAACTCAAATTGGGGCCGTCTAGATCTTGTCCTCTGTCTTGAGCATCATTGTCAGACCAAGCTGTCACTCTGGGCCCTCCAAGGACCAGCACTACCTGCTGGGCTAAAGTGTCCCTACGTGGTGGTAGTAAGAATGCTCCCACGAGGTTTGGGGGTTCAGGGAGCACGGCAAACCCCAGATGTCAACCTCCTGGCCACACATACTATCCCCACCCTGGTGGCTGGAGTTTCAGTAAGGTGTGGCCCTCAGTGCCCACCTTCTCCTCCCTCTTAGCCTGTCTGGGGACCCTCATCCCCGCCCACTTCCTGTCTCACAGTGCCATCTCGGGTGACAGGAGATGCCGTCTCGGCTCAGGGGTAGAAATTAGAAACAGAGTGCCCAGGGCCCGCCACAAACTGTCCCTTCTCCCAAGGGACCCAAAGCCGGAACAGCCACCCCCCAGGTTCCCCTCGTACAAACCCCAGCTGAGAGTCCCATCAATGAAGACAGACCAGGAACCTTTTTCTACCAAAAGGGGATGCCTGCGGCTTTCCCCAGAGCAAGTTCTGGGGATTAAACTTGCTCTCAGTTAGCTCATGACTGATGCTCTCACCCCCACCCCGGTGCTACCTGGGGCTCCTGCTCCCTGACTGATGAAAATGTGCCCTTTGAACGCGAACGTCTCTGAATGAACAGCTAAAATAAGTAACTACAAAAGAGTCGGCCCCATTTTCCTTCTGGCTGCCGCAAGTTCATTAGAAGACAGGCTGAGAACTGCCCTCCTGACTCCAGCTCCCATGACGCTCAGAGACACTTTTTCTAGAATTTTAAGGCCTGGTGGCCTGTTTGCTTTCGACTTTAGGAACATCCTAACAAGGGTGACTGCTGAAAACCCCCTACCAGAAGGTTCCATAAACCACACAGCAATGACTCCAGGCACCCCCGGTGTGGGACCACCAAGTTGGTGGTGTGGAAACACAGTGACCCCTGCTCCCCACTGCTGGGGACCCGAGGCACACCAGTTCTGGGGACCAGGCCCATGTAGCGGGGGGAGTGCTTGCTAGGGCTGCCCCGGGGGTGCATGAGGGCCTGGGGGCCTGAGGGGAGTGGGCACAGCGGAGGGAGCTGCCCCCCACAGAAGCCCCATCGCCCCGTCACGAGGCTGTTGAGGCTGCACAAGGAAGGCTGGGGCCCAGACCCCGTCCCACTGCCCCGCGGCCTGCTCCTGACCTCAGCTGCAGTCCCTCTCGTCCACTCCTCCTGCAGCGAGAGAAGCCTGCTGACAGCCAGGGCTCTCCCCACAACCTCTTCCTGCTGTTTGAGAAGGAAAATAAACAACACCAGACTAACCAATACATTTTAAAAATGCAGCCTCAGCTGAGCTTGTTAAACCTCCTTCGTTATAAGGGCGGCTGGGTTCCCTGGGCATAGAGAGAGGCATCTCTGGGCAGGCACTGCCCCTGGGAAACCCAGGACCTATACTCCATCCTTCTAAGCTGCCTGAGACCTCTGTGGCCTCCAGGAGCCCTGGCTGCCTGGGGTATACAGTGGGAATAAGCACCTGCTCTGGAGGTCTGGATGGAACCCTTGCTGGGGGGTCTGGGTTCTAGTTTAACCCCCAGCCTGGGGTTTCTGGACTCAGGGCTGGGGCCCCAGATGGGCTAGAAATTGCATACAGAAGGTGGCTTGGTGGCAGAGTCACCATGATACGGCTGAAATCGTCTCTGTGGGACACCCCCCAGGACGCCAAGATGCTGGGAGTGGCTGCTGGCAGACAGGGCTGGCCTTGTGCACTGGCGCCCCCTGCAGGCAGCTCTGCCCTACCCCCAGCGGTGCTGACTCCAGCGCACACACAAGCCAACCAGGCCCCGGACTGGCAGGTGGGCGGGAGGGTGGGGAGGAGTGGGCCAGGACTGCAGACCCACCCAGGTGGGGGGCACCAGGGATGGGATTTGGTCTTCACTGTCAATCCACCAACCAGTCAGTCAGCAATGGGCATTTAACAGGCACCCTCTGTATGCCTAGCTCGCCTGCTTTGGAATACCAAAGAGCTGGGAAGGGACCTCTGAAATCACTTCTTCTAATCCCTGTATTTTATGGGCAAGGAAGCTATCCCAAGGGTGGAAGGCCTGGCCCGAGGTCGCCCAGCTAGAGAAAGGCAGGGCTGGGGCTCGAACCCGGGTCTCTTGCAGCCCAGGGCGCTTCCTCCTACCTGAACCTTTAAATCCGCAACTTCTGGTTTCCCAGCCTGAGCAGCCCCCACCTTCTCTTCCCACCCGCAGTGTGTTCCAGGCTCTTCCCAGTCCTGGCCCTCCAAGTAAGTTTTACAAGCCCCCGGCACCCGAGGGGCTGTGGGAGGTGGACAGAGGGTGCTGCCAAGGGCCTGGTGACCAGCTGGGGGGATGGGACCCCACAGACCACCTCACCCAGTGCCCTTGTTTTCCTCCTGGGGATGCTGAGGCTGGGAGTGGGTGGGGGTGGGGCAGATAAGGGGCTGGCTTCAGACTTCCTGTCTCCTGCTCTACCCTGGGGAGGAGGGAGAGGCCAGAAAGTATGTCCAGGGAGGAGGGAAAGGGGCTTCTGCAGAGGGTGGGGAGGTAAATGCAGCAAGGGTTGCTTTGTGGACTGCCTGTGGCAGCCTCTGGCACAGCCCTGCCCAGGGGCCCTGCAGGGCTAAGGGGGGCACCGCATCTCTGTGCAGGGGTGAGCAGTGGGCACCCGCCTGCACACAGCCCTTGGGAGCAGCTGGTCCACAAAGAGGGCCTGGAGGCGGCTCATGCGGTGGGCACCTGGAGCCCTGCCCTCTCCTACGAGGCCGTGACCTCACCAGCGAGGGGCAGCGGTGGGTCTCCTGGCCTTGGGTGCCAGGCCCTGGTGCCACACCACCTGCCTCCGGGAAACCCTGGGGTTCGGAGCCCCCAGCAGGCTGGCTGGGGTCCCAGATGTGGTGACCCTCCCTGCCTCCGGCCCAAGACTGCCTGAGGCCCAAGGTTGGCAGGAACTCACGACGCTCGAAGTAGAAGTTTTAGTTTTGGATGAAAATATGGTCTTGGCCAGAAGTTCCAAGAGGCAGGCGCCAGCAAGATGAACAGGCCAGTGTGGTTACCATGACCTGGGGTCATGGCCTGGCTGGGCGGCCTCAGCCCTGGGCTTGCTGACCGCCACCCTTGGCCAGGCTGGCGGTGCCTCTCTGCACTGCCCGCCCCTGCACCTCCCTTCCCCTGCAGGCTCCTCCCACTTACAAGTCCTGGGGTTTTCTTCCGTCCACCCAAATCCTGCCTCTTTCTTCATGCCACCTCCTCCAGGAAGCCTTCGCCAACCTGCCCCACTTATGGGGCTTGCCCTGTCGTCCGATGTTCCTAAGCTGCCCTCGGGTCAGGCTGGCCTTGCCCCTCCAGTAGCCTCTATATACCTGGTAGAGGCCAGTGCCCCTGTTTCTCTGGGGTTTAACAGTGCTGAGTCCAAGGCACCCAGCAGGGTCTCAGCGCCAGCCTGGGGGCCCTTGGGGAGCTTTCCTGTGGCCAGATCCCAGGGCCACCCACAGTACATCATCCCAACCCCGAGTCCCAGTGTGCCTGGGGGCCCCTGGGCTTGCGGAAGAAGCTCTATGTGGGCATTTCAGGCTGCTTTCCCTGCTTGGAGCCTCTCCTGGGAGCCGTCAATGAATGGGGTTCATCAAGAGGGAGGAAAAACACGCTACTGTGAAATTCACAAGTTCCTCCTGGAGGGGGAGTCTTAAAGGGGGCACAGACAGAATGACAGGAATTCAAGTGGATTTTAACGATGACGATGCTGGTGGAGTGAGCAGGTGCAGGAGGTGGGTATCATGACCCCATTTAACGGAAGAGTAAGTGGAGGGCTGCCAGACTGTGGGATCTATCCAGAGTCGCCCAGAATGGTGTCAGAACCAGGGCCAGAGGTAGGTGGCTGGCTCCTGGCTGCTTCAGCAACTTCTTATGCCACAAGGTAATAAGCCATTGAAAGGAAGTGTCTGTGGCCGAGAAATCACTTCCAGGTGACTCTGCTTCTAACCCCACTTTGGAGATATTACTCTTCTCATCAGATTTTTAATTTTTACCACCTAAGAGTAGTACAATGACCATTGTCTAATGGGGGTCCAACATATGTCTCCAGCTGAATGCACTTTATAGATATTCGTGGGCTTCGGCTTCTCCACATACCGCCTAAGCTACCCCTCCTTTGGTATCACCCTTGCTCCGAGGTGGGGCCACAACAGGGGGGCATGGTGGCCCTCAGGCCCCCTCTGCTTAATGGGTCTGGGTGGGAGTGATCTGGGTGTGCACACAGACTTCTCTGGAACACACTTGGTGCCATGCTGGGCACTGTCAAGGCTGGGACGATTTGGGAGGCAAGGGGTTCCCCAGGAGGAAGGGCTGGATGGCCATCGCAGGAGGGCACTGAGCATGCTTGTCCCATTGAAAGTGGCCTGAAGCTTCTCTCTGTGCACAGGGATCTGTTCCAGGAATCTGGAAGGGCCACCCAAGGATTAAGCGAAGGTCGTTCCCTGCAGGTTGCTCCTTGCTCCCCCCAAGACTCAGAGCTCTGGGCCCTGGTTCTGCATGAAGGACTTACATGTGAGCTCTAGGCGTGAGGTGGCAAGGGACGGAAACTCTTGGGGCTGTGCAGGGAGCCCTGAATCTAAAATTTGGGTTTTAAGGGCAGATCTGTGCTGGGTCAGCACAATGCAGATTCCCTGTGCCGACTGCTCTGCTTCCTGGTCAAGTGTCACCACCTGCCCTGGAGAGAGGTGCCCCAAACAGGGGAAGTCCAGAGGTGGGAAGAAACCGGCAGCCGGGCTAGCGTGGGTGTGGATTGCTCACGGGATGCCAGTTGGCCCTGGAGTAACCCAGGCACGGCTGACCGCCCCTCCCCCAGGGTCCCCCTTCCTTGCACTGCACCCTGCACGCTGGGATGCATGTTGTGCCCTGACCTCTGGGGGCTGCCTGGAGGGGAGCTGGAAAGACCTCTGTCAACTTAAAGGGGCCTCTTCTTTATCTGGAAGAGATGGAACCTGGCTGCCCTGAAAACTGTGGGTATAAATACTCTTTTGGAGCAGGGAGTTCAAGACAAGTGTGGCATTCTCTCTGGCTGTTGAGATACTTGCCCTGTCATCTTCTCTTCCTGCTCCCCCCGCCCTCTGCCACCCCTACTCACCCTGTTCCTGACGAGTCCCTCCCATTCACACCAGGCATCAGAACATGGCCCGCAGGGGCTGGTATGGGCAAAGGGGACGGGAGCCAGGCCCACAGCAGTGTGGGGCGGGCAACAGGGCCAGGGTTGGTCACACTGCGCAGAGTCCCTGTTTGTTGTCCCCACAGGCGACTGGCAGGCCACGTGCTTGGCGCCCACTCTGGAGTGCAGACTATGAGCCCTTGGCTGGGGAAGCCCGCTCGCATGGGGGCCCTGGTTCAAAGATGCCACTGACTTGTCCCAAAGCTCTCAGAGCCCACTGTGGCAAATGCTGAAGGACGGGGATCAGAGCTAGAGGGCACGGTTTCCCACACTGGCCTGCTGTCCCCATGGCTGGTGGGGGTGGTGGCTGGAATGCCACTGTTCCATGCAGGGGCCAGAGAGCAGGCTCCTGAGAGAGGAGGGTGGGGAAATGAGGCCTGCCGTAGCAGCTTAGATTTTTGAGTCTGTGTGTTCCCTTGACACAGAGATAGCCATGGCCACCTAAACCCCTGGTTCTCTAAGATCCTATGACCCACATATGTGTCTTCCTAAAACACCGCCTCGTACAAGCTCCCTGGGCCTCCAGTATGAGGGGACTGGAGTGGATCATCTCTAGACCCTTCCTTCCGCTCTGCACTGTCTCTGCCTTTTAATTAATCCTGGAACTCTACAGCTCAAGACCGACAATGTCTCTCTGGGCCCCACTTTATAAAGCCCAAGCCCTTTTGCCTCTCAGGTCCCTAGTTGGTCCACCCTATCGACTTCCTTTAACTCTCAGCTGGATTCCAGGAAGGCAGCAACCTCACTGTCCCTCACTTGTGTCATTTCTTTGGGTCTTGATTCATTCTATTTCCTCCATCAAAAACATCCTTCCAGAAAAGTCTGGCAGTTCCTCAAAAAGTTAAGCATAAAATTTCCATATGATCCGGCAATTCTACTTTAGGTATATACCCCAATGGCTCAAAAGCAGGGTCTCCAACAGATATTTGTACATTCACGCTCATAGCAGCATTCTTCACGATAGCCAAAGGTGGAAGCAATCCATGTGTCCATCGACGATGAATGGATGGATAAACAAAGTGTGGTATATGCATAAAATGAAACATTATTCAGCCAGGAAACAGAAGGAAATTGTGACACATGTTACCACATGAATGAACCTTGAAACCATGATGCTAAATAAAACAAGCTGGACACAAAAAGAAAAATATTGTATGATTCCCCGTGCATGCTATCCGTAGAGTGGGCGGGTTCATGGAGACAGAAGGTGAGTGTAGGTCGTGGGAGGTGGGGGGATAGGGAGCTATTTGTGGTGTGTACAGGGCTTCTGTTCGGGATGATGAGGGGGTCTGGGGGGGATGGTCATGGTGGGTGCCCAGCATTGTGGGTGTGCTTGATGCTGCTGAGCTATGTACTTAAAACATGGTTAAAATGGTACATTTTGTATTTTTACTGCAATAAAAAAAAAAAATGCCCAGAAAGAAAAGAAAAACAACAACAAACTGTCCTTCCCTCGCTCTCCTTTGTGGCCACCCCCTCCTGCTGGGACCAGCTCCCTCCTGGCTCCACTGCCCGGGCAGGCCTGAGCTCCTCGAGCATTTTTAGGAAACACCTCAGTCTCCTTGTGGCCTGGCACAGGCTGGCTCCAGAGGAGGACCTCAGATAACTCACCACTATTTTCTTCCTTTAGCATGAGTGGCCCCCTGCGGTCCCCTTCCTGCCGGGGGGCCGCTGCTCCCCCTTGGTGGTGGCTGGGAGCCTCCCTGGGGAGTCAGGGACAGGGTGGTGAGCGGTTACATAACCCACAGGGAGATTTTTTCCATCGGCCCACGCGGTGCCAGCTTTCCAGCGGCAGCCGCGGCAGGTAGAGGCGCCCTGTCTGGGCCGGCCGTGCCCGGGCAGGGCAGAGATGCTGCGATCTGGAGCCGCTTGGCATAGCTCAGATTCCCCGCGGCGGCTGGGGGCCGGCCGCTCGCTGAGCTTCGGGAAAGGATCTGCTGTCTCCTGCCTGCCTGGCTCTGGGGAGGGAGGAGGAGGAGGTGCTGGGGGTGAGCTGCCAGCCAGCCAGGGGTGACCCTCTGGGGCCTGGGACACCCGAGCCGGCCTTCTCCGATAACCCACTTATCTGCAGGGCCTGCTTCAGCGTGGCAGCCTCAGACAGGGAAGCGCCCCGCCAAGTTCTATCAGGGGATTTAGCAGGGAAAATGAAGCCGGGGTGGGGGTGAGGGTGTGCAGGGAAGAGGACACGGTCTGGCAAGGGACACGGGGGATGGTGAAATAATTCCTGACCTGGGTAAGGTTCCCCTGGCCCAGAAATGAGAGGGAGCAGAACCCCATGCCATTCCCTTTTGTGGCTGTGGCCTATGCAATTAGCCATGCCTGCCTACCTAACACGCTTTCCTCCCTGTGAACAGAAGCTACTGGAACTCACGAACAGATGCTTGCTGAATAACCACTGTGTATGGTGGTGGGACACAAAGGCGACACAGGCACATTCTTTGACCCCGTGACATCTACGGACACAAGCCTCAGATAAGAAAAGCTTAAATGTGAGTCTGGAAGACTCGATGAAGGGGACACACAGTAGATGTTAAAGGGTCAGGGAAAGGCAAGGTCCCTGGGCTGGGAGATCAGGGAAGGCTTCCTGGAGGAGGCAGATTTGACTAGGAGGAAAGGAACACCTGCCAATCCCTGGGTCCACCCCCGGCAAGTCCAGCGGTCTACAGGCACCCATTGCCTGCCGTCACTGCTCCAAACTTAATCAGCACAGGAGGGGGAAATGGAAATGCTGCCACAAGACCAAGGCAAAGGGTGACCTCTAGGAATCGATGTCGTGAGGCTGAGACATAAAGTTAAAAGGGCTCCTTGTATCAGGGCAGGGCACCCACACTGATGGAGCAGCAACCACAGGCTTGGCTCAGAGCTGGGGTCCGTGTGTGCGTCAACTCATTCAACCTCTGCCACAACCCAATTGTTCTTTACAGCAGCGGCCCCCAACCCCCAGGCTGCAGCCCTGTACCAGTCTACGGCCTGTTGGGAAAACAGGGCCTCGCGTCACCACCTGAGCTCCACCTCCCTGTGCCATTGTACACCCCCCATCTCCCCTGTCCACCCCCCACCCATTGGTGGAAAAACTGTCTTCCATGAAACCAGTCCCTGGTGCCAAAAAGGCTGGGGACCGCTGCTTTCAGGACAGAAGCTGGAGTGCAAAGATGTGTTAAGTGCTCAAGATCAGCGTCAAGGCAGCAGTCGATGCTACCACGTGGGTTCTCAGGGCCTCAGCTTTGTGGCCTCAGGGCAAGAAATCCTGCCTAGAGAAATCAGGTTCAAGAAAGTGACCCAGGCCTGTTTGTTCCGGGCGGCCCGGCTGACCCGACGCAGGCAGCTGCAGGCCTGTGTGGCCTTCCCCTCTGCCTCCCTCCTGAGCCACCCCAGCTCCCAACGATGCAGCGCAGTGGCCACTTTCATGCAAGGCCCCCTCAGCCTCTGCGCAGCTCGGTTCTCTGTGAAGGCCTGCAGTCAACTGCCTGTGAGACCCACCAAAGTCCCTGCTGTGCACGGAAAGCCACTTTGGGCTTTCTCAAGGGTGGGGTTCTCTGTGATTTTGGAGAAAACAGCAGTAGCTCAGAGGCGGGAGGCTAGGCACTTGGCTTTGCGGGAAAGCTCACTGGTTTCTGAGTACCCAGGAAAGTGGTCCGTTTTGCAACGCCCAAGGCCCACCTGACAGTATGACACCTGGCAGGCTGCTGTCCCGGGCTCCTTCCAGCACTGGCTGAGGGTCATTTTCCTTCCTCTATTTCAGATTCAAAAATCAAAATGCTTTTTTATATTCAAGTCACTGGCTGCTTCTGTCCCACTGAGCATCCCCAAGTTCCAGAGGGAACCCCAGACTTTGCACTTTTGGAAGCCACTTTGTTCCCCCTACCCCCATACTGAGCAGTCAGAGAGATTTGGACTCGGAGCTACCCCCGCTGGGTCCTTGAATAAAATGCTCAGGATGTGGCTGGCACCCACACCGCCACACACTGGGATAAGAACAGAGGGGTAGGCAAATAGACTGAGATGACACATATGCAGACTCTACCACAGTGTGTGGTACACAGCAGGTGCTCAATAAGTCTTTGTTGAGCAGAATAAAGATTGAAGAAAAGCAGATAAAATTCACCAAAGCAAGTGCAGGCAAATCTGGCAATGAGAAACACGCCTCCGACCCACTGTGGCTGTGGCAGGGGGAGTGAAGAACATGGGTAGGAGCCAGGCATCAGCTCTCCCCATCGGGGGAGCCTGGGGCGCCCATGGACTCTTGTGCAGAGGTCCAGCCTCCTGCGACAGTTATTCTCCTGTGATGTAAGGCAAGTCTGTTGAGGGCTGCAGGTGCCCACCCTCAGGGAAATGCATGTGCTGGCTGTGTGTGTCCCTCGCAGGTCACAGCCTTCAGTGTGGCACAGGTGACACCCTGGGGTGCTCAGATGCCAGCCGCTTTTTAGAAAAGCAGACCTCCGGTGGGCCTCTGAGGCACCCTCCTCAATGTGCACGTGGGGAAAGTGGCTTGCACTGCCCTCCGGCCTTTTGCTTTAGCTCCTTCTGATTTCTAGCAACCCGTGGAGGGGAGCTGGGTGGATACGGCCCAGGGCTTTTGCGCAGGCTTTGGAATGCACAGAACAATGTGCTTCTATCCCTGGGTATGCCCAGCTTGGGCCAACATTAAAATTAGTTTACATGCCTGGAGTGCACATTGGCTCAGCGGTGGGTGTGCAGAAGTGAGGGAGGGGGTCTGGGAATAGAATAGGGAGAGGTGCAAGGAGATCTAAACCAGGATGGCGGCTCCTGTGGTCCATATGGACAAGGACAAAGGGACAGTCCAGGTATTTCCTCAGGTACCCTTGGCCTCCAGGGGCCCAGGAAGCTCAGAGACTCAGCAACCACTGGAAATGCAGTGGGATTATTCCACAGGGGGATTCTGAAATTCCCACTGATAACTTCATGATTCTCCCAAGCTTCTGAGCCTTAGCACGTATTTGGGGGGTGGTGTGGGGCCAGCCCCAGGCAGCCCCACGACTTTGAGTGAGCCTTGTAGCCACTTTCCTCATCTACAAACTTGAGGAAAGATCCCTGCCCTGGAACCTACTTCCAATTCACATACAGGAAAATGCTCAGAAGAATTTAAAAGGCCCTGACATGCTGGGAGCATTGGTACCCAAGACTGAGGGCTCCATCCCTCCCTTCCATAGGCATTTACTGAGCTTCTACTACATACAGGTAATGATGCCAGGAGCTGGGCACAGGTGATAACTCAGCCAGGATTCCTGCCCCAGAGGAGTTTATAACTTAGAGCCGGTTAGAACCCCAAGGATCAACATTAGTCCCTCTCCTCCCTTCCTCTGTTAAAAGACAAGGCTTAAGAACCCCAAATTTCTGATAAGGGGGGATGACTTAATTTTCTGGAAGCCTTGAGAGAACCCGGAGAAAAGGCTTTCCCTTTAGGAACAGAGTTAGAGCAATGGCCCGATTCCCCTTCCCAAGCCTGCGATTGTGGGACCAGGAGAGGGTGTAGGGGGCTGGGAGACACAGGGTGTGGGAGTGGGGGAGACACTCACATTCCAGGTAAGGTGAGGCTAAGGTACATCTTCAGGGCTTGTCCCACACTTGTGAGATTTGCTGATAGGTACAGCTTGACCAGAAAACCTTGAGTGCCCCTTCTGAGCTAGAATCATTCCCAGAGACCCCACAGAGTCACCGCCTGATCAAGTTTCTATGTTTCAAAAGCCCCGAACACATGCTTGATGAGGACCCAGCCAGAAACTCAGCAGAGTTTATCTGTTCACTAGCTTGAGGTCAGCTTTTTAAGAGGCTGTCTTCTAGAAGGTGCTGGAGAAGAGCAATTTATTTTGAAATCTAGTGCCATGCCAGGTTCTGATTTCGTGTTGTCTTTTTTACAATAGCCCTGCTGTGTTTATGACGTGGTTGAGATGAGGTTTTTTTGTTTTTCTTCAAAAAAAGGTATTGCATCCTTCTGTTAGATGTGTTGTTGGTAACAGTTGCTAGGGAGAGCTGGGTTCAGTTACAGACACACTGATGCCCGCTCTAATAATACTCTGCTCTGCATAGCTTGCATGCAGACACCTCTTGGCTAAACAGGGCACACACATTTCAACAGAGGAGGGCTTGAACTTGTGCTACCCAAGCCTGTCTCAGCAAAGGAGCACTCCCTGAGCCCACGTGGAAGTCCTGGGCAGTGACAGGGCAGTGCTGGGCGGAGGGGGCTCAGGCCTCCATTCCTGTCATTCCAAAGGTCCCATAAAAAGAGGCACACTCATTCTTCACTTCTCCGTGAAACTGGAGCCCGCCCCCTCCCCATTACTGCACCACAGACCCCTGATGAGGATCAAGGGAGACTTTTGGTTACTTCTGTAACCCAGGAGCCCGGGCGGCTCACTTTCTCGTGGAAGTCGAAAACGATCAATGCGCATCGTCCAGTTATTGGGGCTCTGCAAACACCGAGGGGCTGGGAAGGGCGGGGTAAGGCGGGCTGAGCAGCGAAGCCAGTCGCCCCCCGAGCTTTGCAGGAGGGCCAGCCCCGGCACAGCCTGGCAGTGTGGGTGAGGCCCTTTCTCTAAAACGTGTGATAGCTGTTCCGACAAATGTCCAAGGCCGAGAAAAGGGGAAAGGAAATGGGGAAAGGAGTCCAGGACAGAGAGAAATGGGGCCAGCAGGAAGAGAAAACGCAGTTCCCGCCTCCTCAGGGAGGGGTCTCAGGATGACGGTGAGGGGAAACTGAGGCTGGAGGAGCTGAAGGTCAGCTCAGCAGTTAGGTCTCCTGTCTCAGTGCTCTCCCGCCAGGTCGGACTCTGCGTCCTGCACAGAGCCCAGCGCCTGACGGGTATTTCCTGACGGGTTCACCACACGACAGGTACAGCCAGATGGCTCAACAACGGGACAATATCGGCGTCTCTGGGGTGTCTCCTGAATGGTGGTGGTCAACCCTGGCTGCACCTTAGAATCACCTGAGGAGACCTTAAAAAGGATGCCCAGGGCCTGTTTCCGGAGACTCTAATCCAGCTGATTGGAGGTAGGGCCCTGTGCCAGTGTCAGAAGCTCTCCATGCCATTCCAACGTCCAGCTAGATTGAGAACCACTGACCTAAAGAAGGCCCAGTGTCTGAAATGCAATATCCCCAGGCTGGGTTCCCTTTGCTGACAATCACACCGATAGCAGACTGTGCCTCAGTTTGCCCACCTGTGAAACAGACTCATCACCTACAAACCGTCGGTCATCCAGTGCCTTGGTCCCCGGACCAGCAGCACCTGGGGGCTTGTTGGAAACGCAGAATCTCGGCCCCATCCCAGACCTACTACATCCGAATCTGCATTTAAACAAAACCCTGTGTGATTCCTATGCACATCCAAGTTGGAGAACCACTGATCTAGCGAACACTACATGCTTGGCACGTTTAAGAAAGGTCTGATTAGCCGGGCATGGTAGGAGGCTACCACTCGGGAGGCTGAGGCAGGAGGATTGCTTGAGCCTAGGAGTGTGAGGCTGCAGTGAGCTATGATGATGCCCCTGCACCTTAGTGCGACTGACAGAGAGAGACCCTGTCTCAAAAATATAAAAATAAAAACAGAAAATTAAAAAAAAGTCTGTTTAATAAATAGATCTATAGCTTATTTACAAGGATGCTAGTAAGAAAAGGCAAAAAAGAATTAGTTTGGATGTAAAAATTGAACACCATTTTTGAGCTGTGGGATTGGTGACAGGGGTCCACTGAGACCCCAGGGTCTCTGGTACTGTCATGGCTCATGAGGGCAGATCTTCTGGGTTCCTTGAGATGGTGATGTTGAGTCTGGCTGGGAAGGGTTAAAGGATCTTTGACCTTCTCCCACCCCTACTTCCCACCACATGCGGGCTGCACCCTAGCTTGGCAGGAAGCTTGCAGACCTCTGCTGCGGAGTGTTAACCACATCAGAGGTTGCCTCTCTCCCTTCCTTGCCACAGGCTCCCATCATCGAAGCCCAGGCAGCAAGAGCAGTCAGCCAGGGAGAGCAATGACCAAAGACAGCTGCTGGGAGCCGTGCTCGTGGGGCACTTCACACGCTGGCCCCTTTGCTGCCAGCATCACTAAGCCGGGTCTTAGAACTTGTGTGTGGAGGCTGCGGCCAAACCTGACCACGTGAGGGGCATCTCAGAGGCCGCTGAACCGGGGGTCTGAAGTGGATGGAGCTGAGCGTGGCCCTTGGGGAGAAAGGGGAGGCAAGGGCTCTGCAGGCCAGGCCAGGACCGCTGGCCAGGAAAGGGACACAAGCGCACTTTGCGAGGAGATGAAGGCAAGTGCGAAGGACATCCCTGCAGGTGTTAAAAGGGAACGTGGGGTTTACCGCGCCGTGCCTCTGCTTCCTTCTCTTGTACCTCTTGCGTTTGGGTGGCGAACGGCCGTGAATTATGCTGCTTGGAAAGCCCTGCTCCACCCCACACCCCCTTGGCTTCAGAGAGGAGCAGCGGGGCCTGAGAAAGCCCAGACACGGTGTTGGTGTCCTCTGGGCCTTGTAGTCAGGGGGCCGTCAGGGGCTTGGGGCAGCTTTGCACCAGCACAGCCATGCTTTCACCGGCCGCCCAGGAGGCCTGAGTACCCACATCCAGCCCTTGGTAATAGCCTTCAAGGAAGGGGGTCTCTCCTTGGCTCTCACAAAAGCCAGAGCTGCGGGTAATGCAGAGGGGCGAGTGGTGGCCTATGGGGACATTTAGATTTCTAAATACCCGACCCACAAATGCTCCACCCAGGCAAATGGCTGGCATCTGACATGTGGGGAGGGGGGCATGAGCTGCCCTAGAGCCTCAGAATGAGAGCTCTGTCTGCTCCTGGGGGTTCCCTTCTTGCTCTGGACTGCAGCTGTCCTCAGGCCCATGGCCTGGGAGAAGGGAGAGGGGGGGCTTCTAGTGCCTTCCTCTTAACACATCCATTTCTCCGTGATGGCCGAGGGCCCCCCAAGCACCAGGCACTTTGCAGACACCAGGATGCAGAGACTGCTCGCCCTCCTAGAGCCCTGGCTGGCCAGGGTGGGCAATAGCACTTTGTCACTGTGTGTTCATGCTGTCATTGGTTGAAGTTCTGATCCTTCCTCCCTGCAAACCTCTTCAGGACAAAGCTGTGTCATTTATCGACCACTGGATCCTCAGCCTTGAGGCTGGTGCCTGGCACACACAGATACGCAGTAAATACTAGCAGGGTGACTGAATGTTTGTGGCTACAGGCGACAGGTGCTGGGACAGGGGACGGCTGGGTGCTTCCTGGAAAGTGGGGCCCCAGCACCACCTGAATGAAGCATGAGTGTGATTCGCCCTGGCAGAGGGGTGGGCGTTTGGGGCGGGGCGGGAAGTAAATTCTGGACAGGAAGAGAGTCTGTTTACCCAGGGTGCAGCAGGAGAGGAGGTACAGCCTGGCTGGAGGGTGGTGGTGGGGGGAGTGGGGAACAGGATGTGGGGGTCCCAGTTCTCCTATGCCCCAAAGACAAGGTGGCACCTTTGGGTCTCCTGAGCTGGCCCCAAAGCCTCTATCACTCATGGCAGAGCTATCATTGAGCCACTACGTGGGGTAAGTGGGTTTGTGAGGTCTAGGAGGACCCGGGACTGTTGCGTGCCAGTGGCAAGGCCTGGGCAGAGTGGGAAAGGAAGATTGTCATGTGTGTGGGGGTTACTCGTGCCCCTCCCCGAGGGCCCAGCTCATCGCCAGCAGCACAAATAGGAAGGTGTACGGAGAGCCAGTGTGTGCGGGTTCCCAGCAGGCGCTCAGAGATCAAGTTCTGACCGACGGCTGAATCGGGTCTAGAACTCCTGTTTCCCAGCTGTCGATTTAGTGCCTTTCCCCTACCCCCATGTTTGCCAAACTGTGTCTCTCAGCACACTAATCTCACAAGAGTTCCTAGCTGAGGAAAGCGGCGAGGACTTTGCTGAGTTAACGCAGCCGAACAGGGTCGCTCCCTGCTGCACATGCGGAGGCTGTCCTAACTTGGAGGCTGATGGAGAAGCGAGAGCAGGGCCACGGAGCCCCTTCTGGGGCTGAGCGTTTCCCGAGATTGATGCTCCACTGGACACTTGTAAGGCTGCTCTTTCCATGGCCTGATGTGGGGTGGGCCCTGCAGCCAGCCGCCCTCCCCGCTGCCCTGTGTCTGTCTGCACTGGGTCTGGCTGGGTCACTTGGAGCTGGCAGCCACTGTCTAGAACTCTTGCCCCATCCTGGCCCTTCTTTGAAAAACAAAACCCAAAGCCAAGGCCACAAGCTGATCTTGTCCCTGACTCCCCTGTGCGGGGTGGTCTGTGGCAGACAGACTTCTCCCTGCCCGTCACTCTCTACGCTCTCCCAGGACATTCCGGCCTGCGAGGAATATGCCCGATGTGCAAATCCCTCAGGTAATGCGGGAATTCGTCACCAGGGGAGCGCGGGCGATCCAGGAATGGGAACCCGATCAGGGCCTGGAGCAGGAGAGAAGCAGCCTGGGCTGGCCCGGGAGAGCTCATGTTGCAGTGGGCGAGACACAGGTGGAAGAGGAGAGGGTGGGCGGGGACGGAGCCCTGCGGGGCCCCGGCAGCAACTTCCCCAGCTTTCAGGGAAGAGATGGCAAACCACGAACCAAGTGCGACACAAGGGGGACAATGCCCTGGTTTACACCTGCTGTCTGGGCACAATGATGAACGGATTCCCTGTTCGCTGGCAGAAGTCTTACAGTTTGGATGCTCTATAACATGGTCGCCCCAGGTAAGACAGACCTGCGGGGTGTCTGCAGCTCTGTAATTAACTTTCATAACTTCCCAGTCACTGTTTTACCTTGCCTGGCCTGGCAGCTCGATTTGTACTTCAAGTCTCTAAAGTACCAAGTAGGAGGAGACATGGCTTTCCCCCAGCCACGACTTCCAGGGTGGTCCCAGGGCCTGGTGTGGCCACCACGCTATGCGTCCTGCTCTCTCTCCCTGATGCCATCAGTTCACCTGCTACCACCCACGACAGAAGAGCAGGTACTTGCGAGATGAAATGGTGCCGGGCTCGGTCTAAGTGCACACGCCCACGCCCACGCCCACTACACGCTTATGCCCATAAAACCACTGCGGGATGCTGGTCCCCATGGGGAAGCAATGAGCAGGGGTGGGGTTAAGCTCTGGGGTGAGGGGATATTAAGTGGGACAGACAAGCTTACATTGCCACGCTTCCTCTCTGCCTAGGAGCCCCAGCGTCTGGGCAGACTGTCCCTTTCCAGCTCCTGCGTGGCATTGCTCAAACCCGTCTCAGTACCAGCTACAACCAGTTGCACAGCTGCAAACGTATAGCAGGAGGAGGAGGAAGAGAGACGTCCACAGCAAGTTTGTGTCTGCCCAGACATAGAGAGGTCAAAGCACAGGCCAGGCTCAGACTAAGAGCCGGGCCTCTTATCATGAAAATAGAAAGAGGGAAAGGCTGGTTCAACACAAAGCACCTATAAAATTATATTGGTGCATTGTTACCATGGAGCACGCACACAAACACACACAAATCTGGCCACGCATCCCCGGCCCCTCCACCGCTTTGCTGTTTTCTATAATTACCCGGGCAAGGGGAAACTTGGGGAAAGTTCAACTGTGGTTAGAACTTGCAGCCTCCTCGCTACTAATAACTCCCGGACGGACGCAGAGGGGCAGGGGCGCCGGGGCAGCTGTCGTGTCCCGTTACCTGGAGCATGTTGAGGAGCAGGCTCCGGAACTTGGTGCCCTCCACCATGAAGAGCGCCATCTTGTCGCATAGCTTGGCGGCGGTGAAGGCGAAGCTGCGGTCCGACACGGCCTTCTGGTAGATGGTCCGCACGATCTCGCCCAGCATCTCCTCCGAGTTGGTGGAGTTCTGCGCCTCCTCCATGAAGGTGGTGAGCTTGGCGTCCACGTCGCTGCTGTTGTTCCGCATGCTGTTCAGGATCTCCATCAGCTTGTCCATCTTGTTCTGCTGAGGGCTGGTCGTCTCCACCGCCACTTCCTCCTGGGGGTGTGGGAGACAAACGCGCCTGCCTGAGGGACGCCCAGGTTTCCGCAGGGGGCGGCCTGGTGGATGGAGAGCTGCCACCCCCAGAAAGCGGAACTGGCCCTACCTTCTTGGGCCTGAGGTCTGGTCCCTCTGGGAATGCTTGCCGCCACCAAAGACCCCTCATCCCTAAAGCTCTTTGTTGACTTTTTGTCTTGGCCCCAGCGACATTCTGGGCTGATATTTCCTGTGAATTCTAGCTCCTACCCAGGGTTCTAGTATACATTGGCTTTTTTGGTCTGTTGGCCCATCAAATGTCTTAATCTAGAAATCTCATTTAATATTTCATCTTGTGTAAGCTCCATTAAATCAAGACAACAAACAGGAAATTGGGCCAAAAAAGAAAATGAGCATAGGAAGGCTAGGTCAGGAAGGTGGGTAAGATCTAAAATGCCTGCAGTGGTGGTTAGAAGCGGCCCAGGGAGCAGCCACCTTGTCCTCCACTTCCTTAGCTCTGAATGCCCAAGGATGGTCATGTTCTCTGGGCATAGGGTGCCATATGGACACGGCCCTGGCTTTGCATCCTCTAGAGACTGTGCTGGCCTTCTACACACAACTACTACACACCCAGGAGTCCGCCAACGTGCTGCTAAAATAGTTGGTGCTTCTAAGAGGGAAATTTCAGATAAAAAGCCCTATCCCCTTATAAGGTTTCACTGCAACTGGGACCAGACCAGGGGCTGAAGGAAGACGAAAATGGCATCTGATTGTCAAAAGTATTTACTCAAATACAGCAGAGTCGTGGCCAAGAATGTGATTGACTTAACTGCTGGGATGTGAGGTCCGGGTGGAAGGGCAGCATCATAAGGAGAGATCATAAGGTCTTAAGATGAGATTCACACTTGTCCTTCTATTCTCAACAGTATGTGCTCTGGCCTAGAAGGCACAGAACAAGGTTCTATCTCCTGCTCTCTGTTGCTCACCATGTGGCTTTGGGCAAGTGGTTTCACTCGCTAGGCCTTAGTTTCCTCAGGGGTAACATGGTAAGGACGGAAGATCCATAGTGGGGTTGAGTTCCAAGGGCAACTGGTCTCTCACTTAAGACCTGAGAGTTGAATCTGGGGTGTCTTTCTCCGTCTTCTCCTCCAGCCCCCTCAAATTCATCTATGTCCTCAAGGAACGCTAGTATGAGTCTCTGAGTTGGGTCCACAAGACACAGCTCCCCACCCCCATGGCCATCTAATGCTTTACTTGTTCCTTGAAAGGTAGAGGGAAGTGTGACTCTCCCTGATGAAAGTCTCATGTGGGCTGGCCTAGTGGCTCACCTGTTCCCAGGGTTCACCCTTTTTTAGGGTGAGTGGGCAGAGTGACCCAGCCTGAGCCTAAGCCCATGTCCTCCTGAGTGTGGACCTTGGGCCTGGCCCCTGGGGCAAAATGTTGGGGAGGATGGGGGAGAGGGAGGATGGGGGAGACGCCTGGAACCTCAAGATCTGCAGAGGTCCCAGAGGAAGACGCCACAGGTTCTGCCTGCTGCGTGGGGAGGGCTGTGGGCAAGTCGGCCTTTCTTAGGATAGCTCCTCCCAAAGGTGACCTTACCTGTGCCTTCGGCGGGCAGCAAGGGTGCGCTGCGGGGGTGAGCACAATGGACTTAATGCTGTAAATAACACATCCCCATCCCTGTCCTGGAGGCTTGGGGCATCTCTTCCTGAAGCTGTGGACCAGGCACTGGAGACCAGGCCAGGACTAGGGTGAGGAAACAGGCTCCCGGGGAGCAAGCGCCACGTGGCCTCGCCCTCTGGGTCCTGCTGGCACTGGTCAGCACGGAGAATGCCTAGTGGAGCCTCCTTACCGTTCGCACCCTAGAGCGCTCAATGGCCCCGGGGAGATGCAACAGGCCCGTCCAACTCACCTCGGCGCCCCACACTGGCAGGGCCACCGCCTGCATGGCACTCACCTCGTGAAGAAGCATCAGTCCCTCTTACTCCATAAGCTCCATGTTTCCCCAAATGCCCTTTAGCATGAACGGGGCAGTATCTAACCCAGGCCACCAAGTGCCCGCCCCGGGCCTCTTGGGGGGCCAGGAGGTGAGGGGCCAGAGTAGCTGGAGGGCCCATGCGAGGCTGGCCACAGGCCGGCCCTCTGGTGGCCCAGTGGCACCCAAGGCAGTAGTGTCACCATGTGGTGGGCCCCCGCAGCCAGCAAAGACCCTGCTTGACACAGCTCCCCAGACCCTCAAACCCATGAGGCTCTGCCCCACGCCCACCTGCCAATGTGCCTACCTCTCACTGTCCTCCCTGCTGCAAGAGAAAAACGAAACTTCAATTACCGGTACCTTTTCTTTTAGCCTCCGCCGCAGTCTGTCTTTGGAAGACTGGAGCAGGGTAATTTTGGGCCGCTCCCCGATGCGCTCGGGAAGAATACTGTCTTTACGCTTTGTCTCGGCCTCCGGTGCTCCCGGCTGCTGCGGGGGCAGCCTCTCAGAAGCTGCCGGGGCCAGGACGTCAGGGCTGCGGGGGGACTCAAGGCTGCCGTGCCCGGTGTCTCCCGGGGTGTCCTCAAGTTTTGGGCTCTCGATGGTCACAATCTCTTTGGCATTGCGGTGGGTGCCTGCCTCCCCCTTGTCGCCTGGTGGGTGCTTCATGTTGCCGTGGTGCCAGCGCCGGTTCTGGCTGTAGCCATGGTGGGTGGGCCTCCCTGAGGGATGAGGTGCTGAGCCCCCCTGGTAGGATTTCTGGTGGTCCCTGTTGTGTTTGGCGCTGCCCGGCTGATGGTCACCATGCTGTTGGGGCTTGTTCCCTCCCGGAGGTCTTTGCTGTCGTCTGCAAATTGAAGGGGAGAGACAGAGAGCGGGACCGCTGAGTGGGCCGGTCAGGTGCCTGCACCTGGACACTAGAACAGGAAGTCACTGCCTTGTCCATCCATTCATTCATTCTTCCAACAAACACTTCCTGAGCACCTCCTACGTGCCAGGCTTTGTGACAGGGCCTGGGGCTACGGCAGAGAACAGCCAGTCAGGTCCCTGCTTTGTAGAGGATTTAAGTCAATCCTTCACTTAAAATCAGTACTTTATTCACTTAGCACAATATGCACGCAGCACACATGTGGAACAAAATTAAATACAGTGAACCCTCCTGCCTCTGACCCCACCACCAGTTACATGCTCTGGAAGCACCTGTTCCCAGATCACGCATCTTCCAGACATACCCTATGCATGTACCAGCAAGGAAACATACACAGACGTGCATCCCATAATCACCATCTCATTGATGACTTTGCACCACAGTGCTTTTTGAAAAGTGATATCACTTTTCAAACAACTTTTTTTGATACATTGACATTGTCACCCCAAACCCACTAACTAAATATACTATAAGAAGTTGTTATGGGCTAACTTATGTCCCTCTCACCCTTCCCTCAAATTCATAAGTTGAAGCCCCAACACTCAGTCCTTCAGAATGTGACCATATTTGGAGACAGGGCCCTTAAAAAGGTGATTAAGTTAAAATGAGGCTGTTAGGGTCGGCTCCTAACTGGTGTCCTTATAATAAGAGAAAATTTGTGCACACAGAGACATCAGGGATGCCATGTACAGAGAGGAAAGACCACGGGAGGACACAACAGGAAGGCAGCCGTCTGCAAGCCAACAAGAGAGGCCTCAGAGGAAACCAACCCTGAGGACACCTTGATCTTGGACTTCCAGGTTCCAGAATTGAGAGAAAATAAATGTCTATTGTTTAAGCCACCCAGTCATCAGCACTCTGTTACAGCAGGCCTGGCAAACCAATACGGAGGGGATATTTAACACAACGGTTTTGTGTAAAGACAGGCTCACCAATTTACTTGCCGACGCTGTCTAGGCAGAGAATAGCCTACGGAACAAATGTGAGTTGTGCACCATGGGGTGGACCCCAAACGTTTCGATTTGTGGACTGAATGCAAGTGAAGGGGTGGGGAGGGACATTCTCATGATCCTTCAGGCTGGCGCGAGGGCTGCTTCCGGCCACTGGAAGCATCCTTGTGCTCAATCTCCATCTCACCCTCAGCGTGTTGTCCCTGTCGTAACTTTACCGGGAGTGCAGCTGAAGAACAAGGTAACCATGCGCCCCTCAAAGGTTGCAAAGTGGTGAAGAAAATTTGCAGAAAGAAGATGTTACCTTCTAAAGAATGAGCCCCACACCTCCTCTGTGACTTGTCTTGGGGACCATAGACCTACACTGCATCGTATTTTACGAACAAACTGTATTTCTTTACTTTCAAATTACTGCTTATTACTTATATAAACTCAATGTCAATGTTCACTTGAAACATTTTTATCTGTGAAAATTTGGGGGTATCTTAGGTTGGGGTTAAACATAGTATTGTTTTCCCATTAAAATTAATGAAAAGTTTTTTTTTTTTCATTGAAAAGCTGTCACTGAAAAACTTGGTGGTGGAGCTTTCAGGGGGAATTACAATAGCTAAGTGAGGGACAGATTCAAGAGTCTTCTTTTTGTTTCCACGTAACACACGGTATATTAGGAATAGAAATTAGTACAATCTTTCCGAAGGGAAATTTGACAATTTGTTTCAAAAGTCTCTAATACATGCAAACCATCAGACCCTGCAATTCCACTGTGGCAACGTGTCCAAAGGAAATAATCAAAGATGTGCAAAAGGATTTAGGCACAAGGATGTTCATCAGAGCAAAAACCCAATGTGGAGTAATCAAAGATATGGCAAAAAAGCTCATGCTTGCTGGTGGGAGTGTGGTGTCTTTTTAAGGCAAGTATTCATATGCACCGGAAAATCTGGAAGGATGCGCACCAAAATGCTCATAGTGGTTATCTCTGGAAGACGGGATGTGGATTTTTCTTTCCGATTTTCTAAATGAACATGATTTTATTTTCTTCATCAAACTTTTCATTGTGAGGCAATTATAGAGTCACATGAGTTCTAAGGAATAATACAGAGAGATCCCTTGTACTTTTTAACCTCCCAGTAACGTCGTGCAAAACTATACAGTACAGTACCACTACCAGGATATCGACATTGACGTGGTCAAGATATAGAACATTCCCATCACCACGAAGGTGCCCCTGTTGCTTTTTTATAGCCACACCCCCCTCCCTCCCACCCCCAGGCCCTCGGTCTCTGGCAACCCCCCAACTGTTTTTCATTTAGAATTCTGTCATTTCAGAGTGTTGTATAAATGCAGTCGTCCAGCATGGAACCCATTGGGATTGGCTTTTTTCACTTAGCATAAGTCCCTGGAGATTCATCTAGATTGTGGCTTGTGCCAAGAGTTCGTTCCTGTTGGTTGCTGAGTCGTATTCCGTGCTGTGGATGTTCACTGAAGGGCGGCCGGGTTGTTTCCCATTTGGGGCTGTGATGAACAGAGCTGCTAGGAACACTCGTGTACAGGCTTTTGTATGAACGTAAGTTTTCATTCCCTGGCATAAATGCCCAGGAGTGCCACTGCTGGATGGTATGGTGGTTGTATTTTTAGTTTTCAAAGAAATTCTCACACTGTTTTCCAGAGAGGCTATACCACTCTACCTTTCTGCCAGCAACGCAGGGAAACTTTTAGCCATGGTTTCTTTGAGTGATTCTTTTTCGCCCCACCCTTCTTCTCCTCTCCTTTTGGGACTCTGATGGCATGCGTGTCAGATTTTTAGTTACAGTCCCACAGGTCCCTGAAACTCAGGTCACTCTCCCCACTTGGCCCCTGTGACGCCACCCTGGTGGGGGGCCGGGGTACCTCCTCTCAGTCTAGGCCCCTCCCTGGGCCTCCGCTGGAGTGGTGGGTAGGGGTGGGGCCGCAGCTCTTTCTGGGGTTTTGGCTGGAGTAGAGCAGTTATTATCTAAGGTTTCCTGTCTTGCTAGGCTGCCCCCGTCCTGGTCCTTTGGCTAGAGCTAGCAGGCTTCTGCCGGGGCTCCCTTAGTCTGCCTGTGCCTAGCGTCATTTCTGGGTTTCCAGTTTCTTTAGCTCCAAGTCTGGGATAAACGAGCCAAGAAGAAAACTCAAGGAACTCACGACTGGGCCATTCTGCAGCCAAGGTCCCCAGCCTGGCTGTCTGCTTCCCATCTTTCCCAGTCTTCTTGTGTTTGTTTTTATGTATAATGTCCAAGGGTTTTCGTTGTCTGTACTTATTTTAATAATTTAAGAGTCATTATAAAAATATCTCTCAAAGTCTGGCACACGGAACTGAATCCTGCTGCCCGGGTGTGCCCTCCTCAGGGGCCTGCATGGGATTTCTCACCCTTGTTGTCCAGGTGTGCTCTCGTGGGCTCTGGAGCACATTCCTGGTCAAGGGCAATGCTGACACCCCCCATCGCAAACCCCCCGCACCGACTGGCACTCCACAGCCCTCAGTTTCACTCCCCACTGTACGACAGCAGGGCAAGGACCGCCAGCACCAGCGCCCGGTGGAGAGTCGGTCCCACCGGCAAAGTGGGGCCCTTGAGTCCAGCGACTCTATACCCAACTGGCCAGAGGGCCCAGACCTAAACCCAGATGCCTTGGTCAGTTCAGAAGGCTGCGGCCCTCGCTCTGAGGAGTATAAACCAAGCACGCTGGGAAAGCACAGAACAAACTCTATGGCCCACACACAACTTCCTAGGGTGCCACGCGCCTGTGACTTGCTGTGAATTCTCCCTCCTTTAATTTTTCAATTACTTTCAACTAATTTCTCCTTCCATTCTCTTTGCTCTTTGAATGTGAGTTATTTTTACACCCAGAGAGGAAGCTTGGAAATTCCCTGGAAGATAATGATTGATTCTCACAACTTCTGTCATCCTTATTTAGAACTTTTGTGGCGCCGAGAGCTACGGCCCAAGAAATGCCCCCAAGGATGGTTGACCAAGCCCTTCTCAACATCCGTCTCAAAACTATCTGGTTTCCCACTTGCCATACCAGGGATTTCCCTCTCTCTGCCCAGTGCCCCCGCCCAGAAAAAGGAAACAACTTCTGTCCACCTAGAGGAGGAAGGAGGTAATTTCTGCATGGCTGGTGGGTGATCAAGGGCTCCAGAAAGAAATCAGCTAGGTCTTGCAAGAGCTTCTGCTGTTTGTTCCTAGAAGTTCTGGGGGTCCTGGAATTCCATGTCTTCGTGGTTCAGAAGACCTCGCAGCAATCACCAAGAATGCTTCGGGCTGCCTGGCATTTGTGGCTGTTGTCAGACTCACTCCTGCTGGGTGGAGGCTCCTTTGCACATGAGTAGGACCATCCGTAGGTGGGAGGGGAAACCAGGGAGTCCACCCCACGTGTGCCCTCCTAGCTGGGCAGGCAACATTAATAATGGAAGGGCCCAGAAACCATGGGAAGGGGAGGCGCAAGGCCTTGTTCTCTTACCTCCCTTTACCGCCTCTCTGCACAAGGTCCTGCTTAGTTCTCGGGGCAAGTGATTGCTAAGACTAGCCTCTGCGTGCAGGCAGGTCAAAACTTTCCTTCCCATTCTACAGGTAAGCCAACTGAGGCTCGGTGAGGTGAGGGCCTTCCAGAGGCTCCCGGGAGAGAGCGTGCCAACCCAGTCAACTCACCACGGCACGTGGTGGCCACCCCTTGTCTGTCTCTTATCCTCTTTGAGATCCAGCCTCCCCAGCAGAGAAGTGTTGAACTACGGCTGAGACCTCTGCGGTGGCAACCACACACGGCCCACGTTCTTGGCCTGGGAAGTGGCGGAGAGGGCCGCTGGAACCACGGGCACAGACTTGGGACTGGGCCTCATTCCCCAACAATGGAGACCCAGGCTTCCCCGCTCCGGCCATTCACAAATATTTGTCAGCAGCGGTTGGCTGGGCTGGCCAAGACCAGCTCCTCGCTCTTCTGCGTTTGCTGGCGCTGGGTTCCATCAATACCTTCATCCAGGGGCCAGCTGGCTGTTCACCATGAAACCTGTGGGTTTGGGTTTGGCTGGGCCGGGGAGGAGCCACTTCTGCTCCCCGCAGCCAGGCAAAGAGGCTGCACTGGGTCCCGGACACATGGGTGGTGGATCCTGGTGCGGAAGACACACTAGACATCCGGTTCCGCAGCACTTGAAGCAAAAGGGGCAAAATCCATCTCTCTGCCTGTTTGTCATGTGCTCTAATCCTCTCTCTGGGGAAGTCTCTGGGGTCAGGGGGGATGGCTTAGGAGATACGATTAATATTCCATTTGTGCTACTGGCAACACCTGCTGTTAGGGAAATAATGCTTTCTTTTTTTTTTTTTTTGAGAATGGAAATT
>NW_012142857.1:4475093-4537049 GCF_000956105.1 Propithecus coquereli | reverse complement strand
CGGCACGTGGTGGCCACCCCTTGTCTGTCTCTTATCCTCTTTGAGATCCAGCCTCCCCAGCAGAGAAGTGTTGAACTACGGCTGAGACCTCTGCGGTGGCAACCACACACGGCCCACGTTCTTGGCCTGGGAAGTGGCGGAGAGGGCCGCTGGAACCACGGGCACAGACTTGGGACTGGGCCTCATTCCCCAACAATGGAGACCCAGGCTTCCCTGCTCTGGCCATTCACAAATATTTGTCAGCAGCGGTTGGCTGGGCTGGCCAAGACCAGCTCCTCGCTCTTCTGCGTTTGCTGGCGCTGGGTTCCGTCAATACCTTCATCCAGGGGCCAGCTGGCTGTTCACCACGAAACCTGTGGGTTTGGGTTTGGCTGGGCCGGGGAGGAGCCACTTCTGCTCCCCGCAGCCGGGCAAGGAGGCTGCACTGGGTCCTGGACACATGGGTGGTGGATCCTGGTGCGGAAGACACACTAGACACCCGGTTCTGCAGCACTTCAAGCAAAAGGGGCAAAATCCATCTCTCTGCCTGTTTGTCATGTGCTCTAATCCTCTCTCTGGGGAAGTCTCTGGGGTGAGGGGGGACGGCTTAGGAGATACGATTAATATTCCATTTGTGCTACTGGCAACACCTGCTGTTAGGGAAATAATGCTTTGTTTTTGTTTTTTTTTTGAGAATGGAAATTGTCAGTTTATGCTTTTTCTATCATTCATTTAGTTTATTCTTTCTCCTTTGGGTTCTGAAATCAGATGTCTTGTTTCAGTCTAAGATTTCGCCTTTTTAGACGCACAAAAAAGTTCTTGGAACACCACAGCTGCATTTTGGGAGGTGGGTGTAGGGAGAAGAACTTCGAATTTTGTTTTAAAAAATGGTTTTAACAGCAGTCCCAGTGGAGACAAATGTCTCTCTGTTCGTGTTTTATTTCATAAGCGTTCCCAACTCGATATTCCGAGGGCCACTGACTTATTATGGTTCTCTCGATGTCGGACGCTTTACCACATAATTTGTAGGTCTGCTTAAAAATTTCTGAAAGCAAAATTCCTAGGGCAAGTGGTTTGAAAACTATGTACAGGCTCATATTTCTTGCCTTCAGGAAAAGTGATGACTGCTTATTTCTAGCGTGGGCACCTCCATTCCTGCCCACCTACACATGCCCTGAGCGGCGTCCCGCCTTGCCTGGCCCAGCCACAGGGGACAAGGCCAGAGTTGGGGGGGAACTTAGAGGCACAGGCACGAGGGGCTTTTCTGCAGCTCAGCTTAGTGTTGGCATGTGGGGCCTGGAAACAAAAATTGTCACACACGCCTGCCCCAGCTTGCAGGATGGTGGGTCGCTTAAAAAGGAAAAGTATAGGGGAGATTTTCCTCCCTCTCCAGGGAGCCAACCAAGGGCAGATGTGGCTTTGGTTTATCAACACTGAGTCAAAGGTCACAGTGGCTTGTCTTAGCACAACACCTACTATGCACTCAGGATGGCTCAGATGATGGAAGTCCACTGACTGTTCTGCAGGACACTCCTTGCCAGATCTGTCCAGAAGACCAGGCAACCTGCTCAGAGCCAGGCTTTCGACTCGTAGTTGCATAGCCTGGGTGATTTCACCTCTCTCTGTCTCTGTTCCCAGCTGTGCCATTCCCCCGCCAGGGGCAGCTGTGAGGACTATATGAGTGACAGAATGACAGATGAGGAAATCAAGGTTCAGAGAGGTTGCTCTGTTTCTCTAGGGTTGCCCAGCTAATTCGTGGCAAAGCCTCCGCTGGAATTCAGATCTGAATTTCTGCTGTGTTGTATTGTCTAAAATGCCATATGATTAGATTTAACAATTATCTGAGATCTTAGTGTCCTTTGGAGAACCAGAGGCATCACTACAAAGCCTAGGCAACTGACTCACCCTGTAGTTGCCAGGGTCATCTTTTCATCACAGTGGAAATAGCGGCACCCTGTGCCGGGCCCAGCCCCCGCCGCGTTCTCCTAACAATCCCGCCAGGAGATGGCTGGCGCGCGTCAGGAACACTCCTGCTGCCTCTCCCACTCCTGTGGAGTAAATGGCTCTCTTTTCACTCAGGGTTGGGTAAGAGATAATTCAAGATTGAGGTCTCTGCCAACCAAGGCAGAAGCACATGTAAGAGGTTTGGTATTTCACTGCATGGATCGAAAGCTGTAGAAGCCAGATGTTTACCTGGCTAAAGGGATGCTCTGGAATGGAAACGAAAGGGTCTCACTGGTACCTCTGCGCCCCGCAGGCAGCGAACAGACTTTTCTCACCAACTACAGAATGAATGAATGAATGAATGAATGAGTGATGGTGGGAAAGGCTGATCCATTTATCATTTTATTAATTAACACGTTCTGAGATTCTGCTCTGCCTGGGGATTAATCGGAGATGTCAGTGGGCTCACCCAAGGCCACACAACTCCTGGAACGCTCTGAGGGAAGCTGGAGAGGTGTGTGTGTGACAAAAGCTGTTCGGCCATCGCCACAGAGTTTCTCAGCACACCCCAGCTCTCGGGGCCCTCCCCCTGACCTTCCAGACTCCTGATGCCATCACAGCCTGGATCTCTCTACACCACACCCCGTCTCTGCCACCAGACTGTCCGGTGTGTTCCTCTCATCTGCCCTCAAAAGCATCCACTTCCTTTAGGTGAGGCAGAGCCTTCTGTACTCCTCCCTCAGGGTCTGGCGAGGGGCTGCAGCCCTCGTGGGGCTTAGGGTCCATTTGGAGAGACAGACACCCGCCCACCAGTTACAGAATCAGGGATCTAGCTGCAACTAGGAAAGAAAGTCGTGAAGGAAAGGAAGCGGGGAGTGGCACAGGCTCCTGTCCTACGCTGGGAGGCCTGGATTCAGGACTGGCCCATGATGTGTGGAACCCAGTGCAAAATGAAAACGTGGGCCCCCTGTTGACAAAGTACAGAGAATTTCAAGACAGCCACATGAGAGCATTAAACAAAGCGCGGGCCCTGTACACGTGCACAGTTTGCACACGCCAGAATCTGCCCTGCCCAGAGGGCTTCCCAAGGCAATGGGACTCAAACTGAGATCACAAGGATGCAGGGTGACAGTAGTATGAACACTGACAGTGTGCCAGCCAGGCTTTCATTGACTGTTACTATTGCTTACCCCATCTTACAGAGAGGTCAGTAAGGCACAGGAAGGGTAAGTAACTTGCCTGAGGACACACAGCTTCCAAGAGGCAGAGTGTGGGTTGGAACTCAGTATTTGGCCCCAGCATGTGTGCCCTCGATCACCACACTGAGGGTCCTGAGGGCCTGGGGCAGCCTGCACACCACTGCTGGGCCACTGAGACCCAACCCCAGAGCACCCCAGCCCTTGGCCCCAGTCAGCAGGGGCAGGGACTGTGGGCCGTCCTGTGGCTGCATGGGGCGCGGACGCAGGGCTGGGTAAGCAGAAGCAGGGGCGGAAGGCTGAGCCGGAGCCCACTGGGAACGGGGAGGCCGGGGCCGGCGGGAGGGCAGAGCCTGGGAGGGCTCTGGGTGGGAGCTTTGGAAACGCGGCCAGCCGGCCTTGGCTCCGTGGAGTCTGGGGAAACCCACAGAAGCCACGTGTGGCCCTTGGGTTTCCATCTGTGCTGGGAACAATCCTCTCCCCACCACAGTCTGCCGGTCCCTGTGGCTGGGGCCCAGTGGGGCAGGGCGGGAGAGCTGAGTTTTGGGGTGGCCCCTCTGGCTTCACTGCTGCACCATGGGGGAGGGGGAGAGCCGCAGACTCCTGCCACCGTCCTCTATCTCGGGGCAGCACAGAGGCTGAGGGATATATGATATACGGGGTTCTGAGCCTCGCTCAACTGCTGAGGCATTTCTGAGGCTTCCTCTCACCCCCACTGCAAACTCAGGGCCCGCTTTGCCCAGCACCCATTTACTGGGCAGCTCTGGCAAACCACGCAACTCCCAGCGTCTCGGCATTCCCACCTGCAGAATGGGAACACCAGTCCCCACTCCAGGTGTTTCTCAGGGTGGCTTCCCACCTACATGGCTCCTGCCTGGATCACAAGGCCCGGGAAAGCCGGCGGGGAACAAAGGCACATTATAAATATGAGGTATTATTTTTGTTCCAGGGTGAATCAGGCATTCCAAGAATCCTCGGCCTCAAAAGTTCTGAGGCAGCGTGATGTCATGGGAAGAGCACGCGGCTGCCCTGGGGAGCCGGCAGGCTCCGCGTGAACCTGGTGGAGTGCTTCCAGGGGAAGGCCCTCGCCCTTCCGCTCGGCCGGCCAAGGCCCGCGGTCTCCAAGGTCTGCTCTGTGGACCCTCACTGCAGCCTGCTGGCGGCTCCAGGCATCCCCCGAGCTACGTGGTCGTTCGCAGTAGTTTCAAGTATGAACTTTGGAACCAGACTCCAGAGTTCAAATCCTGACCCTGAACTTCTAGCTGTGCAACTCTGGGCAAGTTCCTTAACAGCTCTGGGCCTTACCTTCTTTATCTATAAAATGGGGACAAATAGAAAACTCATCTCATAGGGTTCTTGTGAGTTTGTAGTTCACCAAAGCCCATCCTGGAACTAGTGAAAAGAGCCACTTCCTCCCTGAGTTTGTTCACCAACGGGGGCCAATTGTGGTGGATAAAGACAAGCTGGGAAAAGCAAAGACCTCTGCAGCAGGCCAACTCCTCTTTTCCCAGACTGTCTGAATTCACTGTTTGACTCTGAGGCCTGAGCGTGAAATCAAGTAGCGACCCCAGAACTCCAAAGTAGGAGGAGCTACTAGGATGAGAAACACGTCCCGGTAGCCTATATGTGCCGGCCCACCCGCCGCCCCACCGCCAGCTCCCCTGCCCCTGCGCACCTCTGCAAGCCTCCTCTGGGGTCTCCCAAGTTCCCTGGCCAGCAGCCCCCTGGGCAGTGTGTTGAGGCATGGAGGAGGGGTACTAAGCCAGCCCACTGCGGCTCCCTCCTCTGCTGCAGTTCACTCTTTGTTCGCTTCAAACCACATTCGAGCCAATGAGTCAATGCAAACAAAGAGACAGAATTAGAATATTGCCTCCTGCGCTGGCCTCTCTCCTGAAATCTGGGTAGAAGTACACACCACCTTTAGCGTCTTCCATTGCAACCCTCAAATCAGATCGAGCTCTGGTGTATCTGTTAAGAGAAGAGGTGAAGGTAGCTACGAAGCAGTGTGATGAACAGTTCCTGACCTCAGGGGTCTTAAAATCTGGTGGCAGGTTTTCAATGGCTATTCAAAGAAACATAAACAACAGCATGAGGCAAGAAGTAGATTCTGATGAGTTCTGAGAGTGAGGTCAGGGAGGGCTTCCTGGAAGAGGTGGGGTGATGAAAGGACCTGCAGAACAGGGAGGAATACTCTAGAAAGGCCACCTGCAGTGGTTAGGGGAGGGATGAAGACAGTGGTGATGGGAGAGTCACCCTAAGTTCTGCAGAGGAACTGCAGGTCTACGGTGGGTCAGGGACCAGGGGGCTGGCCCCGGCGGTGTTTCTGACCCAGATCTTCAAACTCTCCATAACAGGAGGAAAAGACCTGGCCACGCTGAGTTCTCTGTGCTCTATCCGCCATGCTGTGTGGCCATCACCATCACCTTGCCATGCTCTGACCTAAAGCCCTTGCTGAAAATGCTCCGCTCTCACCTAATTCCTGACTCCTCCTTGCAAGCCTGGCCCTCCTATCTGTCTACCGGGCAAGAGGGAGACAGGTCGAGCAGCCAAACAGCTCCCCATCTGCTTGTCCCGGGCCCTGATCTCCCATCGATGGAGACTATCGCCACGCATCCTCACTGCAACCAGTGTGCGTTCTGAGGTAAGAAGGACAGAAAGGGGGCTTTAGAATTCCCCGGTACTTTGTCAGATAAACAAGCTGTGGCCCTGGGATCCCAGACACAAGTACAGGAGGGGCAGGTTTCAGAGGGAGGGTCTGCAGCCTGGGGCACCTCCCAGGGCAGGCAGGTGTCCAGGTTGTGTCTGGGGGCCGAGCTGAAAGGGCTGACCACAGGGCTGCAGTAAACCTTGCCCGTACCCCCTCTGCCTTGGGCCAGCCCCGGGAGGGGTCCCCAGGCCTTCTCAGTTAGCTCTGGGGGCTCTGGGAAAGGCCCCCAGGAGAATTAAAGATGGCCCCCAGATGGGATGCAGAAGAGCGGGTGGGCTCTGTGGGCCGCAGAGCTTCCAGGCTCTTGGGGAAATGCTGCTGGCCGCTGTCACCTCACTCCATTAGCCGTCACATCCCAGCCACCCTCCTGGGACAGCCTCCTCCCCTCACGACTTCATTACTGACAGGTTCGCTTGTCCCTGAAGGGCCATTTTTCCATCCTGGGAAGGAGAGGAAACGTGAAATGGAGTTAGCTGGAACAGGGCCTCCCATGGGCCACATTTCTCAGCTAGGGCTGGTGGAACTGACGAGTCCGTGGCCAGATGTCGCGGCGGAGGGGGAGCCCAGCCACCTCGGGCCACGGCTTCTCAGCAGATGGTTTCTTGGGCCAGAACCTTCCAAAACACAAGGGGGCTTATAGCAGAGTGCCGATAACCTTCATTAAACACCCACCTGGTCAGTAGTCTGTGTGTGCATTCTGGAACATTCAGATGAGTGGTGGGGACCTGCTTCTGCCCAGCTCCCAACTGCTGGGGTCCTGAGGCTTATTAGAGCAGCGAGTTAAGGCAACCAAAGACTCTCCCTTATGATGAAAGCTGACTAGTAAATTTAGAAAGAATGATGAATTAGAAAATCATTTGGCAATGATCATAATATTATAAATAATTGTTTCAAGAACAATCCATCAATGGAGACCACTGGGTGAAAGTTTGAGGAAAAACAGAATACTGGCATGGTTTCAAGATATCTCCTCACAAGATATTTCTTAATTACAAAGGGAAAACTTGTAACTTTACCGTGGAGAAACTTGGCAGACGCCACCATAACCAGGTAATCAAAGTCAACATCCCCAGGCATGGCATAAAGGACAGCGTGTACCTTCTGATATGACGCATTAAGGACAGACCACCACCGAAGTGCGCATAACCTGAGTCTAATCATGAGGAAATACCGCAGCAATTGAAATGGAGGGACCTTCTACAGAAATAACTAGTCATTCTTTAAAAAAAGTCAATGTCATAAAATAAAGAGACTTGAGAACTGACCCAGATAGAAACATACTGAAGAGACATGACAATCGAATGTCATGGACCCCTAGGACCCCATGACCTAGGATTGATCACTGGAGAAATACGAGTAAGGTCTGTAAGATTAGATTATAGTATTGTATTAATACCTGTGTTAGTTTCCTGCTTTTGAGAACTGTATTGTGGTTGTGAAAAAAAAGTCTTTGTTTCAAAGAAACATACTATCAAAGTATTTAGCAGTAAAAGGGCATATCATTTAGGCAATTTAGTCTCAGACGGGTCAGAAAAAAATGTGTACAAGCAAGACAGAAGGATAAACTGTTAATATTTGAGCAATCTGGGTGAAGGGTATACAGGAATTCTTTGTACTATTCTTGCAACTTTTCTGTGAGCCTGAAGTTTTGTCAGAATCAAAAGTTTTTAGAAATGAGTAGGATTTGGTTAAAAGGGAAGAAGTGGAGAGGCCATTCTAGAAGAAATGCCAGACTCAACAAAGGATTGGCAGCAATTTTTCTCAAGTCAATTTCTTACGCACCAGGCAAACCAAATAAAATATAATAAAATCGACCCAAGAGGGTCCTGCTACATCTAGCAGGATGTAAAACTGTGGAGACTCCTCACCATAGGGGTGCCACTGCCCGTGCTGAACACAGAGCTCACTGTGTACTTGGGACCTATAGAGTCCTTAATGGGACTCTAGTGTCTGGGCAGAAGGGCAGCCAAGCTCTTCCGCATCCCGAGGGACACCAGCACCCGCCATAAGCAAGTCAGCTTGCCCCTCCGGATAATACTTGCAGAGTGAAATCTCCCAAAGCAAGACCCTGTTCTCCAGGTTGGCTCGTCAGGAGACCTCGCTCCTCAATGGGAGGGGAAAAGGATGCATTTTTATTATTCTTACTTTTACCCTTGGGGAAACTGAGGCAGTTTAGTGGGCTGCCTCCGCTGAGCCATGCTCAACTCTTTGAGACTCAAGAATTCCCCTCAGGCGTGGATGAGGAGAGATAGGAATGCTCATACACTGCTGGTGGGACTGCAAACTAGTGCAACCTCTGTGGAAAGCAGTATGGAGATACCTTAAAGAGACAGAAGTAGAATTACCATTTGATCCAGCAATCCCATTACTGGGCATCTACCCCAAAGAACAAAAGACACTCTATGAAAAAGACACCTGCACCCGAATGTTTATAGCAGCACAATTCGCAATTGCAAAGATGTGGAAACAACCCAAGTGTCCATCAATACATGAGTGGATTAATAAAATGTGGTATATGTATACCATGGAGTACTATTCAGCTTTAAGAAACAATGGTGATATAGCACCTCTTGTATACTCCTGGATAGAGCTGGAACGCATTCTACTAAGTGAAGTATCCCGAGAATGGAAAAACAAGCACCACATGTACTCACCATCAAATTGGTATTAACTGATCAACACATAAGTGCACATATAAGAATAACATCCATTGGATGTCGGGCAGGGGGGAGGGGGGAGGAGGGGACGGGTAGATGCATCCACAAAGAGTGCGATGCGCACCATCCGAGGGATGGCCATGCTTGAAGCTCGGACTTGGGGGGAGGCAAGGGCAACATATGTAACGTAAACATCTGTACCCCCATAATATGCTGAAATAAAAAAAAAAGACAAGTACAGGGAATTGAAAATGAGGTCTCAGGGGAACCCTGGCAATTGAAACTCTTCCTTCCTTCCTCAGAGAGTGAACCAGGGAACACATAACTGCACCCGAAATAAAAAAAAAAAAAAAAAAAGAATTACCCTCACAGTAACATGTTATCTTGCAAACATCCTTAGCAATTTAAAAAACATTTTGTTATTTTTGGTAGTAAAAGTTATTTTATGTCAAATACAGTTTTTAGGTTGATATGTGATTGGGAAGTGAATGATAAGGTTCATATTTAACATGATCTTTAATAACATTATGAATAAAGGCAACATTTAACCTTCCCCCGATTATCAAGTGATACATTCCTCTGCATTTATTATAAATGAGTTATGAAAGCAAAAGCATGATTGTCTACAAAGAAATTTCAAAATGACATATTACCATTACATTGTGGCTTTGGCGCCAGACACACACGAAACTGTAGGCTAAAGTTTGACTATATAAGGCATAAAAAGAAACAAAAAGCAAAAACGGATTTTGTGGCCCACTCTATGGATTCTCGAATTTTATGTTTTGTTTCTTCTTTCTTAAAGAAAAGTCAACTGGTTCATTTTTGTAATATTCTTGCTTTGTTTCTAAATGATGAGACCCGAGAGTTTTCAGGAAGCACTTGCTATCACTTCTGCCCCAGGAGCATGACATGAGCGAGGACGGCCGTGACTCCCTGTGAACAGAGTCAGACGGATGTTGGGTTCTGTCTGTCTTGTGCAGCCCCGCAGGCTCCAGGACATGCAACCCAAGGACTCCGACCAGATGAATGGACTCGCGGGTCCAGGAAGAGCACCCTGAGGCACACGTGCAGAATTATTACCACTTACATTTTGCTCATGAACCAGCCTTTTAATATCAGCATTCTTTAATGCTTCCTGCCTTTAACCAACTGTCCATTATGGGTAAAAATTAAATATTTGACTAAGAATAAAAATAATTTAAAACCGTGTAATGGTCAAAACCACTGAAGTGGCTTGTGGGCCGCGGAGCGATACACTGGCCGAGGGGCTGGGTCCCGGGTGTGCTTCTCTGATCTCCATTAGCCCCGACGCTTGCTCCTGCGGCAGGGACTGGCACCGTGCTGTCCTAAAGGTGAGAAGACATCCCTGTTTACAGAGTGAGAGCCAGCTCTGGAGCTAGTCAGACCGGGGTCCAAATCGGGGCCCCTGGGCGAGGCTCATATAGTCTGTGCCTCAGTTTCCCCATTTGTGAAATGGGAGAATAATGATGATAAATGCTATTGCATAAGATTCTGAGGGTTAAATGAGCTGTCCCTTGGCCCAGTGCCTGGCACAGAGCAAGGGCTCACTAAGTAGCTCCAGCTGCCGCTGCTGTCACGGCGCTCTCACTTGCATGTGTAAACCCAGGAGGCCCGAATGCAGAAGGTGCCTCCTCTGGCATCTGCAGGGCTCCTGTGCCAAGCTCTGTGCCTTCCAGGTGACCTCGGGTCTGCAGCTTCTATGGGGGTGTTCACGAGGGTTTGGAGGCTTCTGCTCGCCCTTCAGGGAGTCCCATGGATACTGCTATGACCTGCCTTGCTCCCTCCTTCTTCCCTGCGAGCGTCCTGGCCATTCTCCCGGAACTCCCTCCCCACTTGTCTTTGCCTCTACGCATCTCCCCTTGGGTCTCAGGAAGCTCAAGACCTACCTTCTTTGGAAAACGATCCTGGTCATCCCAGCCCACGAGCAATGCCCTGTCTGTCCCCAGGGCCTTAGCTTGGTGTTGACAGTAAATGTCCCTGTGTTTATGGCCTGTGGTTCATCCCTGGGGGCAGGCAGGGACCACGTCCTGTTCTTCTGCTTCTGTCTGGCTTCCTTTGGTCAGTACTAGGCTCGACTAGAAATGAACGTTCAGGTTCTTGCTGGGGGGCAGGAGCCCTGGGAAGTGGTTCCTAAGCTGGGGGACAAGGAGGGCATTTCAGAGGCCTGAGAGTCAGGCCTCAGGGGCCCCTGGTCCCAGCAGCACTCTTGGCCCTCTGTTCCCCAGGAAGAGCACTGTGTGTCCCTTTCTATGCTGAATATGTCCTGAGAGGAGGTGAGGGGGAGGCAAGGCTAGCGGGTGGTGGCGAGGCTCTCAGGACAGCCCTGTGAGCCTGCTTCTTCTGGGTGGGAAACCGAGGCAGGCCTCTAGCTACAGCCCTTGTCAGCAGGGGAGGTGACGTGGCCGATGGACCAGTGGGCCAGTGCTGGCAGAGCTCTGGGATAGGGCAGGACCCAGCAGGTCCTTTAGGCCCACTGAGTACCCAAGCCTGGCCACATGCACCAAAGTAAAGGGAGGGGCAGAGTACTAGAGGGGACGCTGGCGGCTCCACTTCAACCTGCGGCAACCAGCTGTGTGACGCTGGGTTAAATGAAAACACTTCTCTAAGCCTCCATTCTCTTTTCTAATGATAACAACCACCATCACCAGGATAATGAATGACACTTGTATGGGACTTTGTACGTCCAAGGCACTGTTCTAAGAACACAATTAACTTATTCAATCATCACAACTCTAGGGGGTGGTGAGTGACATTATTATCCTTATTTCACAGCTGATGAAACAGGCATAGAGAGGTTAAGTAACTTACACCAGGTCACACAGCGAGAAAGTAGGATGCTAGAGAGGGCCCATGCTTTTAACCATGATGCTGTATTTCTGGACTCGGGGTGGGGCTAGAGAAATATTACAAATATAACACTGGAATCTTTCGACCACCCATCAGTAATTTTTTAATGGTCTGGCTTGGGCTGCTCCTGGCTTCCAATGACTTGATCATGAGACTGGAGGAGGAGAGGTCCAGGGAGTTGGAACCTACTCCTTCTGAGTTTCTCTGCTCCCTGGGGACACAAAAGAACAAACAGGGAGGTGACAGCCAAGCCAGGCCACGGCAAGGTCTGAGTAGCTAAGGATGGCCTGACCAGTGGATATAGAACACTTCTTGCTCCCGGTCCTCCAGGCATAGCCGTGTCACAGGTAGACAGAAACACCATTCTGGCCCCCTAGGGTGGAGCTGGGCCTTGTGGCCCGGGTGGGATTTCTGGAGGAAGGATGGTAGAGCAGGGAAGGCCCAGGCAAGGTCAGAGAGGGGGGTGGTCCGGCTGACTGAGACACCAGGTGCATGGCTAGAGATGGTGGGGTGGCAGGAAGAGATTCTAGAAAGGAAGGTTGGGCCAGGTCTTGGAGAACTCCAGATGCCGATGGTAGGGGAAGGGCAGGAATCTTGGTTCTGGCTAAAGGAAGCCATCTCTGAGCTTGGAAACTGGATGGTCAGAGCTGGGCTTTGGGGACAGGGTTGGGGTGGCGGGCAGGCCAGGAAGTGGGTGGGTCAATGGTTGCTGAGAGAGGTCCCAAGGGGCTGAGCTGAGAGAGGAGGAGGGGAACTGTCCGAGCAAGGACCCTGGCGCAGCCCACCTGAATTCAGGCCCCAGCTCTGCCTCTGACTTGCTGGGTGAGTTACATTAACCTCTCTCTGCCTCAGTTTCTTCACCTGTAAAATGTGGGTACAGTAGTTCCTACCGCAAAGGGTGGCTGTATTGACAACACACACTGATACCTGTAGAGCCCTTCAAACACAGGACACACTCTAACAATTTATCAAATGCAACGGGCAGGCCGGGCGGACCCCAGGGCACAGGAGCAGGAAGTAGTCAGGGCCACCGCAGATGGCCAGGCAGACATGCGGGGAGGGGAGAGCAGGAGGAGGAGGTGACGGGTCAATATTCCATCTACCAGCAGAGCTCCCTTCCAAATTCCTTATCCGAGGATTAACTAAAGGCGCTTGTGAGCTTTGAAACCACAACTCATCGTGGTGCGGTGCCGCCATGGGCCTCTCGGCTCCCCGTGGCCTCCAAGGCTGCCCTTCTGCAACACAAACCATCCAGAAAGGGCACAACACCCTCAGCACGGCCCCCTTGGTGTCCACTGCCACCCACGCCTGGCAGCGATGACTTTGTCTCTTTAAAGGTGGAGCGACTGAGGAGGGACTGAGAGGTGAGTCCACAGACCAAAGAGTGAGGAAGCACAGAGCCAGGGCCAGAGCAGCGTCACCTGTGGCCTGTCCCACGACATTCCGGCGGGGCCCATCAAGCAGGGATTCTGTCCTCCAGGCCAGCATGCGTGGGTATGCACACCTGGTGTCCAGCTCGGGGGTTAGGCTGGTCCCCCAGACATCCCAGTTTCCCTCAATAACCCTTCCTGGCCTACGCTGCCTCTGCCCTACAGCTCCCTCCGCTCTGGTCTGAGCCGGGAGGAAACATGTCTCTCTCACTGGAGTTGGGGAGTATGAAGAGTGATTAATACTACCTTGGTGATGACACTCTCAGAGCTTCAATGTCACAGACCCCAGGAGGTGGGGGGGAGCAGGGGGCAGGAGTGAGTGTCAAAGCGGGGGCAGCAGGGAGCTGCAACTTGAGCAGATGCAGCGCTGGGGAGTTCATGGTACCCAGAGTGAGTGCCACAGCAAGTGACCGGGCCGCTGGTCAGATGGCAGAGGGGCGACTGCTCCCCTAGGGATGAAGAGGCCAGGCTCAGGCTACCCGGACAGAAGGCTCCTTACATTCTGCCTGCCTGAGGCTGGACCAATGAGAACTTCCCCAGGAGGGCCCTCTGGGGCCTGGAGCTTGCTGGCCATGATGGGGCGGGTCCAGAAAGTTCCTGACCCACAAGGGTTGTTTTTATTCTTTCTTCCACTGTGAAAATTTCCAATCTGGAGCCACCTACTCTGTATGTTTTTCCTTCTCCCTCCGTGGCCCTCACCACAACTCACACACGCAAAGACGAGGGGCCAGGAAACAAGTATGCCCAGAAGGAAAACCATCAGAGCAGGACAGAGCAAGACTCTGGGCCGTCCCAGAGTGGCGACTGGGTGGAGCTCTCCACTAAGCCGTGCATCACACGTTCCTTGCAAAGTCCTCTCCCAGCTTCCATCCACAGCCCTGGCTTCCGCCTGGCGCGGCCGGAGGAAGCAGGGGGCCCCAAACCCCAGGGACGTTGCGGTATCCACTGAGTGGCCCCAGAGCACGCCGAGTGCAGGAGGCAGCCTGCTTCCGAGCCTGGAGAGGCACAGGCACTCGCCCAAGCCCTTCACCTTCCTCATCCCGGACATGAAATACATAATCACCGGGCTTATTAACCGCAGTCCCATGGGGCTGTGTGGCAAGGAATGTGGGAGAGGAACCCACTCTCCGCACTGACCGGGTCTTAACTCAGTGTATCTTGGAACAAAGAAGAGGAGGTCTGAATGCTCCCACCCAGAGGCGGCTTGGTAATTGCAGGTTTTCATAACACTCCGGGAAGGAACAGTCGCTGCTATGGAGGAGCCAGGGAAAATGCTTCGTGGCAACCATTCCCAGGAACGAGGCCATCCTAACCACCAGACCACCCTGGTGTGCCCTTCCCAACTCCTCCGCTTCCCATGACACGCGGGATCACAACCAGCCTAGCCCTCCCCCACAGGCCATCCCTCCTGCCCTCCACAAACATTTATGGAGTGTTTACTACCTCCACCCCGGACTGACGGCCAGAGCTCCCTGGAAGGACCGGAGATGGAATGGGAGCACCTACCCCTTCTCACCAGACCTAAGCACCAGTAGGTAGAAGCATCTCTAATCTTGATCATAATCTACTTTGATTGGGGAAATTTAATCACCAGCATGAATCCTACAGGCTCCAGTTTGCAGGGTAGGAATTGGGTTCTGGGAGTCAAGACAAAAATCCAAGCCTCCTCTGGACACTGGAAGACACAGAATCTATTCAGGTGCCTGGTTCTCCCCTCTGCCCCTCCTCCCCTCCGCCTACTCTGAGCTTCCAGTCTTATCTCCTTTTCTCCTGGATTAATGTGCCATGTGCCACATGCCACATGCCATGTGCCTTCCAGTCCTGTGTCTGGGCACCTGCTGTCCCCGCAGTAATGTGCTCCTGGATTTGCTGCCTGCACATCTGCAAGCCGGGCTCCGGCAGATGCAGCCACAGCTCGGCACGTGGGCCTAACCCTCCACGGGCTTTGCAGCCCACTTCTCTGCCTGGCCCGCCCTCCTCTGCGGTGTCCTCTGCAGTCAGGCCAGCGTGTCCACTGTCTACAATCTGCAGGTCCCGCCTCTTGACCTCTGCCTCTGCTCAGCCGCTTACCAGGAATGTTCCTCGCTGCACTCTGCCCAGCTCCACTGTAGACAGACCAGGGTCCACCCACTCCATGAAGGCTGCGTGGCTACTCTAAACCCCAGAAACCTTTCCTCTCTCTGAAGTCTCAGGGCCTTATGGCCCTGCGTTGTACTCTCTCTCTCTCTCTCTCACACACACACACACACACACACACACACACACACAAAGTGGACACACATGCACACACGAACATACACATAAGCACAGATGCACAGACACACATAAACACACAACGCATGCATAGACACACGTACACATTGCACACATGCATAAATGCACACACATGCATATAGGTGCATATAATCACACATACATATGCATATACACCACGCACACATACACAGAGCAATATGTTATGAAGTATGAATTGTACAGTATATCTTAATTTCCTTTCTCCGACTGGACAGGAAGCTCCTTGAATGCCTGGACCAGACCTAGGCCTGTGACAAGCAATGGCAGAGCCTCGCTTCCTGACCAAAGCCACCCTCTCCGGCCCCTACTTCCCTATCTGCACGGGGGCGGGTGAAGGGCGCTGCTCCCACCGCCCTGGGGTCATGAGGCGGGGAGGGCGACACTGCCAAGTGCTCAGTCCCCGGGAGAAATCTTCCCTTTCTCTCCCGCGATGCTGCCCTGATGATGAACAGGAACAAACCAGCCCTGATGAATCCTGGGATTCAGATAACTTTCACGCAGCTAATCTGACATCATCTCTGACCACAGCCATGCTGGAGGGGCCCTGACCTATTTCCAGTGGCAGTCATTGCCAGACGAAGGCACGGCCCTGAGGGTCTCCCCACTCCCTGTCCCAGAGGAAGCCGGCAGGGCCTGGAGGCCTCTTTCCCAGCCAGCCCGGCCCCCTCCCTGCCGGACGTTCCCGTGCTGGCTGTGAGCCGGGGATCGCAGGGCAGGCCTAGCAGAGTTAGAAGAACCCAACCTCCCTAATGGCTTTGCCAACTGGCTCTGCTGGGGAGATGTCCAGTTCTATCTCCAAATGCCCCTTTTATTGGACCCCAAATTGCCACCCACCTCCATCAGAATGTCGATGCCAAGGACACACCAAGGACTCCCAGGATGGGAAGCGAGGCCTTTACTGTGGAAGCTTAGCTCTGCGACAGCCCTGAGAGACTCAGTGCAGTGAGGCGTTAGTTAGGACCTCTAGGGGTGGGCTGCAAGGGGCAGCCCCTAGCTGGGAGCAGCACCCTGGGGCCGGCTGGGGGCCTGCTGGGCCAGCAGAGCTGGGAGGATCCCTAGGCTCAGCCCAAAGCTGACTTCCTGGCAAGCTGACTTCCTTCGTAGCACTGCTCAACTCTGCTCTTACCGAACAAAAACCTTAGGAGGACTGAGAATTTTCTTCCTTTTCCTCAACTGCCCTAATTGCTCTGTGGTGGAATGCACCAGCTCAGGCCCCCTGGATACCTCCTAAATACCCACCCAGCATCAATACCCCGTCCCTGGCAGTCAGGGCTGACACTCTGTGTCTCTCTTACTTACTGTTCTCCAACCACAGATGTTCTCTGGGACTTGGGTCTGGCTCCATCAGAGAACATCTTTCTCTCTCTCATTCCTCTCCTGACCCCACATGCAGTGGGCTCCCCTTTTCCCGGCAGTGGCCGGGAAAGAGCGCAGTTAGTCCTGCTTCAGCAGCCCAGGCAGTGGCTGGGATCTGCAGGATGAACGGACGTGGGGGGCCGTGACTCCCAGAGCAGGCCCACCTGAGGCACCAGCTTTGGGGGACCCAGCTTGATCTGCACTTCCACTGCCACCTCCCCCACTTCCCTCTCGGCCCCCCTTGGCCTCTGTCCCTTATCTGTAATCCACAAACTTGATCAAGTCATCACAGACGTGTCCACGTGCCTTGGGATAACACCTCCCCCAGGGCAGCTACGCTTTGGAAGGGACCACAGAGAATGTGGGTTTTTAACCCAAACAGGCATGCACGAATGATGGAAGTTCAGGCAACAAGGCCCCTCGTGCCTCTCCAGATAATGTTCCTTCTTCTTCTTTTTCTGATGATGATGTAGATCAAATGTCTACGGAGAGTACATCGTGGGCTCTACTGAGGGCACAAATGAATAAAACCCTGAGACCTGCTCACACCAGTGCGTGCCTCTTCCTGCACACAAGACGGGGACCCTGGCCGGAGCCAGGCAGCCCAGTCCCTCCATGGCACGGCTGGGGAGAGGTGGAGGATGCACAAGAACAGGGCCACACTGGCTGGGCCATCTTGTCTGGCGGATGGCAGTGCTGCAGTCCAAAAGAACTTGAGGAGGGAGGACTATGTCTGAAAGGAGATGGGCAAGGACAGGCGCCAAGAGTAAGGGAGAGACTTCTCTTATGCCTGAGGATGCTTTGGGCTGTTTTAGCTTCAGGCCGTGGACTTAGAGAATGGTCCCCACTGAAGGGGGTGGCTTTGCAGCAGCTTCTCCAGGGGGAAGCTGGGGGCAGGGGCTGTCCTGTGGCAGGCTCCAGCGAGTTCCACGCAGGGCAGAGTCTGGGCCACGCAGGGCAGCGTCTGGGCTGGCTAGCCCTGTTGCCGAGACGAGACCTCTCTCCTGCCTGGGCACTGCCCTCTGGCCTCCCTCCCCTTCCCCGTCTCCAGGGAAGGCAGGGAAACATGACTTCTATTTTTCCCATAGCCTTCCCAGTTCTGTTGCTGCCCCTTAGGCATCACTGGCCATTTCCAGGTACCCCAAATCCTGAGGTCTCCCATGGCAGCACCTGGCAAGGCCTTCTGCAGCCTCCGCCTCAAAATGTCCCCCCAGGGAACCTGAGCTCTGCTCAGACAGGCCTGGCTCTGCCTCAAAGGGCATGTGAGCACAGCAGACAGGTGACTTCACACTGCTGCACCTGGGTCTCCTCAGCTGTCAGGTGGGAACAGAAATTTCATTCTCTTTGGGGTTGTTGGAGCATTTGTGATAGTCTAGATCAGGGATGGCCCTCCAAATCGAGCCACCACCTGTTTATGTAAATAAAGTTTTATTGGAACACAGTCACTTTCATTCACTTATGTGTTGTCTGCGGCTGCTTCTGTGCTACCACGGCAGAGCTGAGTACTTAGGACAGAGACCCTATCCCCACAGAGCCTCACAGATTCACTGTCTGGTCCTTTACGGAAAAGTTAGCTGATCCTTAACTTGCACCTTCTCTAGGGAGGACATATCCTAACTCATGCTCCGCTGGGGAGAGGGCCATGAACAGGGAGGGCGGATGTACAGAGGAGGGGACAGGGTCAGGACGGCATCTTGGAAAGGTGTGACGTTGAACCAGAACACAAAAAACCTCAACCCATTCAAAGCTATTGGTAGGTATCACTAAGCGTGGAGTATTACTTAACCATAAAAAACAGTGGCGAACTAGCGCCTCTTGTATTATCGGGGCTGGAGTTGTAGCCCATTCTTTGAAGTGAAGTATCCCAAGAATGGAAAAACAAGCACCACATGTACTCACCATCAAATGGGTACTAACTGATCAACACTTAGGTGCACACATGGAAGTAACATTGATCGGGTGCCAGGCAGGTGGGAGGGGGTGGAGGGGATGGGTAAATTCATAACTAATGGGTGTGGAGCGCACTGTCTGGGGGATGGGCATGCTTGTAGCTCTGCCTTGGGCGATAGAAAGGCAATATATGTAACCATAATGTTTGTACCCCCATAATATTCAGAAATTAAATAAAAATAAAGTGGGCAGGGGGAGCAATGAATGATACAGGAAGGAACTCAAAACAGGTAAAGGCAGCTCCAATGGTCCCCACCCCTGGCATTTACAGCCTTGTGTAGTTCCATCCCACATTGACCCAGGGTTAGTCTGTGTGGCCAAGAGAATATGGCAGAAGGGACAGTTTGCCCTTTTGAGATTAGGTTACAAAAGACCCAGCAGCTTAGCTCTCTCTCTCTCTCTCTCTCTCTCCACCACGCTCTCTGTCATGAGCACCCTACAGAGAGGCCCACATTGCAAGGAAGTGAAGCCTCCAGCCAGCAACCAGTGAGGAACCATGGGCTGCCAACAACCACGTCAGCCAGCTTGGAAATGGCTCTTCCCGTCCCGTCTGAATTGAGTCGCCTGTGATTGCAACCCTGGCCGACCCCTTGACTGCAAGCTGAAGGGGGACCCCGCGCCAGGACTACTCAGCTAAACCGCCTCAGGGTTCCCGACCCTCGAGAAACTGCGTGAGATAATCCAAGCTTGTTGTTTTAAGCTGCTAAATTTTGGGGTAATTTTCCCCCCAGCAAGAGATCACCCATACAATTTCCGGTACTTGGAAGTGGGGTGTGGCCATAGTCAAAACTCTAAAATGTGGGATGGCTTTGGAACTGGGCAGGGACAGGAGGATTTTGAGGTGAGCGTTAGCGAAAACCTAAGCGCCCTGAAGAGACCATTAGCAGCAAAGTGGACTTTGAGGAGCCTGCCGGTGGGAGCTTTAAGGGAGGTGGGAAGCGTGTTACTGGGAACTGGAGGAGGGGGATTCTTGCTCCTCAGCAGCAGGATGTTTAGCCACATTCTGTCCTACAGTTACGTGAGCAAATGTACCTAATGACTCCCATCATCCAGCTAAGCCATCTCTAGCCGGAGAGTTGTAGGGGCTGCCTGCTTTTTTCTCGCTGGGTATAGTAAAATATGACAAGAGAGAGAGACAAGTTAAACGAGGGACTGTTAAAATAAAGAAACCAGGACTTGCTAAGTTTTGAAGATTCCCAGACTTTCCAGATGGCAAATGCTGCTAAATGAGGGAATGACTTCTGAGCAAAGATCCAATCCAAGCGCTCTCAGGAAAGTGCGGGCCAAAGATGAGGCTGAGGGTGTGGCTATACACTCTTTGTAGAGATCTTAGCGAGATCAAAGGGGTGCCTCAGAGTGTTAGCCAGTCGGAGAAAAAGCTCTGCAAAGATTTGAAGGGATTTTAAAGATCTTTGCAATCAAACCACAGAGCTTCTAAGGAACTTAAGGGCACTGTCCCCCAGCAGAAGCCCAAAGCAGAGAAGGGGTGGCCTTGGAGAAAGTTGTGGGTGGGTTTTTATTTAGTGGAAGAGACTCAGCAGGATTCACAGAAGACCCATAAAGTTTTTCGAAGAATTGTATCAGTGGAAACATTGACAATCTGGGCTGGAAGGGACGCGGCCTGTACCAAATGAAAAGAAGCTGTTGGACCATCCACGTGCTACCAGCAGGAAGCTCGCTGTGAAACGCGTCAGCTGCGAACACACGACACCTTCCATAGAAAAGGAAGGATGACTCAGAGGCAGAAGCAAGAGCCCAGAGGATTCACAGGGCCAATGACTTGACTGTAATTTCATGAGAGACCCTGAAGGCAGAGGGAGGAGACCAGGGCCACGTAGAGCAACTTCCGGGCAGGCCTAGGACCGAGTTCTCATCAAGGAACTTCCAACATTGGCCTGGAGGCCCCAGCACGACTGTGGACCAACGATTTCCATGCACTTCGCATTTTGCCCCTTCTTGAATAAGTGTGTCTGGGGCAGCTACCCTATGTCCGTCCCACAGTTGTATGTTGGGTGTGTGTGTGTGTCAGCGGGGGGTGCGGAGGGGAGCGAACTTGCCTCCTTAAACCACAGGCCTACAGATCAAGCAGGAACTGCACCCCAAGAGCCCCTTCTGCATCTCGGCATGGTCTAGATGATGAGATTCTGGACACAAATGAGACACAGGAGGCTGAGTGTACTCTGCACGCAGGAGGGATGTGAATCACTGGAGGCAAGAGGGGGACTGTGACAGACAGCCTCCGAGATGGTCCCCAGTGAGCCTCACCTCCTGGAATTCACACCCTCGTACAGTCCCCTCCCACATCGTACCAAGGTTAGTCTGTGTGACCAACAGGATATGGCAGAAGTGATGGTAGGGCACTTCCAAGATTAGGTTGTAAACAACACTGCAGCTTCCAGCTTGGCGTCTGTCTGTCTGCCTGACTGGCTGTCTGTCTCTCTTTTGGATCACACTCTGAGACAAGCGAGCTGCTATGTCGTGAGCAGCCCTATGAAGAGGCGCACTTGTGACCAACAGCTAGTGAGGAACCGAGACCTGCCAACAACCTTAGGGGTGAGCTCGGAAGCAGTTCTGCAACTACTGGAGCCTTCTCCAGCCCTGTGCAGCCTTTAGAGGCCTGTGTCCCCAGCTGACAGCTTGACCACAATCTCAAGAGAGGCCCTGAGCCAGAAATACCCCGTTGAGCTGCTTCTGGATTCCTGGCCCCCAGAAACTGTGTAAGATAATAAATAATTGTTTTAAGCTCTGAGTTTTGGGGTAATTTGTTATGCAGCAATAGCTAACCAGTACGAATGTGCAGACCAAGCTCCGTTTCCAGCAAACTATCATCGGAAATTACTGGCAGAGTCCCTAAAGCAATCACATGCACATATACATTCACAACTGTAAATACAAACGTGTATAATTCAAACACAAATACAAGCAGTAAGTCCTCGTGTTTGTGTAGCCTTTGGCATTTTACCTGCTTTCTGAGCATTGTTTGAACTGCAGAACACTCTTACAAGGTAGATGTCCTATGTCACAGATGCCTCAGAGAGGCAAGGGGATGCCCTGAGGCCATGCATGCAGTGAAGAGACTCAAACCAAGTCTAGACAACTCAGCACATTCAAGGGGCCACCAACACATTTGCTAGAAGGTGGGCCCTGTAGTGGCTCATGTTCTGTGACTCCCAGGCGATGAAGGCAGAGGCAAAGTGGGTGTTTGTCTCAACTGGGATGTTGTGGGCTTTTAGGAGCTAAAAATCCTGCCTTCAAAAAGTATGACCACATCGCTCCCCACCCCCCCAATGCCAAACCACACATGGGAGCTTCTTGGTGTGCCAGAAACTAGATCATTCTCTTAACTCTGAGTAGTCACGGAAGGCTCGATTGAAAATGTGAAGTGACCCGCCCTGGCTTACCCCTGTTAAGGCCTGATTAACTGCTGACGCCCCACTTCACCGGGACACAGGAGCAGTAAATCTGGGGCACAGGGAGCTGCTTGAGGGTACAGGGTGGTGGGAGCTCATCCTCATCCTGACCAAAAGGTGGGCGATAAGGCAGAGATGGTTTTCCTCAACGGCTCAGACAACATATGCTGGGACTTGGCCAGGCAAGTGTGCAGAGACTCCCCTGCTGTCCTAGGGGAGGGGCAGTGGGACAGGACGGTCTTCGTGGGCACTGCTCCACTCCTGACCGAGCACCCCAACCCTCCGCATCATCAGGGCAAGGTCAGAATCCTGCCCCGGCGCCCACCCAGCTTCTCTGCGCCACGGCTGCAGCTCGCGGCTCAAAGGCACCAGGCTTCCTGTTCAGAGTGACTAGGCCGAGCCATCTGCTCCCGGACATGCAGAGCCAACCTGGAACACGTGTTTGCTGGCCACACAGGCCACCAGACCAAACCTGCACACAGTCCCATCCCATATTTTCTTCTGTCTAAAAACATTTCCCATCTTTGTTTCAAGTCCGCACGTCTTTTCCCGAGTTCAGTATCAGCCCCAGCAAGCAATAAGCCTGAAATTAGATCCTTTGCCCACCAAATTCTCCCCTTGAAGCTGAAAGAGAGAGTTCAAAGTCGATTCGAGGGCAGTCGTACTCCTGTGGGTGGGGTGTCGGTGCATATAATGCTGGAGGTGACTCGGGATCTGGGGGCTCAGCCTCCCAGACACGAATGAATGAGTGTCCTGCACCTGAATCCCTCAGCAGCTGCCCCTGCTCCAGGTAAGCCAGGGCGCTCAGGTGGGGCAGGGGAAGCTCTCTCAGTCTGCGCCAGGCCTGACCGGCCCCAGCGACTGTAAGCAAGGTCAGAGAGAGCAAGAGTCGGGTGACACAGGCCTTAGGCACAGGGGCCGGCCAGCGCAGGGACAGGAGTAGCCAGGCCTGTTCAAGGAGCTGAGAGAAGACTGGGGTCTGGAGAACACAGTGAGCAAGGACAGTGGGGGGAGGGGAGGTGGGGACAGGGCCGAGGGGAGGTGGCACAGGCTGTGTCTGCAGGGAGCATGGGGGTCAGGGAGGGGCACTGGGAGGGGTTCTGAAGGCCTGTTTGAAAGGCCTGTGAATTGCAGGTGAGTGTGAGAGTCCACCTACAAGGTGGGCCTGCAGAGCCTGCCATTGGTCGGGGCCTGTTTACTGCTGGTGCCTGGGCCGTCTGTGTCTCTAGGCCTACCTGGAAGGCACAGGCAGCTCCACCAGCCCCCAGGTAGAAGGGCATCGAAGGCATTCCCGCAGGTGCTCAGAGAGCTGAGAACGTGGCACAAGCTGCCACTCTGGAGATGACCACGCTGGGCACCCAGAGGACATCTTCATCTTAATTTCCCCCCCGAGGGCCAAGTACAGGCATCACCTCTGGGGACCCAAGGGCCCATCTTCTTGAGTCATTTTAGTCCTGTTGCTGGTGTCTTGCCTAATTGAGCCCCTGCATCATTTCTGGAAACCAGGACTTCCCAAAATACTCCAAACCATAATAGAGGCCACCTTGGCTTCCCCAAAACACACACATTGGAATAAATAGCTAAAATTAAATTACTGGGAAGACTCGGAAATAACTCTCGGAGCTCAGGGTAAACGCTGACCCAGGCAGGAAGGCTCCTTGGTGTTTTTAAAACCTGTGCCCCCATCACTGCCGGGGAACCTTGGGGAATGGAAGACACCCCTGTGCCCTGGGCTTGTTCTCCTGGGACTGGGGGAGCCGACAGCTGGAGGGAGCCCACCCCTTGGCCACACGGCCCTCCCCTGAGAGCTGCCCACCACTCTGGAACTCACACCACCCTCCCTCTGGCTGCTTACCGGGTGGGGTCCCCGTAACCTGGGAGATCCCTGGTCTGTTTCAGGGACTTCCTAAATATGTCTACTCATGAATCATCCAGACAGGGGAAGGAATCTATGGGCAGGACTGACCTAGTGCAGGGGGAGAGAAGACAGGAGGGTGGGCAGCCTTGTCTAGGGGTCCCATCTGAAATCTCACCATTCATTCATTCATTCCTTTGAATTATGCCGTAGCCCTCCCCTCAGTCCATTTGGAAACGGGAACCCCCTCCCCCAAAGAGGACTATACTGTCTTTCAAACTCCAGCGCACATGAGTTAATCAGATGGGTGGTTGGGTGGTATATGGAGAAAGCAGTGAGGGCAGGCAGAGGGAAGGTGAGTACGTGGAGGAGGACAGAAGAGAAGGCTCCCAGTAGAGAGTCGGTTAGGAACACAGGCACCGAAGCCAGACCACTTGGGTTGCTTCATTCTCTGCGCAAGTTACTTTCCTCATCTGTAAAATGGAAATGAAAATAGCATCTCCTTCCTAGAGTTGTTAGCAAGATTGTAAGAGCTAATATTTGTAAAAGGCTCAGGATAGTGTCCTGGACACAGCGAGTGCTCTGGAAGTGCTTGTGAAATCGCACGGTGACTCCGCTGGGCGGAGGATGGCCTGGGTTTGCTTGTCGGCCCAGCACAAAGACCCTCAGCACCAGCGGGATGCAAAGCCTGCTATAGCTATGAGTAAGGTGGTCCCACGCAGCGTCTGATCTCAGGAGGGCAGAGGGCTGCAAGTAGAGGGACTCTGCCCAGCATGGCTGGGTGCCAGCGCGCAGACCTGGACCGGATCTGGGGGAGGAAAGATGTGCATAGGAGCAGCAGACATGGCCTGCCTTTCTGGAACTTTCTGGACAGGGCACAGGGACTGGGCTGAAGATACAGGGGACACTAATTTGTGCTGAACGCTCAGGCCAGCCTCTGGAGTATCTCTCAGTTCTGTCTACCCATCCCATGGGTAAGGGATGGAATATCCCTGGGAAGTCTTCAGCCTTGCACTCTTTCCAATACACTTTAGAGTTGGAATCAGAGCCCCATTTTATAGCTGAGAAAACTGTAGGCCCCTGAAGTGTAAGGGGATTGCTTTGGGCTATACCACAAGGATAAAACTGAGCTTGCCTAACTCTTGGTCCAGTGTCCTTGCCTTCCCTGCACACTGCTCAGGGTGGAGGAGTCCCAGGAGCCAATGTCAGGAAGGAGCGGGGACACATGGTTTCTGAGGATGGACTCAGAGCCAGGCACAGGATCAGGACTTCCCTCGTACCTGCCGTCACGTGTCATTTAATGGTGTCCCTGTGGGCTGCACGTCATGTCCTTGGGGATGGTAAGAAGAATGCTGTCCAGGGTCCTTATGTTCCCAAGATCCCCTGGCTGATGAGAGATGAGCTGGTCTTGAAGCCATGTGAGCCTGGCCCACAGCCTGGGCTGCCCACTGTCCACACTGCCTCCAGGAGGCCAGGTCACTTGGGGCTCCAGTGAGGGACGAAGGGTTAGGAGTTAGTGTTTGCAAGATCTCTGGGGAGGTGCAATTAAACCACCTTGGGTGGCTGGTTCCTGGGGTGTCCCTTCTCCATCCCGTCCCAGGCACAGACCCTGTGGAGACGGCATTTGTTTCCTAGTTGGCAGCGCTTCTTCCCTCCAGGCTGCTAGCGTGTGCCCGCTGCCTCCTCTTCGGTCACCTTGCTTGCCCTGGGTCTCCCTTCTTGGTTATTTAGGGCTAAGGGGTCTGAATGAATTCCAACAGCTGGGGAAAGGGGGACGAGTGTGAAAGGAAGAGCAGTGCTCAGCTTTCCCGTGGTGGGCACAGAACCAGGAGATGCGCATTGCCTAGTGGGCAGAGCTGGCACCCAGGGGCTCTGCCAAAATGAACTGCAGACCACCTCTTGTGCCCATTTGGCCCCCATGTGGACACAGAAGGACCCCAGGGCCTCGTATTCCCACGAAGTGTGATATGTGATGCTGAGAGGAAGTCCTGAGCTGGGAGACCCAGGGAAGGTACCTCACTCACAGGCAAGCCATGGCCGGCCTCCATGGGGACCCGCTCGGCAGCTCGTTCTGCCCAGGAGCACGGGGTGAGGCGGCTGCATTGCACAAAGCCTGGGGTCTTCTCTAGGCACATCGGGGGCTTCATTCATTTCAATCAAACATGGCCCTGGACATCTGGCTTGAAGAAATGAGCTGCTCTTCTTTCCGAGAGAGAGAGAGGCTGCTTGGGGGTGTGCATGAGGGAGGAGGAGAAGGATCCTAAAAATAATTCCTATCTGACTCATTTTGCTTAGAATCTGACAGGGCTGCCTGCCAGGTGGGGGTTTGCCTGTCCCATTTTCTTATCTATCTTTAGCAGGGACTTAATGAGGGCAATTTCCTTGCTGGGATAGAAAGACAAACCGTGGGCAATGTGAGCATGGATCTGTCTCGCGGTCTCCGGGTTCCTGATGACAGGGTGGCAATGACAGTCACTGCAGGGCTGAGCCATCTGTGGGGCTTCAGCGATGGTGTCATCCCAGGATGGCGCAAATGACGCAGTGGCCTGCTCAGTGAAACCAGGCAGGACAACAACCACGAGAGGAAGTGTTTCCCCCACCCCCTGACCCTGTCTCACCCCCTAGCTCTGCTACCACCACCACACAAATAAGATCAATCATTCAGGTCCCAAATCCTGTTGCTGATAACATATTCCTTTACCTTCATCATCTCTCTACCCTGTTTTAAAGAGCAAGCACAGTCGATTTTCGTTATTTGCAATAGTTATGTTCTATAATGTTGCCACAAACACTGAATTAGCAAACACGGATTCCTAGGGGACATACAGGGTTAGGTTCCTGTGAGCCTCTGGTCGCGACATTTTCACCAATGGACCAACACACAACCTGGTTTTACGTATGTTTCTGTTTGAAGACACTTTATTTAATACACACTGTTAATTTGCTAACATTGCGCTCACAGCGAGGGCACTCCAACCCGTGCCTGAACAAAGCTTCTCTAACACACGCATTTTCTCCATGAGGCGCATAACAGCCTCCTCATGCTCGGGAACAGTAGAGAGCACTTCGCCACTATTCTTGGGGGCCATTTTAAGCAGAAAGCTCGCCCAAAAAAGCACAAAAAATGTGAAAAACGCGGCACTAAGCAGACCATGAAAAGGATACTTGTTTACAACATGAGAGCTGACACAAGAAGGCAGAACGCCACCTGGTCTGACCTCAGCTGGGATCCTGCGGGTCAGGCACCTCGAATTTTTTACTGCTCTGTGCATGTCAATGAATGGCCACAAAAACACGAGTATTAACTTTGGTGTTACAAGTAAGTTTTAGCAAGTAGGAGAATTTGCAAATGCGGAATCGATGAGTAAAGAGGATCGACTGTACTTCCCAAAGGGCTCATGTAACAACTCGTGGGAATGAGCTGGTGGACAGATGAAGGACTCTCCCAGTCAGTTTCTGATGGCCAAGATCTGGGGACTTAGTCATCTATGTGGGATGAAGGACCCCATGACTGGTGGAATGATCTGAGGTGCTAAAGGGACCAGCAAGCTCTGGACAGCAGCTGTGATTTAAGGACAAGGGTTTCAGGAGGCAATAAGTGTCCCCTAGGGCCCTCGCCATGAGCCTGGATGTGCGAAGGAGGAGTAAGGTGTGTTCCAGAATGGAATGAGGGGCTTCCCATAACCAGGGATGACCATCAAAGCCTGGGGTCATCAGAACAGAGTCAAGGAGTGGGGCCTAAGAATATCAATGACAACTCTAAAATTACATTTTCGTATTTAGAGTGAGAAGGCAGAGTGAAGTGTGAGGCTGCTGATGGGGCAGATGATGTAGAATTAAGAGGTCACTAAAAGAAAGAGACCTGCCCAACTTCAAGTTTGCCTTCCACAAGACAACACGTGCTGGCTCGGAAAAGGCAGACTCAGCTGGAGCATCCGTAGGGCCTAGGAGATCACGGGAGAGCAACGGTGCTCTTGCCTGAGAAATGGGGCAGTGTTGGTCAGGATAAGAGAAATCTTTACATGAGGTCATCAGTGGTCCCTGACCATGTCTGAGCAATCCTGGAGAAGAGATGGAATGGCTAATTTTATGTATCAACTTGACTGGGCTAAGAGATGCCCAGATAGCTGGTAAACCATTATTCCTGGGTGTGTCTGTGAGGAGGTTTTGAATCAGTAAAACAAGTAAAAATTGCTCTCACTGATGTAGGTGGGCACCGCCCAATCTGTGGAGGGCCTGAATTGAACACAATAAGCAGGGAAGGGCGAACTCACTCTCTCTCCTCTTGAGCTGGGACATTCATCTCATCCTGCCCTTGAATGTCTCATACTGCAACACGCAGTATGTTCACTGTCACACTGGCTCTCGGCCTTTGCACTTGGAACGAACTGCTCCGCTGGCTTTCCTGGCTCTCCAGCTTGCCGCGGGGGGCAGTCTGTGGGACTTCTTGGTCTCCCAGGAACCAATTCCCATAATAAATCTCTCTCTTCCCCTCTCAATATGTCCTATTAGTTCTGTTTCTCTGGAAAACCCTGAATAACACAACAAAAGAGCTAGAGACTGTAGCTAGGCATATATAATCCAATCCTCAAAAATTATTATAGAAAAATATAGATAACATCTCTCCCAAAGAGATTCCCCAACAGATGGTTTAGAAGAAAAAAGGTGATCGCTAAGAGCTAGAACAGGTTCACACAGACCCAGTACTGCCAGACCAATTCTCTGTCCTTTTCTGAAAGAGTTACCAGCCTGATACATTTAGGGAACCCTACAAATATTAAGATTGAAGAGGTGTTTCAAGGCGCTTGCCACTTCACCTCATCCTGGGACCTGCCCTATTCATTGAAAAAACATTTTTTCATTAAGATATAATTCACATACCACAAAATTCACCCCTTTAAAGTATAGAACTCAGTGATTTTTAATCTATTCACAAAGTTGCATAGCCATCACCACTAATTCCAAATGTCCTGTTTGTTTTTATCAGTGACTCAGATGATGTCACAGAGAGCTTGTAAACCCAAATCTGATGGCTGACACTGAAGGTCTAGGTACATGTCGGCAGAGGAAGAGAGGGAGGGACAAGATTCTTAACTGGTTCTACAATTAGAGGACACCAAGGCCACCGTCACAGTCAACTGTAGGACAGAGACGGCAAGCGCTGCTGTGGGCTGTGACCACCGTGAGGTGTCCAGCGTGCAGCCCAACTCTGCACCCCGGGGGGACGGCTTGCCCCCCTGCCTCTTGCCGTGTGGAGCCACGGGACACTAGCTGGGATGGCCAAGGTATTGTTTCCTTCCTCCTTTCAATCTGCTTTGAACGTGGAGTAAATTAACCGTTCTGAGACCTCACTTAATGAAACAAATTAATTTGGAGAAGGCTCTCCCGTCTCCCTGGCCGCACGGGCATGTGCGATGGACCACTAATGCCTCCATTAGCCGCTGCCTCTCGTGGTTGAGAGGGGTCCGTGGAGACTGCTAACAGTCTGGGCCGGGGTCCTCGGGAGCCTGCAGGCTCCGGCTTTTCCTCTCTATTTAGTTTGGTTGGGGGGTGTGGCCGTGCTGAGCTCTGGCCTCTGGCTCTGTTTCTAGGACCCATGTGGGGGACTCCTGGGGGCTGGGGAATCTCTGGCTCCAAGGCCTGCCTTGCTTAGCTGTGGTGTTCATGCTCCCCTCATCCCGACACCCCCCAGATCCCTTCCAAATCCTCCTAGCGTCTTGTTGGTAGTTCCATCCCCGCCTCCTCCAGGAAGCATTCAGGAACCATCTCTCAGGATGGCTCCTTTCTCTGAGCCTCCTCCCTATTAACGCGTGGATGCTAGACCACCGTGCTCCACGTTATTGTGGATTCCAGAGTGAAAATGCCATTGTGCAAGCTACTCCTCAGGCCCTCGAGAGCAGGGGCCATCCCTGCACTTTTGGCGGAGCCATGACATACTGCCCAGATGCCCCTTCTGGAATGTTCCACTGGAAGTACCGGACACACAGTCCTCAGCCGCCGGCCCCCCAGGAAAACCACCCTGGCTGACGAGCACTGCCCAGCCCAGGGTCACACCCCTTCTCCGGGCAAACTCCACCTGATGACCAATGGGCATAAGGGGATGAAGGGCTGCCCCTTCAGTCCATCTTGGGATAGCTCTAAAAGACACCCCAAGTTCAGAACCCCCTAGGGTCAGACCTCTCCAAGATTGCACTGCAGGTCACCTGCTCTCTGACCGGTCCTGCTGCTCCTTCTCCTGACTACACGGAGCCCAAGCGCATTCCTTAAAAAGCCCCCGCCTGCTTTTTAAGCATCCCCATCCCAAAGTCTGTTTCCTAGGGAACGCTGACCACAATAGTCATTCACTGCTTCAGTGTGTTCATCTCTTAAAATGGAGCCAGGGTGGGGAGGAGCAGAGAACCATGCCCCCAGGTGAGGGACCTCTCTCAGGTAAACTCGGGCGGTGGGCCAGGGCTTCAGCCCTCTAGTGACTTTGCTCTTCTGCCCTGCATGCTAGGAGGGTACAAACCTCAACAGATCTCCTTCCAAGCAACAGGCCTCTGATTTGTGTGGGGACAGGGCATCTAAGGCGTGCTGCTCTTTGAGGAATGCGTGGAATACTCATTTAGTGCATTTATATCATAAAATGAACAATTTTGTCTGAAATCAGCAAACTGTCGTTTACTAGCTTCCAAAAATAAACAAGTGGTTACCAGTTGTTAATTGCAAGAACACTCTTAAGGAGAAAATCTTTGCACTGTCCATGAGCTTAATTTTTTCCTGCAAAACGGAAAAAGAACATCCACAACTTACCTGAAGCAAGCCCACGGAATGTAGGGTCGGAACCTGTGGATGGCTGCTCTGGAGGGGCCCTCCTTCCCTGCCCAGGCTCGGGGAGGCCCTGACAGTGGGGCCAGGGCTTTAAGAGTTGATCCGGGAGAAGGAACGATTGATCCTGGGGCCCTGGCCCTGGAGGGAATGCAGGGCAAGGCTTTCTGGGTTCACAAGCAAGCCTAGAATGCTGCCTGGATCACGGGACAAAGCCTAGCCTCACTGCAGACACCTGTACTCCACACTTGCCTCACGTTTCCTGAGCACCTCGGATCCCCCCTCACCTGTAGGTGGCACTAAGACTGTTTCTAGGTGCTTTACAAGAATTATTAATAGCTCATTTAAGCCTCGCAGTTAGTGGACCCATTTCACAGAAGAGAAAATAAGAGTTTTCAAGACAGGAGTAATTTGCCCAGATCACAGAGCTAGTGAGCAGAGGAGGTGGGATTCCCTTCCAGCCCCTAACTCCAGGGTACGTGCCTTGACGGCTGCATTATTCAGCTTGCTAATTGCCTCGGACTTAAACAGGTGGAAAATAAAAGCAGTAGGGCCACAAAGCCCCCTGGCAGTCCAGCTGGAACTGGGATAGGACGCACGCTTCCAGAAGACCAGGATTCTAGGTCCCCATTTGCAAATCCCTGCTCCAGGCTGTGGGAAGTCACACAATCGCACTTCAGCTACACGCCCAGGCTGCGTGGAGTCTGCCGCTATGGGAAGCCAACTCCAGGCAGTGGTCAGGAGACGGAAGTCCACAGACTCCTGCAGGCATCAAGGAGAGCCACGGAGACACCATGGGGTTACAAATGGCCACTTCCCTTCACATGACAGGGGAGGTGAGAGGCACGACACAGATTCTGGCTGTGCCCTTCAGCCACCAAACCTGATAACCTGATTCTGGTCATCTCCCCGTTTGCCACCTGGTGTGCCCGGGGAATGTAAGTGCCTCTCAGCGTGGTTTAAACCCAAAATATCAGGAAGGTTAACCTGCCGTACAAAAGCGTTAACAACCAAGGTCAAACATGAAGGTTTGGCACTTAGCAAGGCCACTATTATCAACCATCAGCTGGGAGGGTTAGGGGTAAACCTGATAATATTCCACAGCTGCTCTTTGAATTTCAGAATCACATGATTTCCCAAGAAGGACTCAGGAGACTCCTGCTTTCAGACAATGTGGTCCTTAACCCATACGGCCGCCTGCTCTTCTCTCGAAAGTCCCCATCCCCTGGGGACTCCAGGACAGCTCCAGGCTCTGAGTGAGTGATGGTTCGGGCCGTATCCACGATATAGGACAAGGGTGGAGCGCCCTGACTAGCACGCGCTACCTGCTCAGTTCACTTCTGCTGCCCTGAATTGCAGAGTCTGGGCCCCCGCTGGTCAAGATGTTCACTCCTTGAGTCCATCTTTGGTCCAGCTGAAAACTCTGTTCTTCCCTCAGCTGATTTCCTCTAGCTTGGGTCCCTGTGGAGGTGGAGGCAGCTGCCCCTCATATCAATCTTCCATATGTTCCTTCCCTCTGGCCTCCTCTTGCCTGGCTGCAGCCCTCCAGCTCTCCTCACAGGACATACTTTCCACCCTTTTAATCATCTTTATTGCCTTTTGTTGGAGCCTGGCCCAGTCCACGGCCTTTGTGAGGCGTGCTGACCTCACCCGGGCATTTGCTAACGCGAGTGCGGCCCAGCGGAAGTCCGGCTTCCCAGTCCTTGTATGCTGTGCTCCTCTTCCTACATTCCTGGGCCAGGCTGCTGCTTTCCGGAGGCCTGCCACTGTGCCACTGTCCAGGGGACTCCTGCTGAGTGAGAAAACTTGGCCCAGAAATGGACATGTGGGCTGGCCTGGACGCCGGGCAGCAGCCTGCCGCTGCCTGGGCCCGGAGAAGTGGGTCAGAGGGTGACTCCTCTTGGGAACCTTGGGGACTTCCACACCTCTGAGACACACGCTCTGGGCCTTCCCTGCCATCAGGGACCACAGGGCCATGGGAGGGAGGACATAAGCCTCTGCTTTGCCTGATACCTCTCCAGGCCCCTGTGAACCCCACTCCTCCTTGATGGGTGCTCCCCACTCCTTCCCTCCACTATGAACCCAGAAGCCAGCAGTTAGCCTCTGCGACGTGGCACAGCAAAGAGGCAGCACCCACAGTGCAATTAACCACACTCTGGTCGGGGCAGAACGAGCGCTTGGTCCAACTCTCCTTGCTCAGTTTTCCCTTTTCACGACTGGTGGTTCCGCTTTCTCAGCCTGGGCTGCCTTCCTCCCAGCTAGGTGTACATTTACTGTCCTCTGTGACTGGTGCCAGACCCACTAAATCCACCAGCGGATGACAAGGCATTCTGGGTGCCCAATCCTACACCAACCCCGAGAGCCGTGGCCACCACCTGCCAATGCTTGTCCCGAGCCTGCACCCAGAGGAAGAATCAGAGGCACAGGTCAGCCCCAGAGCCCACCCACCATGAAAGCAGGCGCTCCCAGTGCCCAGAGCAAGGGATGCAGCTGGCTGTTCCTTGGCTCTCCGCAAACATTCTCTGTTCACTAACGGTAAGACCACGGGCCATCACCTTTATCTAAGAGTAAATTCCCTATAGAGGAATGAACACCTCATTTTAATTCCTCAGGCATAAGCCTTTTTGTTCTTTCTTTTTTTGTATTTCCATCCAGAAATAATTTATGCACGTTTAAGCAAAAAATAGGCTCTAACTCTCCCTTTTGCACAAATGGCCACACACAACAAACATTGTTCTGCACCTGAATTTTGGCACTTAAAATACATCTTGAAGACCTTTCCTTAATAAGCAAGCCTTTTCGACAATAAATGCACACATTCCCGGGATGCCTGATCTCGGCCGCGTGTTCCCATCCAGGGCTGCTTCACTGCACCTTTCCTGGCCCCTTACTGTCCCCCAGGACTCTGGGCCCCACGGGAGATCCTGGTCTCTGCCTTAGTTTAAGTGGGCCATTGCTGATCTGTCTGTCGCCTGAGACAGCAGAGCCAGCACGCACCAGGGACAACTCCAGGGACAATGACAGAAGGAAAGACAGATACCCTTTAACTTGTGAGCTCCGGGAGCCTCCTGGAGGCCATGTCTCAAAACACGCAGCCAGTGAGATCCTATTCCTGGGGACTGCCATTGTTGCTCTGAGATGGTGGAAAGCGCATTTCTCCTCCTGAACTGCAGAGCCTGGGTCCTGCCCACCCTGGCCCCCCCAGGAAGAGGCAGTGGTAACAGTGGCCCTCTGCTGGACTCCTGAAGGAATCCAATCCCTGAAACAACAAGAGAAGCGGAGTTGCCTTGCCCACGTGGGAATCCCAACCAGTAATCAACCGCGTCAGGCTGCCAACCTCATCCCATAGGCATCAGCTGGTGACCGGGCAAAGCAGAATGCAGGCCAGATCTGAGGTAGCTCCAGACAGCCAACGCGGGCAAAGAAAACCCAAAGATGGAGTCTCTCCTACCTTCGATCATTTCTCCTTCTCCGGAACAGCTTCTTGGTGTGCGCAATCTCCACTTCGTGGGGCATCGGGTGGTAGCCCTGCATGGTGGGGGGAGGAAGGGGGAACATTAGTTACTTTGGAAAGCGAGCACAGCACCCCTGGGACTGCATGAACTACAGCAGTATCTAAAACAAAAAGAAACTAAGAGTTTGGAAAGACTAGACTCTGACCACCCAATCCAGGCTGAAAAATGGAAAATACTAGAGTTAATGAATTTCCCACCAGGTTGATGATACTGGAACTACAGAATCACAATAGAGTGGGGACAACGGGCACCTTGAAATGCATCGTATCCAAGCCCTTGAATTACAGACGAGGATGCTGTGGTCCAGAGAGGTGAATGAGCCACAGAGCTGGGGCCAGGCGCTGCGGCTCACTGGCCGAGTGCCCCAGGACAAGTCACTTCATTCCCTAACAAAATGGGAACGTTAACGCCTTCTTCCCTGGGCTGTTGAGAGGACCAAGGGGGTAAATTCTGCAAACCCTGAGCCCCGTGCAGAGGAAATGTGTCTCCTAATCTTAGTCCAGGCTCCCCCTGTGCAAATTTCACCAAATCCTCTTCTTTTACTCTATCTAAGGAGTATTTAGGGAAATGTGCAAACAGCTAAATGCCTTTTTCAACTTTAAAGGAGGGACAGGGAAAATTCTAAGGATGGTCTTTTGTGTATTTTCATCACGACAACAATTATTTATACATTTATATCAAGGTTGGAGAGAGACCCTCTCTGTATAACATGGGCTGGTCCCGTAAACGCCAGGCCCCAGGCAGAATTACTTGCAGAAGCTGGGCTGATGGCCAGCTCTGTTCTTACCGCCCCCCAGCAACAGAAAAGTGTTCTGGTGTGACATGATAGACAGCACTACCATTCCATCATGGGCACCCCAGGGGGCAGTAATGGGGTCTAGGGGGAGGGGGTGGTCTGGCTGGGGTCTGGGATACCTAGTACAGGCCTGATGCATAGTCCACACCTGAGTGTGACCTTCCATGCCACCTGTAGGGACCTGGGCATGCACAGGATGAGAGAGGAGCCACAGAGCCCAGTCTGCTGGAGAGTGGTCAGCGAGAGTCCATTTGGCCTAGACCCCTACTTGACAGGCAGGGAGACGGAGGCCCAGAGAGGTCAGACAGTGAATTCTCTCTAATATTCACGGTTCTGTGGGCTGGCAGCCCTGACCCCCTGTGGTGGGGCACATGCGGCCCTCTGGATTCAGGCTCCCAATGGAGAGTCCCACTGCTCTGCCTTCACAGGGCTCAGCCCGCACCAGGCGGAGGGGTGGGGTGGGCACTGACAGCCCTGGCTGTGCTGGGACTGGCCAGTTTGGGGGAGCTTCCCAGAGGGGCAGTGGGAGGGAGGACACAGAGACCTTGGCATTATGGCCACTTGGCCTGGATGCCTACTGGGCCAGGGAGGGAATGACACATTTCAAAATGTATTTTAACAACAGTCCTTCCCTCCTACCCTGTCTCTCTTGCCTCCAGAGATCTAGCCAAAAAGCATGAATGAATTCCGGGCTCCAGGCAGCCACAATGGGCCTCTGGAGCCTTAGGATGTTCTTTGTTTAATGGTTTTCTCAAAGGATATTATTTGTTTTCTTTAATACAAAACACAAACAAGGAGAAACACCAGGTCTTCCCCTCTCGTTTCCCCTCTCCCACCCGGACTGAGCTCTGGGCTGGCCCCTCCTCACCCTCCCTGCCTCTCTAGGTCACTCAGGAACATGCTGGGTGCGCCCCAAGTAGACAATGAACAGGAAGCCGAGGCTCCCTCCCGAGCCGCGGCCTGCATCGGGATCTCAGCACCGAGGCTGGGCAGAGGGAGCTGCCCTAGCACCTGGCATAACACGGGCCCAGGAGGCGCCAGCCTCCTCCATCCCGGCCTCAGAGTCCTGGGCTCCGACCCACATCCTGGCCTCCTCCACTAGCCATGGGCAGCGGCCATGAGAGCGTGGGGTCCTAAGCCTTCCCCAGGACTCCGTGTGGCCCAATGGGGCATACAGGCTGCTCAGGGCTTCTTGTGAAGCCATGGCTATGTCTCCTGTGTACACTATCCATCCCAGAACAACACATATACATATATATATATAGAGAGAGAGGGGGAGAAAGAGAATGTGTAAATACTGTCACAGTGGTTGGAAGCCTGGGCTCTGGAGCTAGACTGCGAACGCTCAGATCTTGATGGCTATGTGACTTTGCGTAGACGACCTAACCCCTATGTGCCTATGGAAATAATAGCATCAGCCTCCTAGAACTCGTGTGAGGGTTAAATGAGTTTATAAACATGCAAAGAACATAGAATAATGCCTGGTACGTCGTGAGCCTTAATAAATATCTTGGTGTCATTGCCATTGTTGTTGTCGTTGTCATCATCATCTTTCCCATGATCCTAACACTGTGATCAGGGCTGACTGTGCCAGGACAAACAAGGCAGCCCAGACACCTGTGGTCAGGGAGCCCCCAGTGTTGGTAGAGTCCAGCAGGAGGTGGTGTGCAGGGCAGGAGGGCACGGGAAGCTCAGGCCAGGGAAGGAAGAAGGAATTTATGCGGTGCTTGGTGCCCCAGGCCGGTGTGCTAGGGGAGGGCAGAGAAGTTCTGTTTTGTGTTCTCTTAGGCCAGAGGCTGGCAGACCCTAGCAGGAGGCCAGACATCAGCTGAACAAAGTGACAAAGGTAACAGAACAAACTCTTGCACCCTCAGAGGGCCTCCCTCTCCAGGAATAATCCAGGCAAGGGCTACAGAGGACTGGCCCCACCCATGAGGCCACCTTGGACCCCAGCCCGAAGGTGGCATCTTGGTGAATAAATGAATGAACCTTGCTTCCTTCCCTGGGGCACTTTACATAGAACTTTCCATCACCAGGAACCTCTTCCTGCATAAAAAGGGTGCACTGTGTTTACACGAGCTTCACTTAGAGGACGCTCTTCAATCAGCCACCTTGTTTCTCAAACTCAAGGGACTGGTTAGTACCAAGAGACGCACACTACTTCAGGTGCTGCCCACACTCCCCCCAAAACAAGGTCATCTGGGTGTTAACAGGGGGTCAATGTGAGGCCAGCAGAAGGAGAAAGGCTGTGCTGAGCCACACACTGGCCACCAGACACGCAGCCAGCCCGAGTGAGCAGAGGATCTTTAATGTCATTGGCGAGAGGTAAGACAGCACGTGAGTGGTCACGGAAGCCTTGTTCTTCACAGACAAAAAATGGAAACCACCCAATGCCCGTCAACTGATGACCAGATAAACTGTGATAGATCCAATAAAATGGAATATTACACGGACAGGAAGGATGGAAGCTCTGATCCACGCCACAACATGGATGAACCTCAAAACCACCATGCCAGTCACAAAGGACCGCATGTTGTATGATTCCATTTTTTTACAAACTCTCCAGAACAGGCCAATCTACAGAGATGGAAAGTAGATTAGAAGCTGCCAGGGGTTGGGAAGAGGGAGAATGAAGAGTGACTGCTAATGGATACTGCGTTTGGGGCTGACAAAAATATTCTGGAATTAGACAGTAGTGATGGTGGCACAACCTTTGTGAATATACTAAAAAGTACTGAGTTGTATACTATAAAAGGGTGAATATATGGTATGTGAGTTTTATGTCAATAAAAAAGGGTAAAAATATGTGGGGGCAGTATATTCTAGGTAGAGGGAAGATCATGTGTTAAGAAGAAGAAAAAAAGGAGAATGAGAAGGAGAAAGACGAAGAGGAGGAGGAAAAAGAGGAGAAGGAGGGGGGAGGAGGAAGAGGAGGAGGAGGGAGGAGGGAGGAGGGAGAGAGGATGAGGGGGAGGAGGAGATCATCCATCACAGTGAAAAGTGCCCCTCTTGCTCATTTAATCTTGAGGAAACAGCTGCCCGAACACATCGCCCCTAAGATAGGACTAGGAAGGGTGGCAAGTCCTAGCCAAGGGGCACCCAATGACAGCAATGACTAATAAGGAATTTGGAAAAAAGCCTGACCTGGTGCTCCCGGTGGCCTGGCCAGGGAGATGCTATTCTGGCTTTAGACCACAGATCCCGTCTTGCTTTTTAAGAAAGGCTATAGCCCTTGAGTGGAGAACAGGAAATTTATCCTTTAAGAGCATATAGCGTGGCCTTTGTTTTAATTATTTGTCCAACAAATGCTTCCACTCTGTGCTCTGAAAGATCTCCCTGTGGCCGTCAGTCCAGGTACAAGGCCCCCACCCCCCAAGAGAGAACAGCCTTGGCGTTCCCAGCTGGTTTTGTGTGTTTGGTCAATCTGAGCCCTGTGTGCCTCTGGAGCACCACCCTGGAGCACCACCAGGCCCTGCCTGCTCCCGTGACTTCTTGCAGGAGAACCATTCTCCCTTGCGCTCTGAGACCTGGCTGCAGTTCCCCCCGTTTTACGTTTTGCCCCTTTGCATTACTTAATTGGGCCGGGGGGCCAGTTGGTTTTTTTAACCCAGGCTTTTGCAGGGACAGAGGGAAGATAATACTCCATCCACATGCAGAGTACACGTGAAACACACACGCACACTCGCACATTCACACTCCGGTCCTGCAGGTCGGTGCTGGTGTAAGACGCAACACCGAGGGGCAGCATCTGTTATGACTCTGGTTGCAAAAACATGTTATGTAAAATCAGCCCATTCTGGGACAGGCTGGGGCTGCTATCTCACAACCTGGTGTAGAAGGTATTTCTGAGGGATTAAGGCAGGCCCAGCAGAACTCTGGCCCCGGAACATTAGCCCCAGACAGTTAATAATCCCAGGCTGGGAGTGCTAGGGCCCTGTCCAGGTATGACAACTATGAAAAATAAATCTTGGGTCTGGGGGTGAGGGTGGGAGGAGGGAGGGAACAGCAAACACACTGAGCAGAGAGCGTGGGTCCCTGGTGGCTCTCAGACCAGCTGACACTGTGTTAAGAGTGACATGCCTCCCCTGGGCCACAAGCTCCCACCCATCCACCCATCCTTCCATGCATCTACCCATCCTGTAAGTGTTGTTTTAGGTACTGTGGACAGAGTACTGTAAAAAAATAGGCAAGATGCTTGTTTATATAGAGCACACATTCTAGTGAAAGGAGAGAGACAAAAAATAAATAAGTACATAATATGATAAGTGATAAATGTTTTGCTATGGAAGAAAAGGAGGCAGGGGCGGGCAGAATTATGTCCTTGAAAAGAGGAGGTGGTCAGGGAAGACCAGTGATGCTGCTGTCACAGGCCCAGTGGGGACACGTGCTTGGCACCTGGGTGGAGGTGGAGGCCCTGTGCTCCCAGGGTTGGCACTGGTGCTCCTGACCACGGTGTCTGGCTTGGTGCCATCTGTAGAGTCCTCTCCACCCCCTGCAGTAGGTAGAATTGTGTTGGAGTCCTAACCCTGGGTCCCTGTGAATATATTTGGAAACAGGGTTTTTCCAAATATAATCAAGTTACGATGAAGTCGTATGGGATTAGGAGGGGCCCTAAATCCAATGACTGATGTCCTTACAAGAAGGACATTTAGACGCAGAGAAACAGGAGACACACAGGAACAAAGGTCACGTGAAGACAGACGTAGTGTTTGGAGTGACGCAGACACAAGCCCAGGAACGCGAGCGCTGCTGGCAGCCACTGAGGCTGAGCAGAGCCTCCGGAAGGAGCAGGGCCCTGCCAACACCCTGATTGCTCCAGCCTCTAGGACTGTGAGCTGACAAATGTCTGTTGCTTTAAGCTGCCCAGTTCGTGGTGACTTGTGATGGCAGCCCCAGGGCACACCTTACACTGCAGTTCCAGCTGCAGATCCCCAGCACCAGGATTGCCCAACTGCCCCTACTCACTCTTTCCATATCACCTGCTGGCTCCTCCCTTGTGGTTCCTGGGGACCCTGTCTGCCACAGGGTGGCCCTGTGTCCATCTGATACCCCCGGTGAGCAAGTGCTGCCAGCCCCATGCGTGGATAATACCCAAGCTCCCATGGCTACGCCCTACAGGGCTGCTCCATGGGGAAGCCACGCTCTGTGCCAGAGATTCCAGGCTAGAGGGGTCTTCTGTCCCCACCAAACCAACAGCTTGCCATGCTGCCCAGGCCTCCACTCTCACAGTGCTTCTGTCTACTCGAGAAGAGGGGCTTTAAATTCTTAGAGAGCAGGCAGGGTACATGGCTGGCCCACCAGCGGGAGCCCCTGTCGCCATGGGACAAACCCTGCGACCCCAGCCCCAGCCTTCAGCTTACCTGAGGGCCCAGGCAGACAGCAGGGAGGAGGGAAGACACCCTGAGCTCAGCAGACCCCAAGGATGGAGAGAAGTACGTGCTGCTCCCTGATCATGTGGGTCCCCCTAGATCTGGTGCCCAGCTGGGCTGGTGGGAGGGGAATCCCTCAATCCTCACCCCCATCCCCAGAGGTGTGTTCCAGGAGGGCCCTGGTACACCCAGCACTGGAGAGGTGCCTGGCACACAATGGGTGCTAACTAAACATCTGCTGAAGAAAAGAAAAGGCGGTGGAGGAAGGAGGGAGCCCAGTTTCGGTGGAGCCTGCTCTATCTTCGATAGATACCTGAACAAGGTATCTGTTGAAACATGGACAGGCATGGCGGTGGCAGAGGCAGCTGTAGGAGCTCCTGGGTCTCAGCTGGGCCCACGCACCCCCACTCTATACCTCACAGACTCCGGGGCAGGAACTGTGGGGCCCTTCTGACTCCTGTGGGCTGAGAGGCTGAAGTTGGTGAGCAAGCGGTAAGGCTGCGCCCGCGGACATCCACCTTACTCCTCATCCCGCAGAACGTTCCTCCCTGGAGACCGCAGCGGAGCCACCATCTGTCCAGCACAGCCGCTTCCTTCCGGGGCTGCAGAAGGCTCTTGGCTCCACTGTGGCCTGCCAGGCGATGTGGCCAGCATGCACGTGGGCCTCCTGTGCCCAAGTGGCCTGTCTTTAAGCGTGACTCACCCAGGCCAAGATGCGCCCGCCCTGAGAGGCCTTGCCTCCCTCCCAAGCTTCCTCCTCTGTCGGCCAAGTGTCCCCTGGGGGGTGTGGTGGGCTGAAGTGTGCCCCAAATTCTCACGTTAAAGTCCTAACCCGCAGCACCCCTGAAGGACCTGACTGGGGAAGAGGGCCGCCGCAGACATGATTAGTTAAGATGAGGACAAGACGGAGTTGGGGCTCCCTAATCCAGTATGACCGGTGTCCTTACAAGAAGGCCACATGGAGGCTGGAGTGATGCTGCCACAAGCCAGGGCACTACTAGAAGCTGGAGGAGAGGAAGGGTCCTTCGCTGGCACCTTCAGAGGGAGTGTGGCCCCACGGACACCTTGATTTCAGACCTCTGGTTTCTGGAACTGCGAGACAAGAAGTTTCTGTTCTTCTGAGTTACCCAGTTTGTGGTCCTTTGTTATGGCAGCCGCAGGAAACTAACACAAGAGGAAGGCGGGCAAAATCACCCAGGCTGACAAAAGGGTTGTTTTTCTGAGTATATCTCCTGTGCCAAAACAGAGATTTGAATGTGTATATACTAAGTGCTCACCGGGTAATTCCACTATATTAATAATCCATTTTTATAAAAGAGGAACAGGAGGCCAGTAAGGTCAAAGAAGTTGCCCGAGGCCGCCCAACCAGTCAGCAGTAAGCCTGTGTCTTCTGTGTCTAAGGCTCATGCTCCCAGTTGTGATGTCACAGGGCCTACGGTACCAGGGCAGAGAAGTAGAGGCCGAACCCCTGGGAGAATCAGAGAGCTGTCTCCTGCCCTACCTTAGACCCAGGTGCCCACGTGCACCCTGGGGCCCTAGAAGTGAGGGGCATGGCTGAGAGCAAGGCCCTCCCTGTACTGGGGAGGCAGCCCTAGTCTTGCATTCGGGGACAGGTAGTCCCTCCCAGTGGCCACTGCGCCTCCCCCAGGCCCGGAAGATGGAGAGCTAGTCCTGGTTCAGAGGCCACCCGTGTCTGCGCTGCAGAGCGCTTGCCTGTGTGTCCTGGCTGTGACCCCGGAGATGACCCTGGCCAAGGCCCCATAGGCAGGCCTCCCTGTTTGCCTCTCCTCCTCTCACTAGAGGGTGGTGTTGCTGGCCATCGAGCCTGCCCTGCCCTTCACTCCACAGGCTAGTGGGGTGGAGTCCCCCAGCTGCTGCTGTGCCTGCTCCCCTTCCAGTCTGCCTCGATGACATTTAGAGGCGCCCCCAGAGCCCAATCCCACGGCTTGCAGCTTTGTGGAACCCACTTAGGAACCTTCAAGGAAGATCTTCCTGATAGTCTCATGATCTCTGACCTCTGACTCCTGACCCCTCAGGAGTCAGGGTCTGACAGAACCTTAGTGGACCTGGGTCTGACAGAAATCATCCAAGCCTGACTATCTCATAGGTCTGTTATCTCTCTCTCCCCTACACACCAGCTCTTTGTAAAAGAAGAAAGCATCACACAGATACGACAGCGTCTTCCTCCTGTTGTGTTAAAGATCCCCCAGCCTGCAGAAGGCCTAGAACAGCAGCACGAAACGCCTTTATTGGGAAGCAGCGCAGCCATGCAATGCTGGGGTTGGACAGGAGGCTGGGGGGTCCCAGCCCGGGCCGAGGAGGCTGTGGGAGGTCTCAAGCAGGGAGGTGCCCACATTAGGCTCCTGGCCAGGTACACCCTGCAGCCCCAACCCTGTTCTGTGCCAGCTGACGCACCTGTCTGCTCCCACGGTGCCTGGATATTGACTTTCTGCCCCGGCCCCTTGGAAACCACGGTCCCTCTCCTCTTCTTCACGAGCGTGCATACTGACACCACCAGGCTCCTGTCACTCCCAAGAATGCTTATTAAATACACAGAAACTAACAGCTTCCTTCCCTCCAGAACATACCAGATGACCAGGCGTGCAGTGCCCTGGGCGCGGTCTGGCATAGCGAGACACGAGTTCTGCCATGCCTACTGGGCAAAGCCAGGGGCACGAGCTCCATGAAAGCCCAGCAGACCTCCAGGCCAAGTCCAGGCCCTGCCAGCTCAGGACTTTGCAGACTCCCATCACCTCCAGCCCCGACGTGGGGAGGTATCCCAAGGTGCAAACAATACAAAGGAACTGCAGCACTTGGCAGCTTAAAAGGCCATAAAAATCCCAAGTACAGCTCCTCTGACAATCAGCTTGTCTTAATAGCAGAGGCTTCCTCCTGCTGGGGGTCATGCGTCTCATGTTTTTTTCTAAGAAGTCCTCCTACCAAGGTCTCCCTCCACGTGGGCAGGATGTGCAGGTCACATCCAAGCAGAAATAAACAGGTACTGTTTCTCAAATTCCTGGAATCTCTAGGCGGCACAGCTACTCAGAGAAGCTGACCTGTTTCAGGAAGAAAGTTCGGGGGTGGGCAGGCCCACTCTTGTTTAAATTGGTGGTTTTCTAACTTTTCTTTTAATTTATTATTTTTGATCAGGAGAGACCCCTTTAAAAATGATACCTTAGCTGTAGTCCCAGTATAAAATCACAGGAACCTAAAACTCCCCCTATTCTGAAAAGCTGCGCTCTCTATACTATACTGGATGCCGGCTCCACAGGGAGCTGAACTCCTTTTCTGGAAGAGGAGCTGAACTGAGGAACTGTGAACAGGTTTTCGTGGAGTCCGTGAGCCCCGGAAAGGCACAGGAATAGTTTGCACGTGGCACCCACCCTATACTCAAAAGGTCTGCGGCTGCACAGTGCCGTGGTCGCAGAGGCTGGGACGCTGAAGCGTGCAGGACCTCCTTAGATGCTCTAAGGCAATAACCCTTCTTCCCCTTTTTCCTTCCAGGTGGGGGTCCTACTGTCACAGCCCAAAGAGTTCCGACTAATAAACTGCACACACCCTTCAGGTGACCTGGGTTCCGGCTGTCGCTAAGCCTGCACAACCCTGGGCCGTCTTCTCTGCGTATCTCACGCAGCCCTTTCCTCTCTCTTGTGTCAAACGAGGATGAAAATATTTGCCCTTCCTACCTCCTTTGACACAGCTCTTAAGTCTTTCTTTGATTTCATGAGCCAATAAATTCTCCTTTTATCTTGAAAATATTTTGAGCCAGGTTTCTGTCACTTGCAACCAAAAAGTACTAAATAATTCAACACAATAGGTGTTTCTGTGGCTCATCTCGTTATGACCGTGGAAAGCAAACATGACCCCTCCCTTATCTTCCCCCACCGGTAGCCACGTCAGGAAGAATCCACTGGCCAATGTCAAATACAGATGACATTTACTTGTTAATTTCTGAATAAACAGAAAAAAAAAGGTGAAGGCACTGATGCCAAGGACAGGGACTAAGAAGCAACAGAAAAAGGTCAGAAGATTGTTTCTATATTATATGGTGTAAAATATAAAGGAAACAGTTAGTAAAGTGCTTCCCTGCTTTTTCAACTCGAATTGTCAGTCTTCTGTTTTGCAAGCAGGGCAGTACGGCAAAGGGGGTCTGTGTATCTGAGTGTGTGTGTGGGGGGTCAGGGGATGACTGTGACTCTCTCTGTGTCGAAGGCGAAACGAGACCAAGAGGCCCTGTCCAGGTGATAAGCCCAGGACCAAGAGTCCAGAGCAGTTCATGATGGGCTCGTGATGGTGTCCATGCTGCTCATGACCAGGACAGTCACGAGAGAATGAAACTGGGGCAGACAGATGCTGTCCAGTCCCCGGCTGACAGACACCTACCCAGGGTCCTACAAGCACGTCTGAACTAAGAAAAGGCAATGCCTTCGAGCTGCTGCAGACCAGAGGCGGGAAGAGGCCCAAGAAATGGGAGAGGCACACGTGGCCACAGAAAATGACAGTTTCTGTTCTATAGCCCCCAGAAAAACCACCTGGGTAAGGTGAGACACATATGTTCCAAACTGAATAGTATGTCCACGACAGAGATGGACCCGGATCCTGGGAACTCCACAAAGCAAGCGGGAGGGAAGCAGCAGCGATACTTTGTGCTCCGGCCTCCCAGGGGAATTGACAACCCTTGTGAGGCAGGCAAACTTGGGAGTGGTTTTATGTGCCTGGGGAGGCTCAGAGACCGTCCTAGGAACAGAAGGAGCAACTAACGTTGGAAGAGGAGCAATGATTCAGCAAACACTTAGAGGAGGCCCACTGCGTCCCGTGAGCACACTATGCATCACAGACATAGACAAATGAGACTAATGAGACACACACACACACACACACACACACAGACACACGCACGCAGGATTTTACTTCTACAGACTGAGGTTAGTCACAGTGGAAGGACACTCAAGGCACAAGGGACCATGGAGGAAGGGACGCCTGAGGCCACCCTTCGAAGTGAACAGAAGGCTCAAAGTTAGCAGAGTAAAGGAGACGTGGCCTGTGGAAGTCACCAGGAGGCAGGCTGGTGGCTGCTCCGCTTCTCCTGAGTGTGACCTAGTGCAGCTCATCACACAAGCTAGCAGAGTCAGGGGCGTGCAGGGCGAGGGCATCTGCAGGCCACGGGCAGGAGCCCCTGCCCAGAGCACCCCACCAGCATGCTGAGAGTCTGAGGTGTACCCCACTGCAGAGGGGGAAATGCCCCCCGGGCCTCACATGAATGACCACGGTAATCACCCTCCCACTCCCTGCCCTGGTGGGTCACAGCTGGCTGGTCAGAGGCAGCACCCAGGAGCCCCAGGACCCATGTCCCAGTGTCTGCCAGGCCAGTGTCGAGTGTGTGCACGCAGGTGTGTGAGCTGGGGACCTGCAGCAGCGCAGATCGGGGCTGCCCAAGACCAGAGGCAGGACGAGGCCCACGAAATGTGACAGGACGTTTCCATTAAATGCTGTCACTGCCACTTACAGTGGGAACTTGGAGAGAAGCCTACCTTATTTCTGCTTCTGTTTTCGTCACCTAGAAAGTGGCGGTAATGAAGAAGTTTACCTATTTCAGAGGATTCTTGTGAGGATGAAATGAGATTATGGGACATATATGGCACTTTGCTTCCAGCCCAACCACACCCCACTGCACACAGGTGTCTTCTGACCTGAAGCTTATTAAGTGTTTCCATTCATGGCTCTCATGAGCCTGCTAGGAAACAGCGGCCCAAACTCCCCAAAACATCCTAGAATGGCCACACCTGTGTCAACCAACCAACTACTTCCTGAGCTCCTAGGCCATGTCCAGAACATTTCAGGGGACCAAATGCGGTTCACTGCAAACTCACCTTCCTCTGCAGGGACCGTCACCTCCCGCCCCCAGCCCCGCCCTGGGCACTTTCCGATCCCTCCCCTCATCTCATCACAAGAGTCCCAGCCAAGTGGGATGCAAGAGCAGAGGAAGCTGCAAGCAGGTTGGAAGAGAAAGGGAAGGGCCTGTCCCCCAGAGGGACACGCCTGTCTGTGGACCTACTCAAGAGCAGAGCATCTAGCCGGGCATGGTGGCGCATGCCTGTAGCCCCAGCTACTCGGGAGGCTGAGGCAGGAGGATCACTTGAGCCTAGGAGTTTGAGGTTGCTGTGAGCTAGGCTGACGCCACGGCACTCTAGACCGGGCAACACAGTGAGACTCTGTCTCAAAAAAAAAAAAAAAAAAAGCAGAGCATCGCCCAGAGGCCCTGACAACCAAGGCCACGGCAGCATCCTCGGGAGGGAGCTGCTCCCACCCGACAGCGATGGTGAGTGAGACGCAGAGTCAGAGCAGCCTGGCTGGAGCCGTCGGGCACTGGGCAGCTCGAGGGTTTCTACAAAGGTGAGCTACACCGCAGACAAGGAGGGCGGGGAGAAGGCCTCTCTTCTCAGGCTTGACTGAGAACCTACAAGAGCAAACTCAGCATTGGTGCTGGAGACACAAGACGGCCGAAATGCGGTCCCTCTCCACGGAGCCAAACGTGCTTTCATTCATTCAGGCAACACACCTCTGCTGAGGTGTACAAGGCGCCAGGCGTACAAGAATGACCAGGCTGAACAGGTCAAGAAAGATTTGAGGCTGAGACCAAAAAATTAAATAGGATATTCCTATTCTGTTTGTTCTTCAATATGCAAAGCATCGAGTTCTTTAATTTAAATAAGGGGGTAGGCCTGGATTGGTAGTTCCCAACATCTCAAATTTCATAAACCTGTAAAATTTTAAATGAGGGAATTGTTACTTTTTATTCTGTGTAAGGACATCCCATCTATCCTCACGATCATTTCCTAAAGGATATAACTTTAAAGCAACACATACATGGATTCACTTAAGCTCCATGAGAAACTCACTCTCCCGTCTCATTGAATGCCCTTTACTACAGAGCCTCCGTCAAGCGCTTGTCTAATGTGCTCAGATTCACCTGCATGCACTTGGAAAGAAATAACATTTAAATATGGGGCTTATGGACTCTTTATAACAGAGTATACATTATACAATCTCTGTATGGTGGGTTTATCAGACATAACCCTGTTGTAAGTCGAGGAGCTCTTTATGATTTATGATGAGGTCGTGGTTTCCGTTGAATGCACATTGCTTTTGCATCATTGTCCAGTTGAAAAGTCCTAAATTGAGTCATCATAAGTTGGGGACCATCTGCTGGGTTGCCAGCCCTCAATACATTTTCGACTTACTTTCGACTTAGTTCATGCCCTTGGTGTTCCCTTCACCCACAATTTTTTTTTTTCATGATGGCTATGTTTTCTGCAGAGTTGACCTTCAGGAGGAGAGAGTTACCCTGCAAGGCCACACAGCTCCTGGCTCTGGGCACACACCCATGCTTGACCGGGAAGGTCAAAGTGCATGAACAAGCTCAAGGGATCACATCTGGGCTGCCAGGCTGCAGGGTTGGGGTGACCAGCTCAAGCAAGGGCCAGGGTTAATGGCATGATCTGTATTCCTGGCTGCATCACGGCCTTTTCAGCAGGCGAAGGGAGTTTGGGCGACTCTTTGGGTTCCCACTGCCCCCCTCACACGTCGTATCTCAGGAGCAGCACACCCAGAGGAAAAGCTTCGGTCTCTGCCCCCACCCTGCTCTGGCCTCCAGAACTACTTTAAACTTCTATTTATGGCAATGCAGCAGAAGGAGCACTGGGCAGGGAGCCAGGAAACCTGGTTCCTGCCCTGGGGTTTGGAGTTAGACTAGAGAACTGTTGGCCACTGATCTCTAAGGACCGTCTACACCTAACTGTCCCCATGTGCCTGCCACCCCATCCCTGAACGCACATTCCTCCCTCCAATCTTTACCCTTGGCCTGGAACATCTTTCCACCTCTGCTCATCCCTGAAATCCTGTCCAGCCTCTGCCATTAGCACAAGTGCCTCTGCCCTGCAAAGCCGACCTCAATTCCCACGAGAATTAACCTATTTGGTCACACAGCACATTGGACAAACTTCTTAGCACTCCATCTTGCTGTCGAAATAGTCTAGATAGTTGCTTACGTGCTTGCCTCCCCAGCCAAGCTACAAGCTTTCAGGAGCTCAGGGGCCACTTTTCCTTCACTTCAATGTAGTGTAGCACCTTGATACTGCGGGCCACGGTAACGACTGACCGCCCCGGATGGGCCAGAGTTGGGCCATGCCCATTCTATCCACTGTGGGCCAAGAGTGCTCACAGGTGACCCAGGCTTTCTCTGTGGCTTTCAACCTGGCAATATCTCTTGCTTTGCAAGAAGCCATGATCCTTGATGTTCTCATCAGCCCTCAACCTCTAGCCCTGAGGCTGAGCGTGCAAGTGCGAGCCCTCCTTCAGTTAAACAAAAGATAACAGAGACCTGGCTGCCCCAGTCCTCGGTCAGACTGTAAGCTCTGCGAGGACCAGACTGGCCATTCACATGTGCACAGTGACAATGGCACCACGAATGCTTGGTGCCCATTGCTCAACTCCACGGGCCCCCTTGTTTGCCACAAGTGTTTCCCTCTTGCCGAGCCAGTTCTGAGTGCAAGGCAGCAGGGACATCTGGCCGGGCACCAGTACTGCTCATGTCTCCTCTCTGAGCCTCTGTTTCCTCTGCTTTCAAAGAGAGGTCTCTCCATTTGCCTACTTTCATTGTGAGGACTGAATGAGGTGCTAGAAACCAAAGGCGATGATGCATAGGAACCCGCCTGGCCAGCTCTGGAATACGTATTCGCTGAACCCAAATGCAGAGATGGTCAAGGCCAAACCAGCCCATAAAGAGAAGGGTCCAAGTGTACCTGAGGTCCACAGAGCTGAGGCCAGACAGGCTGTGTGTGTATGTGTGTGTAGGGAGGCATCGGTACCCACAAGGACTGGCCACACAAGTACAGAGGCCAGGACGGTGAGACCAGGAGTTCCACCCTGGCAAGGGAGAAGGTTGGATGGGCGGCAGGGTCCATGGACGTAGTCCAGCCCAAACTGTGACCAGGAGTCAGGCACCAACCAGGGCCCCCACTCAATGGCCCCTACTGGTCTATGGTCATTGATTCTAGAATACAAGGCTCTCTGCCCTGGATTTGTGCTCTTTACTGATAAGAAAAGGCTGAGGGTGAAGGTGAATCCTGGATCACAGCAAGGACCACAGCCTAGGCAAAGGCCAGGGGACTCTAGGGACTCCATAGGGCCCTATCTTCCCTGTCAGAGCCTTAAGCTTCACCTCTAGATCGCATGTCACCTGATGCAGATACTCAACAAACACTTTCCAGGTGACCAGCAAGACTGGGCGCTGGGGAAGTAGTGAAGGGAGAGAACAGTTGTCGGAGACAGCTTGGGCACTGAGATCAAACCTGCTTTGCTACACTCCTTGGTCGTTTTCAACAAGTTCTACTGTCTACTTTCTTGGCCACTGCAGGATGGCAAGAAGATGAAGAAAAAGGAGACAGCCAGGTGAGGCTTGAGCATCCTTGAGCCAAAGGTGCATGTGGAGAAGCCGGCCCAACAATGAGGGGAAGCCGGGCTGCAAACTCCTTCCTTCCCTGCCGGTCCTGCCCAGTGAATCTGCTCCCTTCTATGGTCTGAGCAATGTCGTTTTCCCTGAAGGTACGCAGAACGTCTCCTTACCATAGAAGGAACTGAATGATGTCTGTGTGGATTATGAGCAATCAAAATGATAATAACTGTGTCTATCACTTATTGAGGCAGGCACTGAGTTAAGAGATTTCATGTATTAACTAATTTAAACCTTACAACAGCCCTGATAGACAGGTACTATTATTATCCATCCTCTACAGATGAGGAGAAGGAGGACTGGATAGATTAAATAGCGGGTCTAAAGAAACACGGCACGTAAGCGATGGCATCGGGTGCTGGCGCAGAGTTCTGGAACGCCAAAGCCTGTTCCCGTGAGGCCCTAGAAAGACACAAAATGCAATGCTCATAACAGCATCAGTTATGAGACCGACAGAGTGTGTGTGGGGGGGTCCTATTTCTCTGGCAACAGCCCCCCAGTTTCCATCATAATGACTTTGCAGATCAACATCACAGAGCAGGTACTCAACAAACGCTGGTTGATGGAATGAAAAAATGAATGAAGGAATGATGAACACAGTTTTATTTTTTATTTTTATTTTTTTTGAGAAAGAGTCTCACTGTGTTGCCTGGGCTAGAGTGCCATGGCGTCAGCCTAGCTCACAGCAACCTCAAACTCCTGGGCTCGAGCAATCCTTCTGTCTCAGCCTCCCGAGCAGCTGGGACTACAGGCATGCGCCACCATGCCCGGCTAATTTTTTCTATATTTTTAATTGTCTGATTAATTTCTTTCTATTTTTAGTAGAGACGGGGTCTCGCTTTTGCTCAGGCTGGTTTCGTACTCCTGAGCTCAAACAATCCACCCGCCTCGGCCTCCCAGAGTGCTAGGATTACAGGCGTGAGCCACTGCGCCCGGCCCAATGAACACAGTTTTAAACACGCTATGAAAAGCACTGGCCCCACTCGTAGTGGGCACCCACTCTGTAAACAACGACAGCGTCGAAAGCATAAATTCGCAGGGTTGCTGTAACCGAGCTATGCTGGGGCACTTCGCTTCTTCCCTGCTTCCAAATGAAGGCACTGATAGCTGTGCCGCAGAGCTAAATGTTCACATGTTCAGTGCCACGGGAAAATAGTGGATCTCTCTGACAACGGTGCTGTCAAAAATTAAAAAGCATATGGAACTTCTAGAAATTAAAAAGTATAAGGTCTTAGGGAGGTTTCCAATTAGGAAGATAAGAAATTAGTAGACAGGGATGAGTTCCTAATAAGCTGCTTGCATGCAGAAAATAGTTCCGTATGCAACTGTGTTTTAATTGTACTAGGAAATTACAAGTCTTGTTTCAAATATGTTGGTAAATTAGATAATTGCCTCCATCTTATTAATTTTTTAAGTGACTCCAGATACTTTAAGGACACTTGTTGTACCTTTCTTTCTGACTCCAGTGAAATATACCACTTCAGAAATTCAATTATTTGTTCCATTTCCAGAAAACCGAGCCAACTTTTTGCCATGTGGATGCAGGCCATTAAGGATTCTCTGCCACATAAAATGGTCCTTCTGGGTTGCCTTAAATTGGGTGGCCATTGGTTTTGCTGGTAGGCTCACTAAGAAATAGTGGCCCTAATGACATAGTTGGTATCTCTTTCCCTCCATGTCTCTATGGCAGACATGATTTGATTTACTTTCAGAAGCACAGTGGTAGCTCAGGAAGGAATGGAAGAGAACACAAGAGCCTGGACTTGAGATATTGAAGCTGAGCCTCTAGGTGTGTCCTGGCCACTCTCACCCCTGGGGCCTCTCTTGGCTCTGACCTGGTACGGCTCTCATCTTCTCCCTCCTCTCTCTGTCTCCACAGCCTCTTCCTCCTGCAGCTCTCCTCACCTGGATCCACCCTCATTGGGCAGGAAGAGTGTCCATTCCTAGCCCAGTCTGTCCAACTTCTTATGTCTCTCAGGTTTTGATGTGGGGCCTCCCAGCCTCCCACCTCCCAGCCCACAGAGAAGAAAGTAACATCTGTATGGCACCCTGGGACAACCCAAAGAGGCTGTGTGGTATCAGAGGGTAGCGGCAGCAGGTGCTCTGCTCTAAGAGCAACTAAAACATTAAAAAGAATCCTAACAGTGGTTAAAAAAATTCCCAGCATATGTGTCAATGCATAAACCACAGCTGGGGAGTCCATGCAATCAGCCCTGTAGAGCAGGGGTCAGCAGACTTTGCCTGTAAAGGGTCAAATACTGGATATTTTAGACTTTGCAAGCCACAAGGTCTCTGGCACAACTGCTCAACTCTGCCATTGTATAGCATAAACAGCCACAGAAGGGTGGCTATGTTCCAATAAAGCTTTATTTATAAAAACTGGTGGAGGGCCGGATTTGGCCCATAGATCATAGCTGGCAGAGCCCTGCTCTAGAGACTTGTTGGGAGGCCAAGTGCATTTTGCAGTGACGTGTCTTCCTGTCTGGGCCCTCCCCCCACTCAGTCGGGGTTTCTTGCATTGGACAGGTGCCCAGTATCCTCACACTCTCTCCCCTGCTGCTTTCATGGAAGGACCTGACAGACTCAATCCCTCTGGGATGAGGATAAATGGATTACATTTACATTGAAATCAATCAAAACCTGAGGTCAGTGGCTTTTAGCCCTGGCTGCTCACTGATAGCCCCTGGGGGCCTTTAAAACATCCTGATGCCCGGTCCCACTCCAGTGACTCTGATGCATTTGGTCAGGGTGCAGACCAGGCATGAGAGATGTTAAAAGCTCCCCAGGTGAGACTAAAGGGTGGTCAAGCTGAGAACCACTGCCTTAGACCAAAAGGGAAAAGAAAAACAAAACTGAGTAGTAGTGCTTTGGCAATAAGCAAGCCATGGAGGCAGTTGTTTTTTTTTTTTTTTTACCTTTGTGGGTGGGGAAGGGCAGAAACATGTCCAGAACCCTTGAAACTATACTACACAGGACAGCCTTGGCCGCCCTCGGCCAAGGCTGGCACTGTGTAGATTTCACCATGCTCTGGCTAGATCCAAAAACACACTTCATCTTTATTTCCTCTTGACATCTACTATGGCTCCCTCATGGCAATACCTGTTCTATTGGTTAATCATCAAAAAAGCACCTAAGGGCCTAATATTCAATCAGTTGATCAATCAATCAATCCTCAAATAAAAAGTTGACCAGCTGCTGCCAATCCTTAGGGAGGATTGTAACCTCTCAAGGGAGCCAAGGTGAGCACAGATGAAATGAATGATGGGCCTAGCCACGTTCACTACATGCTGTAAGGCAGTGGTTCCCACACTTTACTGCTCATTATAATCAATCACCTGGGGAGATTTTAAAAATCCCAATTCCTGGGTCATGGTCCATGCCAATAAAATCAGAATGTCTCGGGGTGGAAGACTGGCACTGGTCTCTTTTAAAACCCCCCACACGATTCCAATGTGTGGCAAAATTTGAGAACCACTGTCACAGGTTCTGCTACTCAAAGTGTGGTCCGCGGACCAGCAGCATCAGCACCACCCGAGAGCCAGTTAGAGATGCAGATGCTCGGGCGTCCCCCAGGTCTACTGAATCAGAATCTGCATGTTTACTAGATCTGCAAGCTGTCGGTGCGCACATTACGGTCTGAGAAGTGATGAAGTAGGGTACCATGCATGCTCTGAGAAAGGAAGATTCTAGAATGTCCCAGAAGAGTAGTCGGGGAACACTACTTAGGAAAGGGAGGAAAGGGGAGATTCTGAGGGATGGAGGAGTTAGAGGGAGGGAGGGCACTTAAGGCAAGGTCTGGAGGCAAGAAGGAAACTGGTCTTCATGTGCTGTGAGCCAGAAACAGGAACAAGGGGTCTATGAGAATTTTTTACAAAAGTAAAAATTTAAATCACATGTAGTCACACGATTAACACACAAGCTGAAGTTTCTGAAAAGGATAAAATGACAGAAAAATAGGGTTGTCCTGGAAAATGTAGGGCGACAATTAGGAGGTGGTGGAGGATGAGAATGGACGGGGAAGTGAAGAAAGATTCCAGGGATCAGACTTTGTCTCACAGCCAGCGGAGAGCTGTGTGTTGCCACTGGAGTCCGGGAGGGACACGGTGACAGAGGGGAGATTGCGAAGGTGTGAGGACAACTTCTTCAAGGAGGACAGACCAGCAAGGGAAACAGCACTGGGTCTTCCTGTAACCCAGGCCTGGGGCCTCGTGCATCTGTGCCAAGGTGGAGGAAGAAACATAAAGAAAGACCTTTCAGGAAGAAACTGATGATACACGGTGTGGGTGGCAAAGAGTCACTGAGCATCCATAGGTTTCAAGTCTGGGACGCTTGGCCCTATAACTGATAAGAAGGAAATCTATAATCTCAAGTGTAGTTAGAATAAACTCTTTTGGTATTGACCCCTAAAACGTTTTCTATGGGAAAACACAAAGGTCTTCAGTGAACGTGACCCCCGAAGGGAAGGAGAGAGGAAAAACCAAGCTGTACGCAAGCCCTGGGATTGTCTGCAGCACTCCTGGGCCACAAACACCCAGAGCGGCCCTTGAGCACAATCCCTTTGTTTGCAGACCTCTGGAAGTCAAGCTGATTCCCAGTTGAGTTGGAAACGCCGGGAGACTTTTCCCATAGAGCAGTAGACTGAAACAATAACAGCAGAATGGACGTTACCACAATTGTTTCCACTGAAGTTATTTTGGGGGAGTTTAGGAAGATTGTCTATTCCAAGACATTTCCTTCACCCGATTCCTTTTATAAAAATGCAGAGAGAAGCAGCCAGTGTCGCCACCGATACGCCTGCCCTGCTCACAAGCACGTGCGCAGTGCTCCACGGTGAGCGGCGCCCCAAGGGTCCCGGAGCTGCCACGTGCAACACATGTTTACTGCTGCGCTCACAGAAGCCCTTGGATTTGCCTGGTACCTTACAGTTTTCAAAGCACTTTCTCAATTAGAATCTTGCTTGATTCTCACGGCAGCCTTCTGGGGCAGTGGCTTGCAGTGGGTAGACTTTATTTTCCCCATCCTAGCTATGAGGAAACAGAGAAGTAAAGGCACTTGCTTGGAAGGCGCAGGGCAGATCCCTGTGTCCTGGCTCCTAGAGGCTGCCCTTTGGTCCAGTGCGTGTTGTGGGGTGTGCCAGGGCCGCAGTGTGTTCACGCACTGTTCGTGGTCTACTTACTGCAGCCAATGTCTGTGCCAGGTGAAGACAGCAGCCTGGCCCTTCTATATTCAGGGCCCTACAACTAGTCCAGTGTGCTGTGATGTGGGGTGCAAGAGGGGGAAACGTGGGATCCAAGGCTGGGAAGAGAAGCAGGGGCTGGCTCGGGGCAGCCGTGCATGGCAGGCGCTTGGTCCTACGTGCAGCGGGAGGCAAGGACAGGCCTCCGCAAATCAGTCAACTTAGCTAGACTTGTGCACTCGGCAGACCATGCTGGAGGTAGCACGGAGGGTGGGTTTAGGGAATCCATTGAAACCAAACAGAGGGCAGGCTGGCTGGGAGGAGATCACAACAGCCAAGAGACAAGGAGGGCTAACGTAGGAGCTAGGGAAGCTAGGAAGGAGGGGAGTCCATAAACATTTAAGTATAAAACTGACAGGTTTTGGTAAAGGACGAGGCAGGGTCGGGGAGGGGGGCAAGGGGAAGATAGGGCATCCCCTGTGAGAAATACAACGGCAAACTAGACTCGGTCCCTGCTCTGCGGAACCCTGCATTCTTATATGAACAGGAGGGACGGAAAAGAAACGAGTATTCCACAGCGCTGGTGTGATTTATTTCAGGAAGACAGAGGCCACTGCACTAATGTTATATAAGTTTGGATCCAGTCCTGGCTAACCCCTTATTTTTCTTACAGAAAGGGGAAGTGGAACAAACCCTGAATACTTTAGGGCAGAGGGTCTCGGCCCTGGGTGCATGTTAGAGTCGCCCAGGGAGCTTTAGGAGGGACCCGTGCCCAGGACTCACCGCGCAGAGATTCTGACTTAATTGTCTGTGGTAGGGCAAAGGTTCAGGCATTTTGGTAAGAGCCTCCCACGAGTTCTTGAAATCGTCTTCTCAGCTCTGCAGGCAGCGCTGCAGTCCCACACCACGCTCACGGCAGGGGTGAAAGAAGAGGTTCTTCTTGGACACTAACTTTCGATTCTCTGAATCACCCTGAGGTTTGGGGTTGTCTCTCCTCGTAGCACAGAGAGGTTCCCCAATGGCCTGGGAAGCTTCCCCCTGGCCTCTGGCTCCCCACCTCTGGGCTCGGGCTCGGCTTAGCTGAGCCTCCATCTTCAGCCAATCAGGTGTGCTCCTGCAGGACACGGCCAGCTCCCGGTGCCACTGCTCTTTGGGGTGTCCTCAGATGACCTCAGTGAAGGGGGGCAATGGGTTTCCTTGACCACACCACACGCCAGCCTGCTGGAACAATGTCCCTCTTCTTGCCGCCAGGAAGAGCCACATAAAGGAACATCTTCTCTTTTCTTGCCAAGCAAATATTTCTGCTTTGACCTGGAGGGTACGCTTTGAAGCAAAATAATAATGCAGAGGGCACGGAGCTGCTCTAGAGGTCACAGGAACTAGAATGAACTGTTCCCAACATTTGTAACATGTTCAGAAAATGCCTTCACAGGTTCTTGGGGTTTATTTTGTGTGCGTGCGTGTGTGTGTGTGTGCGCGTGCGTGTGCGTGTGCATGTGTGTGTGTGTGTGTGTGTGTGTCGGGAGGGGTGGAAGAGGGACAACTGCCCCTCGAGTGGGCAGCCCATGACCAGCCTTGGCTGGGCTGGGTGGGATTTCCGGGCCATGGCTATGAAGATGCTGTCCCAGGCTGTCTGCTTCTTACGGCCACCTCTGCTGAGGGTCTTTGCCTAAATTCCTTATAGTGAGTCACATACTACTGACTTGCATATTATTAATAAATATGATTATGTTTCCTTAAAAAGAATCTATCTGCTGAGTGGATCACACTGGCCAAAACAAGTGAGGTGAACCGCTAGGGTCAGTGCTCTGAAGAACTTTGGGAATCCGGCAGCTCCTTTTCTTCTCTGTAAATCACCTTTTTGCTTAGCCCCTGCGGGACGCAGGAGTTTCTCTCTCCTGCATATGGTGACCTCTGACTCACGACAGCCTCACGAATTCAGCTCGTCTCCCCTGGAAGTGGGAGCGCAGAAGCCCTGTGCTCAGAGTAGGGGCTTTAGTGTTGCGAAGTGAAAGGAGCCGCACGAGACAGTCTAGAAGGTTCCACTCCACGACCTCACCACTCTTTCCTCCCAAAGAAACAGAAGGGGGACCTTGCCTTCTTGGCTGCCAGACCCTACCCTCCCAAGGAGGGTTCTCTTTAGCTGGAAGTGTTCTAAACTCAAAGTCTGGCCTCCTAGAAAAAGAATTAGTGAGCTAGGTATTCAACTCAAGCTTGGCATGTGAAATCTGCGTGAGTGAAGAACGGGCTGCTGCTCACACGTGCTCCGCACAACCCCGAGAGCTGGCCCTCGCCTCTGCTGTCATAGCTTCGAATGGTTTTTATGACAATTGGAGGCAGAGGCACCTCTTTCGAATTTGCACAGAGTCATCATATTGGCTAGCGGCGGGCCTGGTCCATGGGCTAAACACTTTCACAAAAGCCTTCTCCGGGGGCCAAAAAGGGACTCACAGGCCTGACAGAGAGCATGTAGAACAGAGACCAACGAGACGACACGGCACAACTGCCAACACGGGGCATCTGCCAGATGATGTGGCAGAAAATTCCTCTCCTCCGTGGCGTTTTTGAAGGCCCCGGTGATTTCCGCATCTCTCTGGATGGCCCTTCATGTCTCTGTGCCCCGGACGTGGCAGGACTGAGGCACAGGCCCCGGGAGCCCCTGGCCTGGCGTCAGGGCTGCCGTTAGCAGCGTATGTGGCCTTGCTGTTCTGGTCCACGAGAAGGGAGGTGGGCAGAGACAGAGAGATAGCTCTGATTGTCATTTCCTTTCCTTCTTCTCCTCTTTTTTTTTTTTTTTCTAATTTCCTTTCTACAGAACATTTTATGTGCCGACACTTTAGCGATGAAGTCTTTTCAAAGACACCTACTTGATGCCGATCCCTAGGAAATTCTAGAATAAATTATTAAACAGATGTCCTGTGAGCCTTATACAAGGACCAATCATTCAGATTCGTATAAAAGAAACGGCACCACGTGTGGGAAGAGCAGCAACCTGGGGGCCCTGGGCCGCAGATCTGTGGCGGAGGGAGCTGCGTAGGTGTGGTTTCCTTGTTCAGAAGGATGTGTTAGGGAGCTTTAGAGTGTGGACTAGGTGGTCTTCAAGGTGCCATGCACAGGGGGACAGTTCACCTGTTTGCCCCGTCACCCAGCGCTGGCTGCTCCTTACTCCGGGCACCAGGGCCAGGCAGCCACGTCTCCAGTGTCCTCCCCGGCTGGTCCAGGTACCCACTCCTGAGCCTGCCCCTCTCTGACCTTCTCCCCTCCACCAGCCCCATCCCAGGTACACCCCAGCCTTATCCTCCACATCAGGGCCCGAGGTGACAACACGTCAGGGGGACGAATCCTGGTCAGAGATTAGCTGGAAATGGAGCTCTTCCAGGCCACGAGGATGTACCCAGAGTCCTTGCCCTTCGGGGCTTTGTGTTCCCAAGACTAGGAGCAGCTGACAGAGCTGTGCACGGACTGGCCCTCCGTCAGCCACACTCAGCTCTCGGTTGCCCCCCCAATCACTAGGGTGCAACGTGCTACGTTAGATACACTGCCCTGCCTGCCCTAAAGGGCACGCTGCTTACTTAAATCTTTCCAGAAATGAGCAGGAACTCCCAAGTAAGGAGATTAAAGCTACCAGAAGTTCTACACAAGCAGTTTTCAGGAATTGCAGAATGTGTGGATTGTTGAAATGTGAATTGGCAAAAGGCAGGGACAGCTTGTACTTTACATGAGGCCTTCTGGGGCCAGCCAGCTACCGGGGATGGGGTGGGGGTCACAGTTCTCAGTGACACCGAAGGGGAAAGGCTCAGGCGGCTACAGAGCAGGAGAGGCCAGCCGGGACCCAGGGCCCTGCAAGTTTTCAGGGGCAATTTTAAGAGGCTGCTTCGTTCGTCCTCGCACACAGTCGGCTCACACATTTGCTCTGGCATTTTAGCAACTATTCTCTGGTCCTGTGATTTACTGACACCAGCCGTGTGCCCAGAGCTGTCTCAGATGAGGTGCCGGACAAGAGCCCTGCTCTCAGGGGCCTGGGGACTTGCTGAGGAAGAGTGTTTCCCACCGGAAAGGGTCCAGTACAAAGCCAGGCAGGGTGTGGCTGGAATCCAGAGCGGGAGGACAATAGAGCCTTATCCTTGGGTCTCACAGCGCTTGTGCCCTGGCGACTCCCGTGTGGGGTCCGAATCTCTGTGAGGTCTAAAGCCAAGCAGAGATTTTCCCATCTCAGACAGATGGCTGGGGGCTCTCTCTCTGCTCGTGTGCACATCTCCTGGCTGGTAAAGCTGCTGTGTGTGTGTGTGTGTGTGTGTCTGTGTGTGTGTGTGTGTGTGTGTGTGTGTGTGAGACCCCTCCTAGAGCTCTTTGAACAACAACAAAGAAGAGAACCTATTTATTGGCTTTCAGGTATATCCTGCTGCCCCCTTTATACTCTAGCCCCAGTGACAACATGTCCAGGACTTCAGCCACATGCCAGTCCTCCGGCCTGGACGCCGAGGACGATCACTTTATCCCCAACTCCCACATGACACCATCCGCTCCCGTTGCTCTTCCTGACAAGCGCGCTGAGCTCAGTCTCACAGTGCTCTTCCTGTTTCCCTACTTACTTAAATCCAACCCAATTAGACCTCGGACTTGCCATAGTTGACCACGTGCATTTATTTCAACTCCCTCGTCTCCCATAAATAAAAAGAAGTGGTAAACACACAAAAGCACAGAGATCAAGAAAAGAGATTTCGACAAACTTTGGGAAGACAGAAAGTGAACGGGAGAAGAGCAGAGTGGGGACAGGTGCAACTGAGTTGTCCGTAGAGAGGAATACTGATGAGAAACGCACTGACGGAGACTGCAAACCTCCCGAGCTCAGAGCTTGGAGGCCCCAAGTGCCAGGAAAGGCGGGGCTCAGGTGTTGGAGGAAACAACAGAACCAGACTGAAGTCTGAATGTGAGACTCCCCGTGTCCCCTTCCCCACCCCACACAGCCACACGACCACCCTTCACTCCCTGACCCCAGGCAAAAGGTTTGAGGTTCACTTCGGGAGAAGCTGAATAAGAGAAGCTCTGACCTGGGGGCCCAGCTACTCAGGGAGCGGGAGAGGAGAGGGTCGAAAGCACAGGAGAACTCAGCAGCAATGAACCTGATCTCAGTTTCTAAGAACCATTCATTAAAAAAGCACTAGGAATCCTTGGATAATGGTGGATTCCAGGGCTGGGGCAGAGAAAGTACCAGATAAGCCCAGAACAACTTCTTGTGCCAGAAAGTTGGGAAGTGTTCAAAGAATAATAAGGATACTATAGAAATACACAGAAGCCCATCTGAAGGGACTCCTACTGGGACAATATGAGCATCAAAAGAAATAACAATAGTAACGGATTATAACCCTTAGAATAAATTAAAAAATCTATGAGCCAACACACAGATAGACAAAAGATAAATAAACAGAAAGAGGAGAAGGGAAAGATCTTTATAACAGAAAGCCAACTAATAAATGTAGATGAAATTTTTTAAAATCACCATTTGCCGACCAGCATGATGATATTTCAGGCAAGAATAATCAATGAATGCTAAAACTTCAGCGTAAAAGTATTATCAGAAACAGTATACTTACATAGTCTCAACTGTCTCCTTGCAAGGCATTTATTAATCACAAAGGGAAAAATAGTAACTCTACAGTGGTGAGGCCTAGAAACTACTAACTTAATCGGACGGTTAATGCTACGACATCCGATCAGCGTGCCTGTCCTTAGGATGCCCCGAGAAGGACCCAGCACCTCTTCTGCAGTTTTCCTTTCCCAAGTGCATAAATTTAATCATGAAGAAACATCAAACAAACCCACATGGACAGACATTCTACAGAATAACTGGCCTGCACTGTTCAAAATGTCAAGGTCATAAAAGACGAAGAAAGATTGAGGAGACAAAAAGATGTGACTAAAATCAAAGAGTGATATTGTACTAGGTTCCAAACCAGAAAAAAAAAAACCCCACGAAAATTGTTTCTTTAGCTATAAAAGACATTAGCAGGACAACCGGCAAAATTAAGTAAGGTATAGATATTAATAATAAGATAGCATGCTATCAATGTTAATTTCCTGATTTTGATAATTAGACTGTGTGTATGGAAGAAAACGTCCCTGTCGTCAGGAAAACAAGCTGAAGTATTTAGGGGTAAAGGGGGCGCCATGTCCGCAACTTGAAGTTGCAGCCTTGAGAAAAAAATAAGAAAATTAGAGCGAGAGCATGACAAAGCAGGTACGGTGACCTGTTAACACTTGGGGACACCAGGGGAAGGGCAGACAGGAATTCTTTGTGGGTTTTTTTGCAACTTTTCTGTAAGTCTGAATTTTTCAAAATAAAAAGAAAAGGAAAGTCAGATTCAGGATTGAAGTAATACTCTCACTAAAATTTTAACTGAAATTTGACATATCACGAGGAGGTCTAAAAGAACAAAATTCTTATCTACCATATTGAGAAAGTCAGCAGATATCTAAAATTGATACATTTAGAAAGAACAGTATGAGAATATTATGCTGGATATTAGAAATATTAGATATCAGATATCTATGTTACAAATAGGGTGATAGCACCGGGAAAAAAATGGTGGAAAAAAGTGAAAGTATATAGTTGCTCTAAGAAACGGAACTGGTAGCTGAGGAAGAATGGGGCCAAACGCTGCTGTTTTCTGTTATAAGCCTTCCAGTATTATTTAGTTTTTATGAACTATGTATATTATTTTGGAGAAAATGGGTAGATGGTCTTTGGGGCCCCCTCCCCATGGAGGAATGGAGTCTCCCAGCCCGACCCTTCCTTTCCCTCTTCTGAATCCCGCCTGTGCCAACAGCACCACGCTGCGCCCACGCGTTGGAGATAACCGTGATTCTATTAGAGTCAGAATGTACGTGGGGGAAGTGGCTATTGAGGTCGTTTGCTCCCACACAGTCACTTCGGTGGCGAGGCCACCAAGCCACGGTAGCTTCCACCCCGCCTGACACTTTAGCACCTCAATGTAGTGGACCCCAGGTCTGTGCCACGGCGGCCACTCAATGTGGAGCCTGGGGCTGCCAGCCCTGGGCCTCAGAGAGCAACTGGGCCCAGAATCCTCAGAGCTGGTGGCCCACAGTGGCACCGCTCTGGTCGCAGCAGGGG
>NW_012142857.1:4455792-4475043 GCF_000956105.1 Propithecus coquereli | reverse complement strand
CTAAAATTGATACATTTAGAAAGAACAGTATGAGAATATTATGCTGGATATTAGAAATATTAGATATCAGATATCTATATTACAAATAGGGTGATAGCACCGGGAAAAAAATAGTGGAAAAAAGTGAAAGTATATAGTTGCTCTAAGAAATGGAACTGGTAGCTGAGGAAGAATGGGGCCAAACGCTGCTGTTTTCTGTTATAAGCCTTTCAGTATTATTTAGTTTTTATGAACTGTGTATATTATTTTGGAGAAAATGGGTAGATGGTCTTTGGGGCCCCCTCCCCATGGAGGAATGGAGTCTCCCAGCCCGACCCTTCCTTTCCCGCTTCTGAATCTCGCTTGCGCCAACAGCACCACATTGCGCCACGCGTTGGAGATAACCGTGATTCTATTAGAGTCAGAATGTACGTGGGGGAAGTGGCTATTGAGGTCGTTTGCTGCCACACAGTCACTTTGGTGGCGAGGCCACCAAGCCACGGTAGCTTCCACCCCGCCTGACACTTTAGCACCTCAATGTAGTGGACCCCAGGTCTGTGCCATGGCGGCCACTCAACGTGGAACCTGGGGCTGCCAGCCCTGGGCCTCAGAGAGCAACTGGGCCCAGAATCCTCAGAGCTGGTGGCCCACAGTGGCACCGCTCTGGTCGCAGCAGGGGATGAGGCTGCCGTTTACCTTTCCCTGGATCCCAGCCAAGCCGGCAGACCTCTGGGAACCAAAAGAGACACAGTCCAGGAAACCAGCAGCAAAAAGCGACATTAAATTCCCCATCGGTAATGAGAAAACCCCTGGAGGTCTGTAACCCTGGGGAGTGAGCAGGGCCCAGGTCACTCAAAGCGGAACTTCCTCCTGAACCCTGCAGAGGTTGGAGCCAAAAGGAAAACCGAGCGTCTTTGGAGAACACAAGAACAGATATGACGCTTTAATAATCGAAGGAGTCTTTCCTCTAGAGTGCCCTGGAGTGGGGCGGAGGATGGCAGAGCCCACACTCCCATTTCACAGTGGCAGGAAACAACTGCCTGTCCCCAGGCCCCCTGCTCGAAAAGTTTAGACCACCGACCCTCGGAGCGAAAGGCCAGAATCGTTTTCTGGACACAGCCACCGTCTTTAGCATTTCCAGGGTCTGTTTAGCCAGGTCTGCCTCTGTGCGGCTGTTATTATCTATGGGCTATTTAATATCCACTTTATAGACAGAAGTTTGTGTTGCTGTTTTATTCCCACGTCAGCTACCTCCTGACACCAAGCGGGCCTCAGGGTCATCGCCTGCCACTTGTAGAGGCTCTGAGCTCGGGGAACAAAGTCTCTTCATCATTAGCCTCCGCCCAACACACTGAGAGGGTTCATCTGCCACACACACAAAGCGGTGTGACAGGAGGGGGGTCCACAGTGTTTAGCCCAGGGCTTTACTCCATCTGTGTGGGCTGTCTCCACATCCCCAACCCAAGTGGTGGCTCCGACCACCTGGAAACATGTGGCATCACTGGGGACTCTGTTGGGGTTTCCACCTGGGAGTGGCACAAAGGGAATGAGTCTCCCAGGAACCCCAATCCTCGGTGGCTAGCCAGGGCTGTGGGGGCCAGGGGTCCTCTGGGGCATGGCCCGTGACAGGAGCGGGCACTGGAGTCTGGGGGACCATGTTGTCCCTGAATCACCCAACTCTTTGCAAATCCATGTCCTGGGTTGTCAAATAGGCCACAATTCTTTGTCTTTCATTTGAGCAAAATAATGGTAAAAAACAACCAACCAAAAATCTCAGCAGCAAATAGAAAAGGATAAGGGAAGGTGATGTCGATGGCTCGTTAATTATCGAGAAGTAATTAAAAGCCAACTGTGGTTGCATGTCGTGGCCTGTAATCAAGCCTGTAATCCTAGCACTTTGGGAGGCTGAGGCTAGAGGATTGCTTGAGGCCAGGAGTTTGAGACCAGCCTGGGCAACATAGTGAGACCCTATCTCTAAAAAAAAAAAATTTTTTTTAATTAGCCAGATGTGGTGGTGCATGCCTGTTGTCCCAGCTACTTGGGAGGCTGAGGCAGGAGAATCACTTGAGCCCAGGAGTATGAGGTTGCAGTGACCTATGATGGCGCCACTGCACTCCAGCCTAGGCAACAGAGCCAGACTCTGTTTCTAAAGAAAAAACCCAAAAACACTCAGTTGCCTGCAAGTAGGTCAGAAACACACATCAGAATCACCTGAAGGGCTTGTTAAGCCACAGATCGCTGGGCCCCTCTCCCTGAGTTTCTGGTTCGCTAGAGTGAAGTGGGTCCCAAGAATCTGCATTTCTGGCAAGTTCCCAGGTGATACTACTGCTGCTGATCTGGGGACCACACTTTGAGAATCCACCCTAAGAGCTGCAAAGATGAATAAGATTATGCGTTCGGCTCCCAGGAGCTGGTGTGTGTGTTGCAGGGAGGCAGGTACGTGCGGGAAGGACATGCACAGATACCAGTGATGTGGACAGGAAGCCCCTGCTCTGTGACTATATTAAGTGCTGGAGGAGCCCAGGGCTGTGGTGCATGGGAAAAGTGCATTATCAGGGAGGGCTTCACAGAGGAGGTGACCAATGAGCAAAGTGTTTGAAGAAGAGGTGTGCGGCAGGCAGGCAGGCCAAGTGGGAAGGACACTGAAGGCTCTGTCGCCTACACTGGAGTGCAGTGGCGTCATCATATCTCACTGCTGGATCAAGGGCCCGTTAATTAGTCACCAAAGCCAGAGTACAGACAGACTGGGAGTCCCAGGAGAGAAGACTGGAAGGCCGGCCGCACTGGGACAAAGGAAAATCAGGGTTTTCCATGGGCCCTGGGAACCAGGGAAGAATTTTAAGCAGGGCAACAAGAAGTTTGATAAATCCTTTACCTTTCTGGCTCTGAGTTTCCTTGTCTGTGTAACAGGGCAGTGGGCAGTTCTGGGTCTTCTCCAGCCGTGGTGGGCTAGGAATCACTGGGGGTGGGGGACAGACTGCAAAGCACAGGGACCCAATGGCCACTCACAGACACTTGGCCTATTTGGCCATCTGCTGCCCAGAACCCTGGCCCAGCCTGGGAAGCGGAGGCAAGTTACTGGAGGTGTCGCTCACATTGCTAATCTCTCCTGGGCCCGACCCCCCCACGCCCCAGGCTGTGCAGGGCCGAGTGGCCTGGGATTGTGCAGTGGCTCACAATGGAAGGAAGAGGGTGTAGGAGGGAGGTCCCTGGGCTGACCCTGGTATTGTTCTTGGGCCAGAAGAAAGCTTCCTCCTGCCCGGCCGATGCAATGCTAGAAAAACGCCGTCCAGCCAGTGAGAGTCAGCGCGTCCTGGGGGGGCTGCCTGCCGGGGGCCAGCCTGGGAGCCGGGGCCCATTCACAAATGCCTGCTGGAGAGCACGTAGCCCTGTCGGCCCCCATCCCCCGCCGCTCCCAGTGGCAGAAGCTGGGGTAAACGAAAATAACCCGGCTTCTCCGCCCCCAAACTCACCGCTGCCAGGAAGGAGAACGAGACCAGAAACAGCACATTGGCTAATAAAGGAATAATGGACGCTTCACACCCTCGGCAACACCTTCCTCTTCCCCCCAGCCTCGGCGGCTCCTTCCACTGGCAAAGGACAGAGCAGGGAACGAGCTGACCCAGCGTGCAACCTTGTTCAACCAGGGCTGGCCCAAGTCACCAGGGGCATCACCAAATCGGCCAGGGAGGGGGCAGGAGTAAGCCAGCCCCTGGAAACCGCTGTAGGACAGGGACAGGGAGGCTGTGGCCATGTGACCCTGCTCATCCCGGGCCTGCTCTCATCACTGTGCATGCTGCTGGCATCCTCTTCCCAAGCCCGAGCTCACTCCCCTCGCGGGGCCAGGCTGGGCAGCTCTTCGTCTCTGTGAAATGGCCTTGGAAGAGGCTGTCCTCAGTCTGGCCTCACTCAAGCTTTCTGTCCTCCAAGCACCCCTTGTCCCATGCTGGCCTCAAGCCCTCTGGCACTCAGCAGGGGGTTCTGGGTATAGTCTGACCCAAAGCAGGGCATGGACCAGATGACCTCTCCCCTGGGGACAAGTCTTGCTTTTTTAGGGACGCTGGCCTGTCCCTAACAAAGTAACTTCTTTGTTACTTCTTCCCTGGACACTGGAGGGAGACCCTAGGAACTCCCTGTGAGTCTCCAGGACAAGAGCAAGGACTGGTCAGGCCTAGCCCTCGGCTTCCTGGGTCCCCCTGCCACCGAGCACTTCCCTGCTAAGAACATTCTGCTGAGTCCCTATCTGGTCAAGTCCCAAGACCTCCAGGGCCTCCACCAGCAGCTCTTGCAACTTACGGAAATGGCTCTTGAGGACTCCTGGACTCCCCTATTCTCAGCAGCCTCCTTTCCTTCTGAACCCCTGCTTGCTCCCTTCCCCATCCCTCAATACCATACTTCTCTTTCTCCCTGTAGACCCACCTCCTGGCCACCCCCAAGGCCTAAGTCAATGCGTACCTCCTCCAGGAAGCACACACACACAGAGAGGCACAAAAAACTGAAGAACCCCGAAACTGGCCTAGAATCAAGCCCCCAGAGAGCCAAGATACCTCTGACTTCTGCATGGAGGAGGTAAAATTTGAACAGGGCCATGAAAGAGGGGGAAGATTGGGACAAGGAAGAGGGAAGGACACACAAGGAGAGAGGAACGTGGTGAACGGAGACAGCCTTCTCTGTCTAAAGTCGACGGCAGACAGGCAGTTACTCCTCAGGTCTCGGGCTCAGAGGGAGCTGGGGGAACCCAACGGAATCTCTGCGCCCCACTCCCACCCCCCAAAAACCCACACAAGGAACTGTTGGGCTGTTCCCGAACACAGCTCTGGGCTGCCAAGCTGGCCAGCTCTGCGTCTGCTTCTAGTTGCCACTCGGCCACATCACTCTGCAGAGTCTTTCCCAGGTTCACCAATGACTGTCACTACACGGCCTGGCTTATATTACTATTTGACTCTTAGCACAGCCTTGCAATGTTGAACAGGTATAGCATCCCCACTTTGCAGCTGAAGAAATGGAAGCTGGAAGAGAATTATTTCGGACGAATGACCCAGTGTTCTGTGTGTGACGCTGAAGGGCTCTCGGATGACTAAAGTAAATGAATTTCAGGATTTTTGCCACCTGTTTTAACTCTCAGGGTTTTCCCGTTTACATTCTAGATCAGTGTTTGGCAAACGTTTTCTGTAAAGGGCCAGCTAGTAAGTATTTTAGCCTTTGCAGGCGATGGGGTCCAGAATGTGCGCGGCTGTGTTCTGATAAAACCGCATTTGCGAAAACGGGCAGGAGGGCTGGTCTTGGTCCGTGGACCAAAGTTTGCCAACCCCCTGTCTAAGATCCTAGCGGTGTTCTGAATCATCGAGGGTGTCTCACAGCCGAGTCCGACTTTCCTGGACCCCCTGGAGCCCGCGCCACCCAGCCCAGAAAGCGCTTGCTGCCTCCAACCCCAGCTCCCTGCACTCGGCCCCTCGGGGAGGTGGGCAAGGGAAGCCCCCTGTGGGAACCCCGGCCCGACTCAGCCCGTCACCTCTTCCCGATGAACTTTCCTGGTTTTCACCAACAAAAGTCTTCACCCCCCCAAATAATCGTTTCTTTAAAAAAGACTCACAGACAACAAAAATAAAAATAGGCTCGCCTCGCAGAGCACGTTGCCCATTCCCGGCAGACCCTGCTACCTGGAGGCCTCAGACAGGAAACCAGGGACTGAAGAACTTCTGGTCTCCTGTATTGTACGGGCGCCTATTTTTGTCCTCAGGGAGGAAGCACTGGGGCTGGGAGGTGGCCAGAGGGGCAGAGGGGCTCCCTAGGTGAGCGCCCTCCTCGCTGGCTGCTGCGGCTCTTGGGTCAGCAGGGATGGGGAGGCCACTGGAAACCTGTCTGATTTTAAAAGAAGTAAAAATCGTATTTCTTCCTCTTTCCAAGTTGTCAGCAGGGGTTTTTCTTTCTTTCTTTCTTTTTTTTTCTTCCCCGTTCCATTTCTATCACCCTCAGCAGTAGAGAGGAAAAAAAAGACATCCACTTTCTTGTTCTTGCTTAATAAGGAAATGACATTCACCCCTAACTTGCCGTACGTGACTACCGTCGCCTACAATTAGAAAATGGTTTTCCCGCCCCTCTTCCTCCTCACAGTCGCTCCTCACAAAGGGGTGTCAGAGGGGTCAGGCTGCCTGAATCTTAATACCTGCCCCCCTCATTTATAAACTGTGATTTGGGGCAAGGTATTTGGTCTCATTTCTGCGATCTGAAACATGGTAATAGGATAAACACTTCACAAGGTAGTTAGGAGAAGTCAGAGGTGGCACGTGCAGGAATGTCACTTAGACAGCGCTCAGTTCATATCAGCCGCTGGGATGGAGGCGCGAGTTTTGGACCGGGGCACTGGGTGCGAGTCCCTCTGGGACAGGAGTGAGTCAGAGCCAATTGTCATTCCGCCGGTGTTTAATGAGTCCCTGGATGTGCCCAAGTGGAACTACGCTCTGGTGGGAGCACGGACACAAAGCAGGGTGTATGGTGATGGCCAAGAATCAGGTGCGGAGGGGCTGGGAGCTCGTGGACAGGACGCAGTGTTCAAGAGGCCTTACTGAGAAGGTGACACCTGACCAAGGACGTCGAGTCTGTGAACTGAGGCCAATAACAGTATGCGCACCGTGGGACAACGACAGGGCAAGATAAGAAAAAGCAGGTACCATCACAGTTCCTGGAACCCGGAAAGCACTCTGCGGATGTTCACTAGTGTGACTGTGGGTGCGTTATGTTCTCTGTTGGATTCTCATTAAGCGGCATTTAGAGGACCATGTCCCCATCCATGGGAGGGGTGCCCGGCCCCTGTGTTTCAACTCAGTCCATCATGGCTAAGACAATGCCCGGTCCACGGAGAGGTGCCCAGTCGGTACTGGTGGCCTCAATGAATGAAGTCAGGCCGCACCTCCCACGGGACCGTGAGGAGGCAAGAAGCAGCGCTTGGGGAAGGGGACAGGGCCTGGGGGTGCGAGGTGGGGCTCTGTCCTCACTCCACTATGTTCCTGATGTCTGGATATTTTAACGATCCTTATGCCTGTGGGTTAGCATATCCCGGAAGTTTCCAGAAGACACTTGGCAACAGAGCTGACACAGCTCTAGGGAAGATAGTCACTCCTTCCCATCTGGAGGCGGGAACCCGGCTACAGCGCCTGGGTCTGCGGCTTCACCCCAGCGCCGGGCAGCCCTGCCCAGCCCCGCTACCGAGCAGCCACAGCGCCGCCTGCTGGAGGAGCGAGGCCGTTCCTGCATCTGCGCCACTTTGACTCCTCTGAGCACTGGAGTCGCAGAGAACTCGGTATCACTTCGAGGGGCAGTGATTTCCAGTTTGGAAACCCGTTTGTCCCTCAGAGTTCTTTGGGGAGGTATTTTTTTTTTTGGCAGGGGTGGGATTAAGTCTCACTCTGTCCTTGTCTGGGCCAAGCAGAGGAACCACGTGCTCAACCCAAGTCTCCTGCCCCTTCCGTTAGCTGTCCCCGTCCTTGCTCTGGGGCCTGTGTGAAGACCTGCCTTGGACACACGCGCATGAGGCCAGAAAGCCACTTTCCTTTCCCCGGGGCTCCAGGGACCCTCAGCGGGGAGTGCTCTGGGCACATCCGAGAGGCCAGAAAGCCCACTTGCCCTGGCCATGCCGGCTTCACAAGGGGGGCTGCAAATCACGGACCCCACATAGGTCAGCAACGAGGGTCGCAGGGGCCGACCGTTCCAAGTCAGAGTGAGCCAGAGATCACCTGCCAACGGGCCCAGAACCTGGTCTCAAAATTGTGTAGCAGAAGAAAATAAAAAGAGAAGTCAGTTGGGCTGTGTAGTTCCAGGAGACATAATGTTTGTCTGATGGAAAATTTGAGGAAAATGATCAAAATATGTCCTTCTAGAAAGCCTTGGGCAGGACACTGGGTAATTGGATAATTCAACAAACAACATCTTTCACCTGGGGTCTTGTCTAGGCCGCAGAAGCACCCAGGGCGCGGGTGGCATAGGGGGGTGTTCCTCGGGCCCCAAGGCCCCTGCGCCTGGGAGCAGGAGGGAATCTGCGGGTCACTTGGGGACCATCTAGGGAGCGCAGGGACGACACGCCCGTTAGACGTCTTTCTAATGCTGGTCGTGCCAAGGGGGCTGTGGCGCGTGTGGGGAGAGGCCGAGCCACAGACACGGAGGAGAAACTGCTCAAGCTACACCCGGGGAGACGGAGCCCTGGGGGGGGGGGGCGGCTGTCTGAGACCAGAGCGGGGGCCAAGACCTACTGGGACTGCAGCCCCCTGCCTGCACGTTGAACTCGGTCGAGTTGAACTCGGCTTGGATTACGGAGCCGCATCCTTCCCCCTTAGCACGGCCTGCCCGCCCATCCTTCCAAGGCAGAAGCCGCCACGTGTCACCTCCCCAACCCCACGCCCGTGAGCGTCTCCCCTGAAGGCGTCACTGGAAGTCGCTGCTCCCAGGGATCCGCAGGGAAGGGCGGGCTCTGGAGGAAGAGCAGCCTCTGCACAGCAGGGGATGTTCTGGCCACAGAGGTGCTTCCTTACTCCTCATCCTCTCCCTTGCTGTGAGGAGGAAGGGCCTTGGCACTGACTGGGGTCATTTTCAGGACAAGCTGCACACTGAGCGCCGACAAGGAGGCGGGGTCAGGGCAGACACCTCTGGCTGCTGGCGCGGGAGACCAGGGGACTTCCCACAGGAAAGGGCCCACGAGCCTGCAGAGCGGTGCGCTGGTGCCCTCTAGCGGGAGCACATCGCCGTGCAGACATCTGTCCTGGCCCAGCCTCAACGCCAGGGTCCCTGACCCTGGGGCGGCTCTCAGAGCAGGATCACAACGACTGGCCTGCCCACGTCACCGCAGACACCGCAGGCCGGCCAAACCCCCTCCGCTCATGGAGGTTCACAACAGAGATACTAAAAGTGCAGGCGGGACACCAGGCCCACGGATGGCATTGGGGTTCCCCTAGAATTCCAGCCTGAGCCCGAGTGGGTCTCAGCTTCTGCCCTACCCTATGGCTTCACCACTCAGAGCCATGACTAAACCCTGAACCCATGTCCCTGTGCTCAGAGCCTGATGCTGCCCTTCCTGAGCAGAGCTCTTGGGGAGCAATGCCAGCCTTGACTCACCCGAGATGGCGTGTTTGGGGACACCATGAAACCTGGCTGCGGGCTACCCCTTGCCCCAGCACACCTGCTCCTCTCCCTGCAGCCAACACTGCAGGAGACAGACCTTGGGACAGCCAACATCACCAACATCAGCCCTTATGACCTAACGAAATGCCTGTTATTTGTGCAGAACCATTCCTGGCAGTAGGGGTGAGCCCTGGACGTGGACACCAACTGGCTGCCCTGCTGCCCCAAGTCCTTGGCCCAGCGGTGGGGGTCCCTGAGATTAGCACTGCAGTGAGACTCGCCCCCTGGATTCATTGCCCACTGTGGAAATACAGCCAAGCTTTGTCTGGAGAAGCTGGCCAGGCACCGAGGTGTCAGCATCTGAACCCCAACTGAGGCACCTACTCTGGGGACCACTGTGGCATGTGCCCCACATTTGACTCCTAGGGAGAGTTAAGCTAGCACTCCTGGGAGATCTACAATAGGCACTAAGTCTGGGGGCCACTGGGGCCCTCTGCTTTGTCCTCAGCCACTCATTGAAGCCCCAGACTGCAGGGACTGCAGCGGCACTGGGGAGCAAGGTGGGGTGTGCAGGGAGAGGACCCAGAGTTCACCCTACAGGGACTCTGACCTGGGCAAGGTGCCAGTGTTTGCTCAGACATTTACAGTGTCACTGTTGCAGGACTGTAATCACGTGCATGTCTCATTTCCTCTACTAGACTGTGCCTCTCCTAGGGAACTGTATCTTAGGCAATTCTTTCTCTCTCTAGAAGGCTAGAGCTAAGCCCTCGCCCATGAAGATGAGTTAAATGAGCAAGCTGGGCAAGAAGACTCCACGGAGGCATGTGCTGCTCACTGAACAGCCGGGTGCTCCCACCCGCCAGCCCTTTGCAGCCGGGTGGGGCCATACGACTAGTTCTGTCCAATGGGCTATGAGTAAAGGTGACACTTCTGGGCCAAAGCATTTAAGACCCAGAGCATGACCCTCCAGCTCTCTCTGCCCCTGCCAGGGCCACCTGGATGCCATGGGTTGAGATGGCAGGGCCACACAATGGAATCCAATGAACCTTGAGTCCCCGAGGAGCTGCCCTGGAGAAAGCTGGACCCTCAGCAGAATTTCAGGAAGCTAGAAATAAAATTCTGGGCATGAAGCCACTGAGATTTTGGAGTGTGTTAAATATCACGGTCTATATGTCACGGTCTATACTATCCTAATACAGGAGATGATGGAAAAACCCTGTTTTGTACAAAAAAAAAAAAAAGAGTGTTCCAGAAATCACCACAAGAGCAGACCCAGGTTCATGCTGAAGTTCCCCCAGGAAATGGTGGGAGAAACTCACAGGCAGAGGGATGGACTAATGTCAAGACAGACAACAGCCCTTTCTCAGATGCTCTAGACAGTGTCAACGATGCACCCGGAAGGGATATTCTTCATTAAAATCCACTCGAGAACGCTGGTGCTGGGTTGTGAAGATGAATGGAACGTGGCCCCGGCCCTCAGGCAGCCCAGAGTTGAGGAAGGGGGTCTGGCAGTTAAACAGCAGCTGCAATGTGAGGGGAGCCCCATCACAGGGGTGCGGGCGGGGGCTCTGGGGAGCCTGGCAGGTGGGCTCCTAGACTCCGCCTGTGCATCTGAGAGAGCAACCCAGAGCAGGTGTCCTGAGCTGGACAGTGCATCAGGCAGAGAAAAGGTGAGCTGGATTCTGGGCAGAGGGAACTAACTTCCTGTGAGAAAGCAAAGAGAGAGAAGGAACAGGGCAGGTCCGGGAAGCGTCCCGGCGGGACCACAGCCTGGCGTGGAAAGCCAGGGACCGAGGCCAGGCAGGTGGGCTGGGTCACGTCACAAAGCCTTGTGTCTGCTGAGACATCTGAACAGGGCCAGAGGGGCCAGAGATGGGGGCCCGGGCCTCTGGGGGCTGGGGAGATGGAGCTGGTAGAATCTTTATGTCTCTCTTCTTCTGCGGGGGAAGCAGAGGGAAGGTGGGCAGTGGGCTTCAGGCCAACCTCCCTTCATCCCCCTCTCTTTCCTTCTGGCCTCCAGGTAGGGAGGGGAGGTGAGGCCTGATGCTCATCTCTGCACAGGCCCAAGCCTGCCATGAGAGGGCGGGAGGGCCCCAGGCTTGGAGTGGGCTTTCTCTTCCACTTGGTGGTCTTCAATTGGCTACATAGTGTCTCCTGGGTGAACGTGGAAGTGGGGGGTGTTTTTGGGTCACCATGACTGCCGCTCCCCAGTGACTGACAGTCAGTGGTTTAGGCCAGGAACCCTAAATATCCTGCATTGCACTGGCCACCCGCAAGAGGTGGTCAAGCCTTGAGCATTAATCGGCTAGAACTTCAGGTTTTCAACTCTTGCTGCTAATTGGAATTTCCTATAACGCTTTAAAAATGTGGATTCCTGGGTATGATTCACTGGGTGTGGTTCACCAGCCTCCAGGTGTTCACACCTCTGTGCAGGCTGTCCCCATACTGTACCAGGGATGGTCTATGCAACCAACATATAGCATATGGCAGAGTGATGCCACGTCCTTCTGAGATTAGGTTGTGGAAGATTGTGACTTCTGGGTTGGATTCATTCTCTCTCTCTCTCATCTCACTTTGCAGAGAGCCAGCTGCTATGTTCTGCGGACACATAAGCAGTCTACTACCCTCAGCCATGTGAGCAGCCACCACGGGAGGGGTCCTCCAGCCCAGGCACCCCCTCTGATGATCGCCTCTCTGCTGCCTAGCCACCACCAGACCTCCAAAGAGAAGCTACGCCAGAGCCGCCAGCCGAACCGCTCCTGAAAAGCGTGTCGATGATATATGCCTGTTGCTTTAAGCTCCTCGGTTTCGAGCAATTTGTGACAGAATAACAGATGACCAACACAGAGAGTCCAGGGTGAGACCCAGACAGCTGTAGATGTCAAAGGTCCCCAGGCAGTTCCGATGTGCAGCCAAGGCTCAGCCGCAGGGCCTGAGGGACTCGCCTGTCGATAGTTTTCTAAGAGCAAAGCACATCCAAAGTGTGTGTTGTGAAAATGTGTGTGTGTATGTGTGTGTGTACTGTGTGTGTGTTCTGTGTGTGCATGTGTATGTATGGTGTGTGTGTACATGTGGAGTGTTCATGGTATGTGTGGCGTACATGAGTTTGGTGTGCATGGTGCATGTATTTGTGTATGTATACGTATGTGATGTGTGGTCTGTGTGTATGTTTGTGTGCAAATATCTAAGTCCTTCCACGTGTGGCTCCGGGCTGAAAACAGAGAGCAAGGCAAAGACCTCTAGCTCCTCTAGAGCTCAGCCTCACATGTGGGCCCCGCAGAGCCAAGAAAGCTTGCTGATTTACTGTTCCTTGAAGAAACAGAGAAAACTCAAGAATCGCTAGATTACGATACCTCAGAGGGACTTGGTCTGATGATTATCGAAATTTGTACGGTAGTGAATCATTTCTCTAAATGAAACCGTGCATAGAATCCTGACTCAGCGGTTCTGGGTGAGCTGCGCAGGCGCCCTAGAGCTTGCTCATTCTGCCTCCTCACCCCTCCCCCCCGCCGGAAGTACCCTGAGGCACCTCTGGGAACCCCAAGGGCTTCATGGCTTGCAAACCTCTGATCTAGTCCAACTGTCATTTTACTAACGAGTAAACCAAGGCCCACAAAGGGACAGTCACATGGCGTGGCTGTGGCAGACATCTGGAATTGGGTTGTCCTGACCTCTTGTCCAGTCTCTCCACTGCCTGGGCTGCCCACAGGACGAGAGTCACCCACGGCCTTGGTAACCATGGGTGGCAGTGTGGGCACAGCCCGTGAACCAAGGCCCATCATCCAAGCTTCTCACCAGCACCAATGCCCCTCTTCCCTGAGAAACAGCTCACCCAGGGGTGGGGGCAGAAACTTGCTCCCTCCTCCCACCCCCATGGCCTGGTCTCCCTCAGAAGGTGGGGCTTGACTGGCAGCGCTCAGTCCTGGAAACAATTACAGCAGAAACCAGCACAGCACCCACGATGCGCCATACAAGAACCCAGTGCTTAATCTTCCCAACCACTCTATGAAGTAGATATGGTTATTTTACCCAGGAGGAAACAGGCAGAGCGAGGGTAAGTGAGTAGCCCAAGACCCCTTGGCTGTCAGTGGCAGGACCAGGATCCCATGGGGTCCAGTCTGGGTCTGGACACCAAGCCCTTGACCCTTGCCCTCTGCTGCCTCCCACCCAGCCAGCAGCCCAGCTCTCCTTTCCCTGCTAAGCAGAAATAAAAGGTCCTTCATCCTGCTCCCTGGAGGAGCTAGGAGACAGTCACCAAACAGGAAACAGTGGTCAGACCTGTTACTTTTCCAGCCACTGAACGGTCAGCACCTTGCCTAGAGCACAGGGCATCAGGCTTCCCACCTAGCTAGGGTGTCTCAAATGCACTTTTTCTATCAATAATGAATGCTGTAGGCACTTAGGAACGGAGCGATAAAGCGATAACTTCTAAGTACTTTACCCTTTTATCTTCTGCGCCAAGGCTGGCTTTACATCAGCAGTGATAATTTAATATGGATCCAGCCCAGGGGGTATCTCAGGAGCTGATTCTCTGTGCCTTTGACTTACACACCCCGGCCTGGGCCCTGTTGATTCTTCTTCCTCTCAATTTATAGGGAAGTTGCAGGAACAGTGCAAAGAACTCCCCCATCCTCCTCACTCAGATTCTCTGGCTGTTAATACTCCCCCGTGCGTGCCTTTCCCTCCGTCCGTGTGTCTACAGACCATTATCACCATCTTTTTCTAAATCGTTTGAGGATACACTGCAGATGTGAGGCTCACATCCCTCAAATATCCTAGTGTGTATTTCTCAAAAGTGAGGACACTCACCTACATGACCATGACAGCCCTCCAAGTCAGGAACTGACATCAAGGCAAAACGACGGTCCCACCCACAGACCTTCACATTCTCCAGCTGTCCCAACAGGTCTTGATTCCCTTCTGGTCCAGGATTTCAGCAAGGACCATGTGCTGCATTTAGTCATCTGCCTCTTCAGTCCTTTACACCCTGGAAGACATCCTCAGCCCTTCCCTGCCCTTCATGTCCAAGCAGTTTCAGAGAATGGTCCTTACACTCATTTCCTCGTGACCAGGCTTAGGCGGTGCTTTCTTGGAAGGAAAACCCCAGACATGATGTTGAGTTTTCTTAGTGCGGCCCATCAGGGGCACATGGCATCTGTTCGTCCCACCACTACGGAGGCTGACCCTAATCACCCCGTCAACTTGGAGCCTGCCAGGTTTCTCCACCACAAAGTCACCGTATTTCCATTTGCGATAAGCTGACCTGTACACGTGCCCCAGCCCAGCATCACTGAGACAGTTTCCAGCCTGCAACACAGGGAGGGGAATCCAGAGCCAGGTGGTCTCAATGAGTTAAAAAGACAGAGTTCAAAATCCAGGGAGTCCAAGACCTCTTGTAAGGCAGAGAACCAGAAGGAGAGAGTCACACACAGAGGGAAATCCAGAAATCTGAGACCCTCGAGCCTTTGGCTGAACACTAATTTGTACATATGTGTGAGGAAACGTCCAGGGCTGTGAAAAAGCCTTGAAGGAAGAGATGAAAGAATCCTCTGAGATCACTTGGGGCTGGAAACCATTTGTGTTTTTCCAGCTGGGGGGTATACGCCTAATACACAGGGCATTGGGCAGCAATCTCATAAGCAGTGGAGCAAAATCTGCCCTAGATGGAAGTTTTCTTGCCCTAAGAAAGCTTAAAAGCAACTCTTGAAAGACTCAAACTACTTTTAAGTAACTTAACCCCCTGTGTTCTAGAACAAAACCCCAAATATTCAAAGAAACTTAAAAAAAAATTTTAGCACCCAACAACGTAAAGTTCCTAACATCTGGCCTCTAATACAAAATTATCAGGCATGCAAAGAAAAATATGGCCCATAACCAGAACAATCAATGAATAAAAACAGACTCTGAAATGACATCGATGACGAATTAGCAGAGAAGGACATTAGAATGGCCATTAGAAATGGTTTCATATGCTTTGGGAGAGAGGAGAAAGCACAAGAAATGAAAGATACGTTAAAAAGGATCCACATTGAACTTCTAGAGATAAAGACTACAACATCTGAAATAAAAAATACCCCAGATAGGATTAAGAGTAGATTAGACACTGCAAGAAAAGATTAGTGAACTTGAAGACACAGCAACAGAAACTATCCAAAATGAAATACAGAGAGAAAAGAAAGATTGTCTAAAAATAAGCAGAGCTTTGGTGCTCCATGGGAAAACAGGAAGAAGCACAGCATACCTATTATTGGAACTCCAGGGTTGAGGGAAGGGGGCGGAATAAAGACTGAAAATTTTCCAAATTTGATCAAATTATAAACCTACAGATCCAAAAAAAACTCAATAAATCCCAAGTGGGTGAAACATGAAAAAAAAAAAAATTCACACCAAGGCGCATTATAATCAAACTGCTGTGGCCTTAACCATATGGTCTATTATCTCTCATCGACAGGCCCAAGGCATGAACAGAGAAGAAACACAATGGGAAAGGCACCAGGAAGAGAGGAATAGATGTAGGTAAAATGACAAGATAGACTCAGGGAGGAAGGGAAGGGTGGCAGGTTAGTGTGGTGGTGGGTCACCAGCAGCGGCAGGCTCAGTCACTGCAGAGGGTCCTGTGCTCTCACCCTGTGGGGCAAGCCCAACCCCATCCCTGGGAGCAGCCAGATTCCTGCTGTTCCCACTGGAAGTCCAGCATTATAAGCATCTTGAGACCTGGATTCACTGCATCTTTGCTGAGTGAATCCACTTTGACCTGGAGCCTGGCCCAATTCCGGGAATATAGACCAGTCAAGGTCAAAATCAGCAAGCACAGTACACACCTGGAGGCTGGCAGGACAGCTCCACTTTTCAGAAGTCTAAAGATCGCCCCAACCACATTAGAAACCCCAACAGCCCTGCCAGTCCCACCTGAACTCACTGCAGGACGCCTCACCTGCAGAGGTTTCAGGTCAAGGGACAAAAACTTCCCAGTTCTCTGAGTTGCTAGTGCATGGCCCATTTCATCCGTCGAGGATGTCAGGCCTGCCACCAGTGCCCATAGCATCACCAAGAGAGGCTGCCACACACCTGTCACCATGGGACACCCTGGACCATGGCAGGTACCTATCCCTGCCCACCTGCCACTGCCAAACATGTGGTTGTGCCCCTTTCTGGAGCAAAGAGCCAGCAGGAGTGCTCAGGCCCTGCCCAGGCAGAGGATCAGGACTCCAAAGGTGGGGCAGAGTGTTAGAGAATCTGCCCCTGAACCTACCTGCCAGGCCGGGAGGACCTTCTCGATGTCATTCAGGTTGATACTATCCCCATCTTCCAGCTTCCCTTTGCCACACCTGGATCAGAAAAGACAAAAAGGCATTGGAAGGATGGCTCATTCATGCATCGTGTCCCAGCCTGGCAAGCAGGAGAGGAGGGACAGTCAGAAGATAGCTGGTCCTGCCATCCCTCAAACCCTGCAGAATCAGCTGTCCCACCCCGAGGAAATGGCTCTGGAGATGAGGGTTCTCCTCCCCCAATTTAACAGTCAACCTGGAAGGCGGTGAGAGATGAACCAAAGTTCCCCTTGACCCTTCCAGGCAAAGAAGCTAAGCTTCTTGCTAATGAATACCCCAAAGATTGTCATAACTCCTACAAAAATCCATCCACCTTGCCCTATTACACCAAAGGGAAGATGAGTGAACAGAGAGACCAAGCAACTTTCTCAAGGTCACACAGGCTGGCAGGGGCTGGCAGAGAGCTCAGTGGGGCTTCCTTCCTCCTTGGCTTGACTTTGGGCCAGTCCGACAAGCACCATCAGATATTGTACGCTTTGTCTTCATGTCCTCTGCAAGCGGGCGTGCCCTCAGGCCAGAGACGCTGGCCTCAACTTACTGGCCAAGAGTCTCTTTCTTCTGTATATTTAAGGGTGCAGATTCTGAAACCAGACTGCCAGGGATTGAACCCCAGCTGCTAACTGGGGTGGTTGCTAACCTGGTGATCCTGTGCAAGTCGCTTAACCCCTCTGTATCTCAGTTTTTTCATTTGCAAAATGGGCATAACAAATGTGCCTAACATCATAAAGCGGCTGGAAGATTAAATTAGTTAATGCATCTAAATGCTTAGATACTTAGAACTGTGCCCCGAACATAGTAAACATTATATACGGCCATATATATTTTAATTATAAACAAAGGTAATAATGAAACAACATTGTAATAAAATAAATAAGATAACTACATTACTACTACTATGACTACTTTTACTACTACCATTATTGTTCTTGTTTTGGGGGCAAAAAGGCAGCAAGGTGGCTGATTAAGGGCATAGTCTCAGGAGCTAACCCAGCCTCATGCAACTTACTCAATTTCTGGGTCTCCTGGTTTCCTCATCTGTTAGAAGTGAAGATGATAATAGTTCCTACCCCTCTGGGCTGTGCAGAGTTTTAAATAGTAGAAGGCAAGTGCTTAGAACAGGGACGGGTGCACAGCCAGTGCACGGCAAGTGTCATTTGACTACTGAGGTATGGTGAGGGCCGTCCCACACGCTGGTGACAGCATTTTCCAGCTGCACAGTTAATGCAACTCTCACATTTCAAAGTAGTTAGCTCATTTGTTTAAATATTTACCAAGCATCTCTTCTGGTTTTGGCCCTGTCAACAAAAATAAATCAGTTGCGGTTCCTGCCCTCAGACATCTGAGAGGTCTTAGCAGGAGTCCTGAAGTCACATCTCCCAAGGCAGTATGCCTGAGCACCACTAGGGGGCAGCATGAGGTCAGTGCCCTAAAGTCCTAGGGCCAGAGGAGCCCCGAACCCCAGAAGAGAAACTGGCAGCCACCTCCAGCAAAGACTTGGGTGCAAGAGAAGGACGGGGTACAAGCCAAGCCTGCGTCCGATGGTTCATTTCCTCATTCACCAAATGCTTCTGTGCCAGGCTCCGGGCAGGAGCTGGGGCCCAGGTGCAAACAGCGCATGGGACTGGCCCTCCGTGTCTGGAGGGAGAATCAGCTCCCACAGCACAGCGGTCAGTGTGCTGCAGAAACCCTGAGGAGCAGCGCCTGGAACTGTCCTGGTGAAGGTCAGGAGGAAGGTGAGAAGTGAGCTGGTCAAGCACAAGGAATGTGGGAGAATGTTCCACAGCACAGGCAAACGCCTGGAGCTAAGAGCAAATGTGCTGCCCATGGCTGCAGTGGGTAGGCAGGGCAGGGTGGAGCTGCAGAGGTGACGGCAGGCGGAGCCAGGGAGGGGAGGGGTGTAGGGAGGTATAACAGGTGTGAGGGAAAAGAGGAAAATTCCCCCCCCACCCCAAGATGTGCCGGACTGCAAGTGAGGAGGTGGAGAAAGGCCTGGAACATCCAACCATCTTTTAACTCATCGATCTGCCTGGTGGAGACAGGCCGCCTGTGAAAGCACCAGCTGCTTGTCGTCGTCTGTCCTCTGCACCTGCCAGGGCTGTGGGGGAGGAGGGCTCTGGGGACTTGGCAGCCTGGCCTGGCTGACACCCCTCCCCCATGTCACCTGCGGGTAAAACACACCTCAGGACTCTTCCGCACGCGCTGAGCTCCAAGCACACGCCGGGCACCAGCCTAGCACACTACAGGCATGACCTGCTGTTCTCACCCCAGCAGCCCCGGGGTCGGGCAGTGGGCGGTATGCAAGGGAGGGCTGCTGTCCCCCCAGACCTGCCCTGGTCAGGGCTCAGAACTCCCAGGAGGACTGCAGGTTTGGAGGGCAGAGGTGGCTACAGATGAGCTGAGTCACTGCTGCCAACAGGGTTTCCAAGGCAACAGCCTTCTCTGATTTCTGTCCCTCCATGGAAACACAGGCTGCAGGAAGCCTTGGCAACCGAGTGGTACCCTGCTTCTGAGCAAGGCTGCAGTGGCTGGCACGTGGAGCCTGTCCCCACTAAGGCAGGACTGTAAGGGGGACACTTAGAGGACTCTAAGGGGGACACCTGGCCACAAGGTGGCCACAGGATGCTGCACCCAGACTCCCGGGGAACCTGGTAGTGACAGGATTTGGCCAGAGAGTCAGGTGTCCATGGGAGATGCCAGGTGACTCAGCAAACCTGGCAGGCTCCTGGTGAGTGGGTGAGCCTGGCCAAGCAACTCAGGCCCACAGCTGGCGTCGTGGGTGTGGCTGGTTACTCTGGTTTCAGAAGGGACAATGCCCCTCAGCACAAGGGGGATT